>NW_022111373.1:138020371-138021509 GCF_000313985.2 Echinops telfairi
ATCATGAGGATGGCACAGGACCTGGCGCTGTTTTGTTCCATTGTCCACAAGGTAGCTGTGAGTCGGAACCACGTTGAAGGCACCTAGCAACAGGATGGAAAAGTTAGAAGCATTGGGAGAAGGACCGAATGTGCCACAGGGCTAAAAGGTGGGGGCACACACTGCTGGAAACACAAGGCCCCCAGATTTACCCCAGGCAGGGCTGCCATAAACTCACCAATGGTTAAAAAGCAGCAGCAGCAGCAAAGTGCAATAAAATGAGGTGTGTCTGTCCATCAAACTTGCTTTGCAAGCCCTGGTGTAAGCAAGATCTTCCAGCTCTGTTGGGAAATCCTTTCAATATTACCAGCTGACACATTTAATATGATAAATAATCACCAGAGGACTGGGGAACCCCAGCCTTCTGGGGTGAGCACCCAGATGGAAAACACCTTTTCTACCATTCTAACTATAGGGGGTCCCATTTGCGGTTCCATCCCAGCTACAAGGCAAATTAACTTTCCACTTCTCCAGGCCTGGTTCAGCCCAGTGTGAAATTTTCAAAGGTAATCTGAAAAGGGGCACAAAGTAGGGAAACATTGGCGACTTTCAGAGTAATTGTGGAAAACCTTCCACCGGCTCCCTGGCTCAGGGTTAGCAGACACTTTACAAAAGAGGCGACGGAGGCGATTATAAGCTCATGCCTAGGTGCCGAAGTGCTGCAGGCCTCTCCATAATGAATCATTTGAATCCATCATGCTTTAATAAACTGAGAAAGAAGGGGAGGGGGAGGGGACGCAAAGTGAACTGAGCGAGACCGGGCTGGACGAGAACGCAGGCAGGGGCTCTTGTTTAAAATGGATGACGAATTCCAAGAGGGTGACAGTCGCCGAACACCCCCCACCCCCAGTCCTGGTGCAGGTGCCTGATGGAAGCTGCCTCATCATCGCCTGGTCCGCTAAGTTTCAGGTGAAACAATTGACCCCGCGGTGAATCGCCAGCACCCACCGGGGCACGGCGTTGGGAAGCAGAAGAGCGGCTTCGTTCTGGACTGAAAGGAGGCAGGCGGTCCACGAGAGCGGTGCACGCTAGGGACTGTCACCGTGACCGTGGGCTGGAGGCAGGTCGGAGCCCTCCCCCCTCCGTCCGAGCCGGGGGC
>NW_022111373.1:138022714-138024492 GCF_000313985.2 Echinops telfairi
GCACACTTTCCCAGCTCCCTGGAAACCTGGGCTGGCGGCGGAGCTGCCCCTCCAGGGGGGTTTGAGTGCACGGGAGGGGTGATTATGTAATTTATGGTTATGTAAACCTCAGGTCTGTAACTAAAAGGTAGTTTTCCCCCCGCTGCGGCTGCTGCTGGGGGATTTGATTTAGGTGGGTGGCGGGGCTGCAGGGCTGGGTGCGGGGTGGGGGTGGGGGGTGAGAGATTGCGTGTGATGATGCGGCCAAGTTGGTTTCCTAAGTACTTTTTTTTTTTAATTGTGAATTTGTTTTGCAGCCCAGGTGTGCATTAGGGGTGCCGCAATTGGGTCTCGATGAGCCCATCTCTAGCCATCTCACTTTGGCATTTTTCTCCCCCACCCCCGGGTGACGGAGGAGGAGGGGAGCACATCTTGGCTCGGTGTTGCGCCTGTGGTATCTTTTGGGGGGTTTCACTCATTTTTTCTCCCTGTGGCGTCATCGCAAATCTAGCTGTGGGTCCTACCGCCGCGGGGAATGGTACCCCGGGTTTAGCCCGCCCGGCCCCTAGGGACCGGGCTAGCAGGGTTGCTACCGGAATGCAGGGGCTAGGTCTGCGGGGGACAGTAGCATGCCCCCGAGCTGGGCAAGGGTGTGAGCATACTGGGCCAGCGGGAGGAGCAAGCCCGGCTGCTCTAGTGCCCACGAATCCCCTCAGAGGCCGGAGACTTCCAGGCTATTTCTGTGGTCTGTGTACCACCTTTGGTGCCCTTTAAAGGTTAAAGGACTCAGTATACCGCCCCCGCCCTCCCCATATTCCGGAAGGTAGTTGCAAACCAGAGGTGTGTTTGCGTCTTCCTCTGATGGGTGTCTGCCTGGAACTTTTGATTGATTGCAACTCCACCGAGCTCCCAGCTGCCTAATGCGCAGCTCAGGCCATAGGCACCTTTTGACTTTGAGCTTGCCTGCCCATGGCGTGTTCGCGGCCTGGCACCAGCTCCAGAGATCTTCGGTGAAATCTGGTATCCTGGTGAACACAGCCTGCTGCTGATTGGGCTTCTTTCCTCCCCAGAGTGGCCTTGCTAGACCCTGCAAGTAATGGCCTCTTGCAACCCCTTCCCTGTTTCTACACCCTACCCCCACCCTAGCCTTTCATAATTCACAGGAGACCTTGGGCGGAGCCAGGACACTCCGAGGTGGGGTGGGAGGGGCAGGGGTAATTTTCACCTTGCATTTTTTAGTAGATCCAGGGCCGGAACTCTTTAAGGCTTATCTTTGGGAGCTTGTTCCAAAGGTTGGCCAGCAAGCCAGTATGCTGCATCTGAACACTGTGTGTGTGTGTGTGTGTGTGTGTGTGTGTGTGAGAGTGGGTATCTGAGAGCAAGAGAGAAATGACGGATGGGAATGAGACATCCTTGTCATAATTAAATGACCTGAAGCTACTATTGTCTGGCTTCCCATGTGCTTTTTGATTGATCATGAACGTTCCCCACCCCCACCCCCGCCAACTAATTTCAACCCTCATAGGGCTCCCTGGGCTGTCGGTCTTTGCAGGAGCAGCCAGCCAGCCTCTCATGGGTCTGAACCACCAACCTTGTGGTTAGCCGTCCCGTGCCAAGGGCTGGGTTGCAATGTCAGGGAAAAGAGCTCCTGAGGTCCACGATCGAGCCAGGTGGTTTGTCCCGGCAGCACTAGTTCTTCCAGCTTATCCTTGGAGCAAAGCTCACCTGCCAACCGGAGCAGCAAAGTATTCCACGTGCTTTCCTGTTTGCATAGGAACCACACTTATCCACAAGGCGGG
>NW_022111373.1:138025167-138026926 GCF_000313985.2 Echinops telfairi
GACTCAGAATTGACTTGATGGCAGTGAATTTAGTTTTTTGTTTGTTTGTTTTTAAGGACAGAGGTGAGCTGCCCCGAGAGGTTAGTCTTTACAGAAATAGACTGCCACTTCTCTCACCTGAGGGGCGGAGGCTGGATACAAACTGCCAAGCGTGCGGCAGTTGGGACCTTTTAAAGGACTTCTCTCCCTGCCATCGAGTGAGTCTGTTCCAACTCGCAGTGACCCTACAGTACAGGGTGGAAAAGAGATTATAACTCTTTACCAGAACAGAGGCCTTGTCTTTCTTCCCTGGAGCAGCTGGTGATTTTGAACCGCTGACCTCGCAGTTGGCAGCCCAACACAAAACCACTATGCCACCAGGGCTCTATTAAGGGTGCTTAGTGATATTTGAAATGTTCAAGACAACTTTCCTGTGGAGACTTGGAAGGCGAAAAGAAAGTCAGGCTCTCCCTTAGGAAGAAATGCCTTTGGCCTGGAGCCATGTTGTCATGAACTCTTTGAAGCTGAGATGATAACTTTCCAACCCAAACCCCCTGCCCTCCCTTCATGGGGAAGCAGAAATCCCGGTCTTTCTCTCTTGAAGAGGTTGGTGGGTTTGAGCTGCCCACCCGAGGGTTAGCTTCCCAACAAGTTACCCACGAGCCCCCAGAGCCCCCAAGTGCTATGTGTAGGTGTTTCAGGCTGCCCTTCCGATTTGGTTGGGCCCAGTGGGCTGGCACAGTTCCTGGAGTAAGAATCAGAATCCAGTTATTGGTCCTAAGGGCTCATCTAACTTTGTGCTTGAGTTAGTGTCCACAATCTGAGAGGGGCCTCAAGGGAGGGGTGCCTGTCACAACACCCAGCTGTCCTACCAAGGAGGGAAAAGTTCCTGTCCCCGACGCACACAAGTTGTGCGCTAGAGAAGAGAGAGGGATTTAAAGTAAAAAGAAAAAAGAGAGGGTGTGTGTGAACATGGCACTGGCTGCTCCCGAGAGGGGGCATCCGCTGAGGTCACTAAACAGTGGGAGAAAAAGAACTCACGGCCATCAAGCCAAGACCCACTCGTAGAGACTCTATCGGACGGGGGAGCACTGCCCCTCTGGGTTTCCCAGACTGTAACTCTTTATAGAAGTAGAAAGGCCCCTCTTTCTCCGTGGTTTTGAACTGCTGACCTTGTGGTTAGCAGTCCAGCGTGTAACCACTATGGCACTAGGAGCCCCTCAAACATCAGGGGAGACCTTCCTAGTGACCAATCCCTTGGATGGTCCACTTTTAAAAAAAATCATTTTATTGGGGGCTTGTATAACTCTTACCACAATCCATATATCCATCCATCGTGTCATTCTCAAGACATTTGCTTTCTTTCTACTTGAGCCCTTGATATCAGCTCCTTATTTTTCCCCCTCCCTCCCCATGCCCCCCTCCCTCATGAGTCCGGGTAGCATAATGGTTATGCTACCCTTGATAATTTATAAATTATTATTTTGTCATATCTTACACTGTCTGACATCTCCCTTCACCTACTTTTCTGTTGTCCGTCCCCCAGGGAGGGGGTTATATGTAGATCCTTGAAATCAGTTACCCCTTTCAGCCCCAGCCTCCCTCCACCCTCCCGGTATTGCCACTCACACAACTTGTCCTGAAGGGATCATCTGTCCTGGAGTCTGTGTATTTCCTGTTCCTATCTGTGCCAGTTACATTCTCTGGTTTAGTCGAATTTGTAAGGTAGAATTGGGATCATGATAGTGGGGGGAGGAAGCATTAAAGAACTAAAGGAAAG
>NW_022111373.1:138027700-138063787 GCF_000313985.2 Echinops telfairi
TGCTGCTGGCATCACTCCCTGTATCAGCCTGTCTGCTGCCAACCTTTGTGTTGTGTGGCCATCCTGAAAGTCATGTGTGCACACAAACTCCTTTGCATCCCTCCCCCGCCCACCAGAAGGCAGCAGCCTCTCCTCTACCGTCTAACCATGTATAAGTGTGCATTTCTACAGCAGCATCCTCGGTGACGTATGCACACCATCATGGCCTCTGCTACCTCGTGGCTGTGTGTGTAGCTGGCTCGGTAAACATAGAGGGCACCGGGAAAGAGGGAGGCCCACGGCAAGGTGGCCTGACACAGCGGCTGCCACGGTGGGGCTCACACGTGGTCATGGCGGTGAGGATGGCGCTGGGCCTGGGCGCTGTGCTGAGACAGCACCTAACAGCAGCAGCCCTGGTGCACTCTGAGGCTCAGGGTTCTTTGCATCAGAAGTGGATGCTGCTCTCCCGCCCGGCCCGGGCTGGGGCCTGCAGCCTGTTTGGGTTTCTCATTCTGACATAGAAAATGAAGTCACCGGTCTCGTGCAGGCCGTATGTGGCCACGAACACGCTGACCTCCGTTGCCCTGTAGACACGGCAGCGCTTCCCTGTAGGTGAGCAGCTGGGTTCTAGACCCACCTGGGTCTAACCCTATGGGCAGTCTGTCCCTCATTTATTTAGCGAGGTGGCCTGCGAGCCAGCGAGGCAGCTACTCCGTCACAGCCCCTCTCTCCATCCAGTCCAGGCCTGTCCTTGAAAAGGGAACCAGACGGGGCCCTTCATATATTGAGACAAAAGTCTAAGTCTCTTTCTATGAGGGCACGGAATTCCTCAAAATAGTTCCACGTGGAGACAAGGACTCGACTCTCCACGAAGTCAAGTCAGAGCATTCTGTAAAAAAAGAAACTGTTTAGAACGTGAGGTGCAAGCTGTGCTACGTAGCCCTTTTGAAAGGTGGCGAGCTGTGGTTGTAGTCGCCGTCGTTGGGTGCCTTTGGCTGCCTGGTCCTGCGCCAGCCTCACAGTTCTTATGCCTGAGCCTCCTGCTGCCGCCGCCGCTGCCGCCATGTCCGTCTGTCTTGTGGAAGGTTCTGTGGTCCTTTGTGGTCAGTGACTTGGTTTCCTTGCCATCTCTTGAGCGGGTTAGGAAGGTGGAAGGGGGAGAGACCGGCCAGAGTCACAACACCGTTCTTTCAAGTTCTCCGTGGAAGGTCCTGCCTGGGTAGAGCAGGAGAATAACATGGGACAAAAGTCAGAATCATCAGAGTGCAGGTTGGATAGAGACTGGTGGAGCCCGCCAAACCAGGCCGCTTGGTCACCCTTCAGATCTGGGCCTGAGCTCAGCCCTGAGGCTCGGTTTTCAGCCAAGCAGCAGGCCAGTCACCAAGGGTGACGGAAACAGGAGGAGGGGCACACACCTGAGAACACTCCGCCATCCGAGGTCCAAGAGTCCAGCGGGAGGAGGTGGGATGCAGGGTATCCCGGTGCAGGGAACTGAAGAATGGAAAACTGATGATCTGCTCAGTAGAGCTGCACCCAGTTGCCAATGAAAAGTCCAAGCTCACAAGATATCATTCCTTTAATGGCGTCCTCTGTAACTGAGGAAGGAAAACCAACCCCTTGTCGGCCGGACGATGCCACGGCCCTGGAAGACAAGGAAGAGTTGTGAGCCTCTGGGGTTTCCAGGACGACGGCTCTTTTCAGGAGTAGGAAACCCTCCATCCCTGTGGAGGGGCCAGGACTTTGCAACTGCCGACCTTGTGCATTGCAGCACAATGCGTAACCACAGCGCCACATTAAACTGGCATAGGAGTCAGTTGGTGGCGCACATGGTTAAGCACCCAGCTCCAACCCAGGTGAGTGGTTCCAATCCAAAGAGGAAACCTGGCAGCCGCTTCGGGAAGCTCTCAGAGATCTCGAACCCCCCCTCACCCCCCACCCCTCCAGCGGAGCTCTGTTCCAAGTCAGACAGACTTGCAGGCAGCGACGGGTACCCCGTTGTTGTCGTCACTAGATGTCCAGCAGTCAGGCATTGTGTGAGCTCACCTGTGACGGCTCGTGCTCTGCTGTGGAGATGCACTGGGAACATTGGGGACCCCCCTACTTCCCGCAGCCGGAGCTGGACCAGCCCCCCATAGGGACAATGGAACCTTTTCTCTCAGCACGATTCCCTGCTTCCTCCCCACTCCCAAGAATGAAAACTACAAACCAAAAAAACCATATTTTGCATTTCTCTACCTTCTAGATAAACCGAGTATGGAAAATGTGATTTGGCATTTTGGGGAGGGGGGTGCAGTGGTAGTGGGCTGTTGGTGAGAGCCACTGCCAGGCAACACTGATGATCCCGCAGGTCCAGCTGGGCCTCGCCACTCAGAGCAGGCCGGCCTGCCACCTGAGCCCCAGTGCCCACTGACCACCATCCTGTGGGCACCCTGGGACGCTCAGACTCCGAGTGGGCTCACCTGCTGGTGGTCGGTTTCCTCTTCCTTCTGCCGGGTTGGTTAGCTGCTGAGTCTCCTCCGGCCTAGTGGTGGGAGCCACGGCCAGCGTGGCCGTGCGCATCCAGGATTGCTGGTTTTCACTTGCCACTCCCACCACTCTGGGGCTGGGAGATGAGAATACATTAACACTCGGAGAAATGAGGGTCATTTTGGGTCCCCTGGAGGCCTCTCTGGGGACTGGCCCGAGCAATTTGGTCTCTGCCACCCAATCACCTCCATCGTCGGTTGGAAAACTCCCAACCCACTGGTGGAGAACATGTGAAACCCAGGGTAGAGGCAGTGCCTGGACAGGGGGATACCACCACGAGATGGTCGACGTGGTCCGTTCATCTGGATGGCATAGCCCGTGACGGATGCCCCCTCACTGACACCCGTCCTCCGTCTGTAGAGATAGGAGCCTTAGCCGGCTTCTCATGAAGTCACGTGAGCCAGGGTTTGCTTCCTCATCGTGGTATTTTTCTGGGCTGATGTCGTAAGACCAGACACCCAGAGAATGACGGCTCCAATACCCCGTCTCTGTGTCCAGCAGGGGTCTGTGCACCAGGATTAAGGTGACCAGACGTCCCGCTTTTGGCGTTTTTAAAAAGTCCTGCTTTTTGGAAAGAATGCATGACAAGCTAGGGAGCGGTCTATTGGGTACATATAGACCAAATTTTTAATCAAGAACACCACCCCCACCCCCACCCCCGGTCGATGGTGTCCTGCTTTAAATGTGGTTACCTTAACCAGGATGGACTTGTTGCTTGTCTGTTGGCCTCTTCCCACCACACAAAAAAGGTTTTAAAGCCCACCCCAAGGACAAGCACTTGTCACTTGTCAAACAGCCGTCATTGAGCTGGTTCTTGGCTCCCAGCACCCCTTGATGTCTCAGTAGAACTGTGCACCACGAGGTTTTGGGTGATTGATCTCAGAGTGGACTTCAGCCTCCCAGTCAAGGAGCCTCTGAATGTGCTGACCTTTTGCACCACTCATTACTCCTGCAAACATCAAAGAAGCTTGGCACTGCCCTCAAGTCAGCCCCGCTTGATAGAGACCCCAGAGGGCAGGGCACGACCTCCTAGGACTTCCCAAACTCACTCGCACCTCACTGCCAGGGAGTCAGTGCCCAGTCAGAGGACCCTGGAGGGCAGCATAGAACTGCCCCTGTGGGTTTCTGAGACTAACTCGAGCAGCTGGTGGTTCTGAACTGCTGGCCTTGAGGCTAGCAGTCCAATTCTGCTGACTGCTGGTAGAGACAGGAGGCCGGAGCTCCAGGGCTTTGCAGTCTGGCTGTTATCAGCCACATAGAGTTGGCCCTGAGCCAGGCCGATCAGGATCACCATAGAAAGAGCCCTGCCCATCCTGCCCTGGGCCAGCTGGACCAGACCTTTGTGATCCCCCAGGTGCTTTCTGGTTCTTTCCCCACAAAATATCATTTATTTGTTGCTGTTGAGAATATGCACACACACAATGTCCAGCCATCCAGTAGGCCCTCAGTGCTGCATTCGGTGGCCTTGGGGGCATTCTTCGCATTGTGACCTCACTCTCTTTTCTGGATTGTCCCTCATTATACATTCATGTCCCCTCTGCGCCCCTATCTCATCTCTCCAGGTGGTCCCTTTGATGCCACACACACAGCACACTGCTGACATGGACACCTCTTGTTTGTTCACTAGTTCGCTCAAACCTTCTGCTTTAAGAAGACTGGAGGATATTCTTGGCCTCAGGTGTAGCGATGATCCCAAGGCAGTAAGTTCAGGAGTTCTGCTCTCTGTGGGCCTAGCAAGTCTAAGCCTCCATGAGCATTTGAAACCCTGTTCTACAGTTTTGACCCCGGGGCTTTCAAGGGCTGATGTTCCAAAGGACCCAGGGGCTTCACAAAGTTTATAGGGGAAATTCCAGACCTTTTGTTGCTCTCCAAGCCTTTCTTCCTGGCCTACCTTAGAGGAAACACTCCATTGAGACCTGTTCAATCAACCTCACGGGAATGTGCAGGCCTCTGCTGGGAGGGGGGTGGCTGTGTGCCAGGTGACTGGAACCTATAAACCTTCGCTGGCAGGGTGGGGATGGGGAGTGGCTGTGTCCCAGGCTTCCGGAAAATGGAACCCGGGTCTTGTGCATGGAAGGCAAGGGGGTATCTCCTGGTGGCTCTGCTTCAAAATAAAAACACCCCACCAAGTTCACTGCCATTGAATTAACTTATAAAGACCTTATAGGGCAGAGTAAATCTGCCCCTGTGGGTTGTGGGACTACAGCTGTCCACGTGAGTAGAAAGCCTCATCTTTCGCCTAAGGAGTGGCAAGTGGTTTCGAACTGCTGACCTTGAGGTTAGAGGCCTAAGGTGTAACCACTACTACTAGGGCTCCATTTCGAACTGTTTTGAAAGCAGTTTTCAGTGCTGCTGCTAGACAGCCCAGAAGTCTGCTGGCCATTGCCTCATGCATTTTTATAGTAGGACGGTGGTGCCAAGCATTGAAAATAGCAGATGACAGAAGAGTCCCCTGACTCCTGAGTGCCTTCCATGGCCTGGCAGCAGGAGAACCTCAGTGAGGACGGTAGGCTTCACACCCTGTGTGGCCTGAACTTGACATTTCAAAGAGACACGTGACCCAGAGGCTGGTGACAATCAGCTGCTGGGTGGCTGTCACCTCCATGATCCCAGCCCAGGGACAGGCTGCAGTAACCAGAAAGAGGCCAGGGGATCTAAGGGAAGCTGTCCCAGCCTGGACTCGCCCACAGTGGTCCATTGTGGTCCATTCCCACACTGTGGCCTGCCCTGCGAGTGGGGTGGCCATGATGGCACGTGAGATGTGTGCCTCGCAGCAAAGACCCCAGCCTGGTGGCATTGGAGCACACTCACTGCTGAGGGTTGCCAGATTTTGCAAAGCAGGATGGCCAAAGAATGTGGACAGGGGAGACCCATGAAAACCCCCCATGAAGCATTTCCTAAATTTTCATCAACTCCAATTTCAGAGATGGGACTGGAGAGCCTGAGCTCATTCCTTGTTTTAAAAAAGATGGAGATATGATTTACGTACAACAAAGCACACGCACCTTAGGTATACACAGGCATGCGGCTTTATGGTCTTGGCAATCATTTTACAACATGCTGTTAGGTGCCATCAAGTCTGTTCCAACCCATAGGGACCCTGCGTGCAACAGAACTAAACCCCGCCTGACCCTGCACCATCCTCACAACTGTTCTGTGTTTGAGCCGTTGTTGCAGCCACTGTGCCCATCCATCTTGTCCAGGCCCTTCCTCTTATTCCGCTGACCCTCTACTTTATATTAAGCATGATGTCCTTCTCCAGGGACTGGTCTCTCCCGATAGTGGGTCCAGAGTACATGAGATGAACCATGTCTCCCCTCCATGCCTCTCAGGGACATCCTGGCTGTACTTCTTCCAAGACACTGCTTGTTCTTTTGACAGCTCATAGTATTTGCAATATTCTATATTTAGAACTTTAACAATGAGATTTTTATTTTGGTAAATATATACCATGTATGTGTGTATATACATACTTATATGTATATATGTGTGTATCACGTATACATGCCCAAATCCAAAATATTCACTGCTTAATAGCAACCCAATAGGACAGGGTAAAATTGCTCCTGTGGGTTTCCAAGGCCGTAAATCACTTAGGAGCAGAAAGGCTCAACTTTCTCCCATGGAATGGCTAGTAGGTTAGAACTGCTGACCTTGAGGTTAGCAACCAGATCTCCTGTATGTAAACATATATATGTATTTACTGCAACAGAAATACAGCCTGTGTTTGTGCACACACAGAAACCAAAGCCACCACCCTCGAGTTGTCTCTGACTCACAGTGACCCCACAGGACAAAGAAGAACTGCTTGCTACGGTTTACCAGCCTGCAATCTTCATGGGGGCTGACAACCTCATCTTCTCCTGAGGAATGGCTGGCGGGTTTGAACCGCTGCCCTGGTGGTCGGTGGCCCACTACTTAACCTCATCTATAAACACATGCACACACACATTGCCATTTCAACACTTACACACATACTGCCCATCATGCTGTCCATGATCCCTCACTATTCTCCATTGCACAATTGCCGGGCCCGAGTTGTGACAGATGGCAGATGTCTTCCCATGTATAGCCCACTCCCTGATCAAGCTGTAGGACATTAGCCCAGAACGTTCCCCGCCCCTCTGCCAGGCATCTTGACCCTGCCCCATTCTGCTCTCGGGGATGAGCTCGCATAAAATGCCAGCATGCGTTTGTCCTGGGTGAGAGTTTGGGACCCTTCGCTGTTACCATCAAGTGGAGCAGTTATTATTATGCCTTGTTAGGTGTCCTTGAGTCCCTTCCGCCTCATAGCGACCCTCTGGACAAGAGATCGAAGCACTGCCCGGTCCTGCGCCATCCTGAGAACCATAGCTGTGTTAGAGCCCGCTGTGTGGTCAGTCCATCACTCTGAGGGTCTTCCTCTCTTCTGCTGGCCCTGTACCTTGTTGAAACTGCAGCTTAGTGCTGAACATTTGCTGACCCACACACAGGTAGAGGATTTGATTTTCTCCCTAAAAGAACTTACGTTGTACTCTTGGGTGTTAGTTTTGGTTTTTTAGTTTATTCTGATATCACTGTTGGATTCTATGAACTCCAGGTCACTTGGTGTTCAGACATGCTTCCAGTGTTTAAAGATACATGATCATGTGCTTCGGGGGAAAGCTTGTGGTTTTAAAACAGGACCACCCCTCCTCTTCCTAAAAACCAGCACAACGTTGATTTTTATTCCAGTGATCAATGTCCATCATTCATTCTCGTGGTGTCAAGAAAGAAAAACAGAATCATGCAAAATCTAGTCACTCAGTCGAACTCAGGGCCATTGAGTTGATTCGGACTCGCAGTGACCCTGGGGGACAGGATAGAACTGCCCCTCCCTGGGTTTCTGAGATGGTAAATCTTGACCGGAGTAGGAAGCCTCTTTCTCCGGAGCAGGGGCTGTGGTTTCAAACTGGACCTTGTGGTTGGCATCTCAACATGTAACCACTACCACCGTGGCTCCTGCAAAGTCTACCTCCCAGAAATGACTCCCGTGTCTTATTTTACCGCCGTTCCTCATCTCTTTTTGTATGCACATATTTTGCATAAAATTGTCATCGTTTTTCACTTTCTGTCCCAGGCTGTTCCTTCCCTTGGATTTCCTCTCCATCCTGGTTATGAGTGATGTCTGAGCTCCGGGTCGTGTGGCTGTGCTGTCTTTGGAGATTAAATTGGCCCATTGCCTTCATTACTTTCCCGGGAAACCTCTTCATGTTTGCACGGAAACCTCTGTCGAACTCCCGGCGGCTGGGCACCTGCTCCAGGCTCCTGCCCTCGGCCGCCACATGCTGTGGGGGCTCCAGGTGGTGGGCGTGTGGCAGTGTCTCCGCCCACAGTGGGGGGAGCCCACCTCTTTAATTCCGCTGGAAGTCACCCCATCACCCCTGCTGTGCAATCACAGCACCCCTTTCTCCCCAAACCTCCAGGCTGTGTGGCCTTCGCGTCATTTTCCAGTCAACCTATTTCTGTGCTGACCAATCAGCGATGGTTCATCGGGGAGTTCTTTCCGATTCTTTCTGCACTGTCGGCCTTTTCTAGACGGTAAGCCTTAGATCCAGTATCAGCTGACCTACCTCAAGGTCAGCCGCCCTGCGGGAACAAGGTGAGGCAGTCCTTTGCCATCAGGAGTCACATTCTCCAAGCCCAAGGGGCAGTTCTGCTCCGTCCTAGCAGGGCAGTGCGTTGACCGTCTCCTGGGCACAGTGCTTATCTCCTCAGATGGTGAAAGCACACAGGACAACCAGTCCCCTCCAGGCCTGGGAGCGATAGCAGCTAGTGGAGCGGAAGAACAAGAGTGGCTGTGGTGCTCACATGGGGGAGAGCTGCTCTCCCTGGGGCCCCATAGTGGGGGGCCCCTCCTGGGTCCCAGGGAAGATTTCTGTTCCTGCTGAGGCCTGCAGCCCCCAGCAGCTCCCTTCCTGGAAAGTCCATTTGAATGTGATGGGCACTGAGAGGTGAGGAGAGGCAGTGAGCAGACCCCAGACCGGCCCGGGCCTCCACCCGTCAGGGGACGGGGTTTGTCTACTGGAGTGTGGTGTGCGCATGTGAGACTGTCAGCATGGCCATGAATGACAGGGAGCTTAGGCAAAGGAACCCTTACGAGGGTCCTTAGTGTGGTCATCCCAAGCAGGAAGGGGTGCCTAGGGGAGGGGACAGAGCCGACAGGACGATTTAGAATCCAAGAGACTTGGCCACCAAGGGGGTGGGAGGGGCAGAGGATGCTGACAGAGCACCCAACTTCAGAAGAGCAGCTTTGGAAGAAGAAAAGAGTTGGTCCCTTTCCATCGTGTGAGTTTGCTAATAAAGGGAGTGAGGTGTTCTCAGTCGTTGGCCTGAGAAAGGATGCATATGATGAAGATGCAGTGGCACAATCGCAGTAGCACAATCGGTCAGCACACCTCTCTCTGTCTCTTTCTCTTTGGTGTTTCTTTCTACACACACACACACACACACACACACACACACACACACACACCCTGCAGCAGCTGTAGTATACCCCCCAAAACAAATGCATCACCATCAAATCTCACAGCAGAGAGGACGAGCAGCATGCCCCTGGCGTTTCCCAGACGGACTCTCCGGAGCAGAGAGCCCTGGCTCCCCTGAGGGGCTGGTAGTTCCCAGCTGCCCGTCTTGCTGAGAGCAGCCCAGCACATAACCCACTGCACCACCAGGGCGCTTCCTGAAGTGGGTAAGAATTCTGTGTTGCTATATTTCACCACTGCTGTTTCCATGTGTGGGTGAAATTCAGAACCCCCACCCCCACTCCGCCCATACCTGTTGACTTACGTTTGTGTGCACCTCCAGTCAACTGTCCACTTCTTGAAAAATAGTGCAAACCACTACCTGTCATCAGCACAGGCTGATAACCTGCTGGGAAGCGCGTAGCTCTCAGGGAGCATTTTGGCCTGCCGTCGGATTATGTATCCATGTCGGGCAAGCACTGTCTCTGGAGCCGTGTTGTGTCTGAACACTAGCACCCTTCCTCGGAGGCGTGTGTCTTCACCACTTTGGTGGAGGAGCTGGCAAACATGCTCAACCAACATTTGGGGGCTACTTCTTGTTTAGCACATGTGAACCTGACCCTTTCTCTAGCCCAGGGCATTTTTCAGTTTGTCAGGATCCCTGGGGGCTCTGTGGGTTAGGCACTGGGGGCTGCTAACCACAAGGTCAGTGCAATAGTAAAAGGTTATTGTGCCAACCTGGCCAATAAACACATGTGGGGTTAATTGAAGGGCGGAGGGATAAATGGCTTGGTGAGCCTGGCCTTTCGAGTTCTCGGGTCTCTTGCTTTGTGATGGTCGGACCAGGGTGCAGCTGCCTTAGCTAGTTCCCTGCTTCAGCTGGCAAGGCTCTATTCCTGCAAGACATCCTAGAGGAGAAGCCACATGGACCTACCCCGATGCAGCCCTGGGTGCTGCCAGCGCTGAGATGCTTACACGTTCACTGATTCAACTGTCCTCCTGAAGTAGCGTCATTGCATTTTGTTTTGTGAGATGGAGGAGGTCTTTGTGGACTGGTATTGGACATATGGGTTAATGATGGACTTGTGGGTTTGGACAACACTGGGTTGGGATGTTTTCTTGATGTCCATTTACCCTTTATATAAAACTCTCTCTTATACGTATGAGTGTCTGTGGATTTGTTTCTCTCAAGTACCCAGACTAACAGTCAGGGAGTCAAACCCACCAGCCACTCGTCTGGAGAAAGATGAGGCTGCCTGCTCTCGGGGAGATGTCTTCTCAGAAACACTTGATGGGGTTGCTGAGAGCCAGAACCAGTGGCAGTGGGCTGGGTTTGGTGTCACAGCCGGCGTGCAGACTCTGCTCCTCTGCGTCCAGTGGTTGGTGTCCTGGAAGGGGCACGTGTGGCCAGGAGGGCAGAGCACGCCGTCCTGGTACTGCCTCCTTCGTCTGAGAGGCTCACACCGTCCTCTGCTCCAGGGATGCTGTAGCTTCGAGGTGGCCTCAGGAGCAGGGACAGGCAGGCCTGGGCTCCCTTCCTCTCCCAAACTTCTCCCTGTCTCTCCCCTGACCACTTCCCTCTCTCTCTCCTCTCTCTGGGGTTTCTGTGCCCTGGAAGCCCCAGGACAGCTCCTGGCTGAGTCTTAGCAGGAGTCAGGGGCACTTCCTTGTTTTGCCCCACCCCCAACCTCTCTCCCCACTCCTCTCCTGACCAGCATTGCTCTTCTTTCTAGAACATTCACAGGGTTCATGAGCATGCCAGGTTTCACCCTGCCTCTCCCCTGCTAAACTAGGGGGACTCCCCCGCAACTTCTCTTATCTGTGATCTGCGGAGGGTCGATTTCATCAAACCAAATCAATTAAGGGGGGGAGCCCAGGGAAGCCCAGCATCTCTGGGCTGTGGCTGCCAGCCTACGGCAGACACACTGTCCCCCTTGCTTTTCAGCACCTTTTCATCAGCCAGGTGACAGACGACGCTTTCTTTCAGAGTTGGCTCCTGTCTGGCTATTGCCCAGCAGCTGCAGCCAGTCACCCGCCTTCCGGAAACCACTCTTCCCTGAGGTCCTGGGGGTTATCCCCCCACTCCCGTGCCCATGGCCTCTAATGTCCCCCATTGAACCCTGAGCCCCCCTGCCCTCCCCACTCTTCCCACAGTACTGGCTCAGGGCTTCATTTGGGACACACTAGAACTACACCCCACAGGCTTTTCCACTGGCTGATTTTTCAGGCGTGGTGGCTAACCTCAAGGACCGTAGTTCAAAACCCCCAACTGCTCTTTGGGAGAAAGGTGAGGCTTTGTACTCTCAAAAAGCATTTACCATCTCAGAAACCCGTGGGGGCACGTCAGCCCTGTCCTAGAGGGTTGCTGTGAGTCGGAATCGACTTGAGGGCAGTGGGTTTGGGTGTTCTATTTTTCAGGAGCAAATCACCATGACTTTCTTCCAAGGTGCATCCCAGTGGGTGCGAACCACCCATCTTCTGGCAGGTTGGCCCCCGAGCTCATAACCATGTTCCACCAGGGCCTCCCAGCAGAAAGCAGAAACCAGGAACGCGGAATGAACTAAAATACCCAGCGGCTCAGTGGGCTAAGCATTAGGCTGCTAAGGACACGGTGGGCAGTTCAAACCCCCAGCCACTCTGAGAGAGATGTAGCTGTCTGCCCCCTTAGAGACTGACAGCCCAGGCATCCTGCGGGGCAGTTGACCTCTGCCCTCCGTGGCAGTAGGGAGAAGCATTTGTGTAGGGCACTGGAGGGAAAAGATGGGGGGGATTGCTTGAAGCCAAGAGTGCCTGACAATAACTCAGACTGATGGGATCTGCTCCAGGTGGGTGCTGATCACCCTCTCTCTCACCCACGTCTTCCGTCAGCGGAGTGGACAGCTGATCCATCTGGAGGGACCCACTCGGGTGGACGCATCTTCCTGAGCAGGTGGCATGTGGGAGGGGCGGCTCCCCCAGGCTCTTCCCACTTTGAGGAGGGCTCCAAACCAAACTCACTGGCAGTTCCCACAGCGACCCTCTAGGACAGGGTAGAACTAGAACTGCCCCTGGGGCAGGGAGTGGGTTGGTTCTGAGACTGTCAGTCTTTAGGGGAGTAGAAGGCCTCCCCATTCTCCTGCGGAGCCGCTGGTGTTTCGAACTGCCTATCTTGTGATTAGCAGCAGGGCACCAACACCACAGCACCAGGACTCCTCTTGGGTGCTGCAGTGGGAGCCCTGGACCAGGAAAGAGTGTCGCCAGGTTATGGGCTAGCCAGATTTGGAAAAACCTCCGGTCCTGTGCCTGGGTGAGCAATCCTTTCCTGGAGAATGGAACCATCCCTGGGTGGTGGTCTCAGGAAGGTTGGGTTGCTGTGAGCAAGAGGTGAGTGCAAGGTCAAGGCTGGCCCTCGGGAAGGTTTGTACCCAGGGCCCATGGAGAAGCCCTCATAGCCCCCGCCCATAGCCTGGGGAGGTCCCAGGGAGACCACCCTGTGCTGGCATGGTCTCATGGGAAAGCTTGTTGTCAGCCAATGCCAGGAGCCCTGGGTGTGTACGGCCTTAAGTGCTCAGCTCCTAAGTGAGAGGGTGAGGTTCGAGCCAGCCCACAGGCACCCTGGGAGAATGGCTTGGCAGTTGGAAACCCCAAGCTAGGAAGTTCTACTCTGACGCACGATTCCAGTCCGCTCCGACCCATAGCCGCCTCAACACCACCCAGTCCTGCGACAGCATCACAGTTGTTACTGTTGAGCCCACTGGTGCTATGGAAGTGTCAGTCCGTCTCATCGAGGGCCTCCCTCCTTTTCCAAGCGTGATGTCCTTCTCCAGGGGCTGGTCTCTCCTGACAGCACGTCCAAAGTGTGTCAGAGAAAGGCTCACCTCCTGGCCCCTAAGGAGCACTCTGGCTGGACGTCTTTCTAGACAGATCTGTTTGGTCCTTTGATAGTCCGGGGGATGGTCAGGATTCTTCTCCAGCACCACCATTCAAGTGCATCCATCCATTTTTAGGTCTTCAGTGTCCAACTCTCACACCCCTGTGAGGTGGCTGAAAAGACTGGCGGCTCGGTATGTTCCTGTGCTTGGAACATGGACTCTGCGGGAGCGCGTGGACCACTGCACAGCGAGGGCTGGACTGAGACTGCCGGACTGGGGAGGGAAGAGCTGCGCTTCTATTAGCCACACCTGGTAACCACGCCCCGGCCTGGCCGTGGTTACGCGCGGAGCTGCCAACCACAAGGCTAGCAGCTCATTGCATCCAGCTGCTCCTGACAGTGACAGGCTCAGAGACCCACAGAGGCCTTTTCTGCCATGTCCTATAGGGGCGCCATGAGTCAGGATGACTGGGAGGCGGAGAGTTTGGTTTGGGGCTTTGGTCTGATGGTGCAGTGGTAATGCGTTGGGCTGCGATCTGCATCGTAGGCAGTTCGAAACCACCAGCAGCTCCAGGGGGAAAGACTGGGCTTTTTACTCCCGTAGACAGGTGCCGTCTCAGAAACCCACAGGGGCACTTACTCGGAAGTAATAGCAGCCAGTTATAGCTTCTCCTCTGAAACTCCCATGGGGCTTAGGATACGGCTACAAGCTCTGTAACATGCGTTATTGGCACAAGAATACAGTAATTGCCAGCAAAGAAAATCGCACATTAAGCCCACCTCCCTTTCTGCATTACCTCCCTCTCTTTATCTACAAGCTTTGTTACTGTTGTGCCGAGCCATCAAGTCTGTCCCGATCCATAGCACCCTGTGCAGAGCAAAGCAAAACACTGTCAGCACCACCCTCAGAATCATCATTTGAAGGTTTTCAGAATATTTGATAGTGTGTCTCTGTGATTCATAGTAAGGTTTTCAGTGGCTGATCCTATCCTTCAGAAGTGGACAGTCTATGCCTTCTTCCTAGCCTCTTTTGGGAGCTCTGCTGAAACCTGCTCTCTTTGGGTGACTCTGCTGGTGTTTCAATGACTGGAGATACAGCTTCCAGCGTCAGAGCAGCACACACACCACCCCAGTGCTACAGACCCGAGACCAGTGGTGGAGTGTTGCATCCTAATAGCCACAAGAGTTCTCTATGTAACTTATGTTAACTGCCGTCATTGGTAGAATGGCCCTGGGTACTTAACACAGCTGGGGACAAACACTCTTTGCTTTAGGAAGTCTCCATGTATGACATTGCTTACTGGTACACGGAAGTGCCAGAATAGGATTAAAAATAGAAGTAGAATCTTTTCCCTCCCTAAGACCCACATGAGAAGATAGATGGAAGATGTCTTTGCAAGTTTCCTACCGGGGATGCATGTAAAAAAGAAACAGGATCCTGAGGCTGATACCAGTCTCTTAGCAACTGAGGCTGGGGGTGGGGGAAGGTTGAGGAGGAGGGAAGCGCCCCCTGGGATGTTTGCAAAACCTACAGGTGTTTTGTAAACAGCAATGCCCAGAACATTGATACATACTAGTTTCGGGTTATATAAAAAACCCACTGTTTCTCTTTTGAGGCTGTTAAATAATTGATGATATAACAAGCCACTTATTTGAGGCTTCCCCTAACATGGTAAAAATTACTCAAGGATTTCTTTCATTTTTATGGGATTTCTTGAAACAAGCCTGATTTTCTATTTTAATAGGATGGCATTTAATTTAAAACAGACAGAGACCTTAGAAAGCAAAGTGTGGGCATGCCACGACGCTGGTAGTGTGACTTCTAAAACCCTCCCCCTCACCCCCCAGCCACCACCGCGTGATCCTGTCATCTTTAACCACCAGCAAGTCGTCCCCCAACTCTCACAGAGACCTCCACCCCTCATCCTGTGCCCCCTCAGCCTGCCCCGTCCCCAGTTCTGCACCCCTGTCTCCACCAGGAGCAGTTAGGGTTTTTTCACTGACCGATGTTGAGAAGCAGAGCACCAGGCCTTCCTTCCCAGCCTGTCTCTGCCTGAAAGCCCCACTGACAGTCTCAGCCCAGGGGAAGGGGTTGGGGGGAGCCTCTTGGTGGCACACTGCGGTTTCCTCAGAGGTAGCCAGGTGTGCGGTATTTCTTTCCTGGCCGCTCCTGCACAAGGAAGCATTTTCTTTCATTCAGATTGGGGAGGGGTTTGGGGGAGTAGTGACTGAGGGGGGAGTGTGGAATCAGTCGCCTTTTCTTTCCACCAAACCCAAGACCCAATTCGCCTGCCATCAAGTCAGTTCTGACTCCTAGTGACTCTATGGAAGTGATGGAACATTGGGCTGCTAACTACAAGGTCAGCAGTTCAAACCTACCAGCTGCTCCTCAGGAGGAAGACGAGGCTCTATGCTCCCCTAAAGATTTTCATCCTCAGAAACCCACCAGGGAAGTTCTGCTCTTGCTATATATAGGACAGAGTTTATGCTCTGTCATAAACTCTGAGTTTCTGTCCACAGATCTTGCCTATCATAATAAAACATGCTTGTCTTAATAGTTCTGCCTTATTTCAGAGAGGGGTGGTGGTGGCGTGTCGCATTTCCCTTCTCTGTAGGACAGTGCACCCTCAACACAGAAAACAGAAGAAGTTCCTGAGAAAGGGGGGTACCATGGTTCTTGGGGTGTGTGTGTCTCACCCTGGTATCCTGTCTTGTCTCTTTGTTTCTTTGTACATAGTTTATTTTACTTTGTAGTTGGTGAGATGGACACAGCAGAACAGATGAGGGGGTTCTTCAAAAATCTGTGGGGAAAAATTCCATGATCTCTCAATTCTGGTTTTTCCCACAAACTTTTGAAGCCCCCCCCCTCCCCCATGTACGTCCATTCAACCATGTCAACGTGTCTCATCAGTGTCCTTCGGGTGTCTTCAAATTGTGCCGCTATCCTTACCCTCGCTTTGGGAACTGTACGGCCCCCGCACCCCGCACACTGACGCAAACCTGACCCCATTCCCTCTCAGGTTGCTGTCCAGCCCTGTGAGTTGCTGCTCTTGGCCCGATCCTTGTTTGGTTTCCCATGGCCCTTTTCCTCCCTCAGGAGCTTGGTAAGTGTGGAGTTAGGTGTGAGGCTGCAGATCACAAGGCTGGTAGTTCAAATCCACAGCAGCTCTGAGGGAGAAGGATGAAGCTGTCTGCTCCTGCGCTGTTCTGGTCTTGGGAGTTCTGTGTAGGGTCACTGGAATTTGGAATGGATTCAATGAGAGGGTGAGTTGGGTTTTTCTGCCCTAATAACTGCATGCTGCTTTTGATGAAGCAGCCGCAATCCGAGGAGACTGCCTTCAAGACACAGTGGTTTGGGTTCTGTTGAACTGTACCTAGGACCACCTGTGCGGGGCTGTTCGGCTGGTTTGGGAGGTACAGCTTGTCTTTAGTAATATGCACAGCATGCAGGATTGCAACACCTAGCTCGCTCATGTCATCATCCGTGTAAGTTTACGTGTAATGTTTCTAACCGGCAAAGACAAAGGTGGTATTTACATAGATGCTGATAATGCAAGGCTATAGTAATGAAAAATACAAAGAAAACGGGCATTCCGTGGAAGGGTCATTGGAACAGCAGCCTATCACACGGGTCCCCCAGCAGCTCAAAACTCCATGGTTTTTAGACGACGCGGCCTCCATCCCACAGGGCAACCTGTAAGATTGGAAAACATTCCAATCCGTGGCCCCTCGTGCACCTGAGTTACGTGAGAGGATGTGAAATGGGTTTCTAGTAGAAGCCTCCAGGAACCAATAGCCAGCCTTGTCGTTTACATCTTTACTACTGTCTAGTTACCCACAGCTGAAACGCTTTAGGGAGAAAGCCTTTATAAAGCTGGCCGACTGAAAAGCACACAGTTCATGACTGTCTAAATCCTGTCTGTGGCCCTTTGCTACTCAGAGCCCACACTCTCCATTAAATGGCAGGACTTCAAAGGTGCAGGCACCCTCCCGGCCCAGGGTGGGTGGGAACCAGTGGGAACTGTGGCCTGTCCGGCCCCCACCCCCTGCTTCCAGGTCTGGTTCCAGAGGAGCCTCCTCTCAGTCACTTGTTCCCCACTGTGGACCCCTGACATCCCATGCCCCTAAGTGGCAAGGGGACAAACAAAGCCGTCCTCATTCTCCAGGGTGGAGCTGCACTCCTCCTGGGGGTGGCACCTCCATCAGCTGTAGCCTCATCGCCAGGCCTTTCCTCTGAGCCCCAGACTTTTAGACAGAATCCCCCAGAGGCCTGCAGTAAGGGTGGAGTCCCTGGCATCGAGTTGCTCTTGGTGGGTGGAATGGACCTGCCCACAGGGTTTCCAAGGGTCTCCAAGGAAGTAGGCAACCACATCATCTCCCTCTTTGGGGCTGGCAGGTTCGCAGCTCGGTATTGAGCTACAGTGCCAACCGGGGCTCCCTCTAGTAATGCAGGAGGTGCAGACATCGTGAACTCCCCAGATAATGCTGCCTGAACTTACTTCCCCACCCCAGCCCGCCCCGCCTCGCCCACTGTTTTCATCTCTGCCATCCCAGCTTCTGGTGCCCGAATGAAATCACAAGGGTCAAGAAAAAATAAACCAAAGCCCAGCAGAGGTTCCTCTGCCTCAGAGCGAAGCCTCCAACTCTTAATTCAAACAGTAGTTGTGGGAGCGGGATAGAGCCCTGAGGGTGCCGTCGTTGTGTATCCGGACAGTCAGCAGTTCAAAGCCACCAGCTGTCCCTTGGGTGAAAGATGAGGCTTTCTACTGAAAAGAGTTCCAGTCTGAGAACCCCCCAGGGGCAGTTCTACACTGTCCTGTGGGGTCTCTGTGAGTCATAATGGACCCGTGGCAGAGTTTCTGTTTGGGCATGGAATAAGTGGAAGAGAGACATGTATTTCTGCATTCCGATCAAAACAGGGCTCTGACCACGTTCACTACCTTGGTGAAAAGGCAAACTGATCCCCGCTGTTGTCTTCTCTAAGATTGGAACAACAGAGGAGTGCCTGGGAAGTCGGTCTGTCTGCACCAGTGAGCGAGGTGGTACGTAGCTCGCTGAAGGACTTCTCTGAAAGTTCCACTGTGGTGAAGGAGCCTTTTCCCCCCTCCCTTGCAAGCCTCAGCAAACAGGCCTAGAGGACAGGAAGAAGTTGATAATATGGTAGGTTGTAGGTAATTTTTACCCCCGAGGGGAACGTTTTTAAGTAGAAAATTGATACCAACCCTTTTGGCTTCCAGCCTGCCTGGAAGATCATCCAAGACACCCCAGGATTCTCGGGAACGGAGACAAAGGGCTGGTTGTGTACACAGAGGAGGGGGAGGAACAAAGCAGGGAAGACAGAAATAGCTCCGGCACCAAGGGGAACAATCTCAAGTGCAAGGCCCGCCAACACTCACAGCTCAGTGGCAAGCTGCTCGCCCGGGCGGGACTTGCCTCCTTTTGGTGCTGCATGCGTCCAAGTGGCCCAAGTGCCATTTGAAGCATAGAGACCATGAAGGGATGTGGGACCCGCGCACTCCTGCTCCTCTGGATCTCAGTTGGAGCTAAGGCACCCAAACCAATTCCTAGCAACCCTCTAGGACTTTCTCTGCTTGAATGCAGGGAATGCACCTGTGGCAGGGACAAGATTGCAGAGACATGTCAGTGGACGTGGGAGGCCATTAGCACAGGGTTTCTGCTGATGAGATACAAAGCTTCAGAAAGAACACGGGAGAGGGGTCTCAAAAAAGATTGTCCCAACAGCATGGTTGGTGGCCCCTATAGGGTTTCCAAGGCTGTCACCTTCACAGAGGTAGACTGTCACATCTTTCTCCCTCCGAGGGGCTTGAATTGCCAACCTTCAGTTATCACGCAAGTGCATTGCCCACTGCCCCACCCAGCCCTTGAAGTCCGAGTCCACACGGCGAAACATCGCTCAATCAGAGTCCAGTCTGAGAGGTAAGAAGCCGCCAGTTAGGGAGGAGTAGTCCCGGCCCGCCTTTAGTAAGGCCCCTTCTGAGTGTTACTGCTGCCCTCGAGGACACAGATTTTCAAGGAAGCCCTGAAATACTTCTGCGTAGCTCCTGGAAGCACCTTAGGCCAAAAGTAAGGTCAGGGACCCTTGGCCAATGACACACAGTTGTGCTTTTAGAAGACCAGCCAGCCTGTCTGCCTACTGTGCAGAGAAAGGCCTCTTGACGCAGGATCACCCAGCCATGGCCCTGCTGCTCTGGACCGCCACCCTCGGATGGTAGTTTTAGAAAGGCTGTTCCCACCTTCAGGGAAATGGAGGCTGGAGGAGGTCTGCTGTGGGTGTGAACTTGACTCCAGGTCAGAATCTTGTAGAAGATGCAGCATCATTTTTCTGCCTCCTGGATGGATGGGAGGAAGAGAGGAAGACTCTCCCCTCTATCAGGTGCCCCAAGGCTGCCCAGTGAGGGGACTGTGTGTCACTCCGTAGTTGCCCTCAATGGCCTTGTATTGGCGACGGCCCTACCCCAAGGAGCACTGGTGGCATAGCCGTTTGGCTGCTAGCTGCAGGGTCAGCAGTTCAAACCACCGCTGCTCTTCTGGAGAAAGACTCCTATAAAGATTTACAGTCTGAGAAACCTTCAGGGGCAGCTCCGTGCTGCCCTGTGAAGTCGCTGTGAGTCGGAATCAACTCAGTGGCACTGACCTTGGTTGGTTGGTGCCCTCCCCAGCCTGGAGTGGAAGCCACAGGCCTGGCCCGCCTTGGGCACTGAAGCAGGGGTGGGGGCATACCAACTTGAGAGCCCCAGGTTTCCTCCCTTCTCCTTCCTTGGGCTCCCTGCCATCTGCCATGCTCCGGCTGCTGCTCAGGTCATCAGTTCTGCAGCTGTCAGGCAGGGCCTTTGTTCTTTGTGGCCAGCCCCTCGGTACTTGTCGGGGTGGGGCCTCACGCCTGGTGCCTTACAGGACCTGGGAGCCCCAGGAGCCCCGGAAAGACTTCACTGAATAGCTCAGATCAACCATCTGCTGCCGAGGCAGTCAGCCTACACAGGGAGTGGTGTCTGGGAACCTTCTAATGGCAGTGGCCCGTCCAGACAGGGACGCTCTCAGTACAGACCCTGCACAGAGGCCCCAGACAGAGCAGAGCACTCAGAGTGAAGGAGATGGTAGCAGGTGGGGAACCAGTCTTCTATCTCGGCATCTCAAGGTTTCATTCTGTGTCCTGCCTTGTAAAGCCCAAAACATGCTGCTCTGGGTGTTTTGAAGAATGGCGGGCATTTACCGTCCCGGGCCTCTCCATTGCTCTGCTGTGATTCTGAGCACCTAGTGAGTTAGGGGAGTGATATGTTGCCAGCCTTGACTGGTGCTGGGTGGATACAAGTTGGTTCCAACCCATTGTCACCCCACGCCCAGCCTGCACCAGCTTCACAATTGTTCTGTTTGAGTCCACTGTGTCCATCCATCTCATGAAGGGTCTTCCTCTGTCTTTTTGCTAGAACTGTACTTTTACCAAGGATGGGGTCCTTTTCCAGGGGCTGGGGCCATCTGATAACACGGTGAAAGTGCACGAGACAGGTCTCACCATCCTCGCTTCCAAGGAGCACTCTGATGGTACTTCTTCCAAGACAGAGTTGTTGGGTCTTTTGGCACCGCACAGTATTGTCAATATTCTTCACCAGCCCGTAGTTCAAGTGCATCCAGTCTTCCTTATTCTGCTTCAGTCTTCCATGGAATAAGGCAGCGTGAGGCATAGCTGGTTCCTAAGGAAGGGCCTCAAAGAGGCTGAAGCATCCTTGTAGCCAACCAGCTGCACTGTGCAGCCTGCCTCGGGACACGATTGCCTGTTTACATTCTCCACCAGAAAGAAAGCCGTCTCAGATGGGATACTGAAACAAAGTTTTCCCCTGTAGTAAATAACCCTCTGTGTACTTATCAAGATCCCTGATGGTGCAGTGGTTACAATGCTCATGAGAAGGTGAGCAGTTCAATCCCATTGGCCTGTCCAGGAGAGAGAAAGATGGAATAGTCTATTTCTATAAAATGTACATGGCCTTTGAAACCCAGGGCCAGGGCAGGTCTCCTCTGCCCTTATAGGGTTGCTGTGATTTGAAATGGACTTATTGACAGTCTGCTTGCTTTGGGCGAACACTTCTTAACTAGGAATTCATCTACTTTTATTTCACATTTGCTAACTTCTGGGTGTTGGGGGATACCCAAAGCTTAGTACAACTTTGTGCTACCTCATTCATTCGTATGCCTTAAAGCTAACTCCTTAGGACTTTGATGTGGACATGGAGCTTTGGAATTGTAGGGTGTGATAAACTGTGTCATTTGAAAATTCAATGTCCCCTAAATCCATTTATCTGTAACTTATAGAAAACACTTGCCGTTCATAGAAGCCAGTGATCATTTATGAAAACCACCTTGGCCAAATTCATAAACAACTACTCTTAGTCATTAAAACCAAACCCAACCAACCAAGCAAACAAACAGCAAGTTGGACACAGAAAAAACATTCTGATGACTCGTCACAAATATTTTTAAAATTTTGGACCCCAAGTCGAATATGGTAGAAACAAAGTGGAAACGTCAGCATTTGGTCGAGGTCAGAATCCAGGAAGAGTCGGCCATGCGGGTGATTGTTTTATCTTCAGTAGTCATTACCTTTCTAGAAAATTTCAGTAGAAGCAACTTTCTGAATGGGCCCTCCCCTGGGACAAAAGGGAGGATGAGAGGGGTGTCTCTTCCATTCCATACGGCAGCACCCCTTCTTAAAAGTCCTTAAACTATGTCAGACCAGAAAGTGAGAGGTGAGGGGACTTTTACTATACCCTTTTGGGGAAATGCCTTTCCACGACTAGATTGGTCGAGAATAGAATACTTGGAGTAGTCATGAGCAAGCCCTCCCGTGCTAGGGAGGAAGCAAAATGCAGGCACCTCTTTTTAAAGCCTTAAGGATGTCTCCTATAGTCTCACCTTATGCTCAGAAGATTCCCTTGGCATTCATAGAAAAGTTTGGCTCTACTTCCCACAGAAAGCCAGTCTGGCCACTTGTTATTCGAGACCACAGAAAAGTCAGATATTTTCCACAACACAGAGACCAGAAGAGCTAGATCAGGGGTCCTCAAACTACGGCCCGCGGGCCACATGTGGCCCACCGAGGACATTTATCCCGCCCACCGGGTGTTTTTGCCCTGTTTGTTTTTTTGCTTCAAAATAAGATGTGTGCAGTGTGCATAGGAATTTATTCATAGTTTTTTTTAAAACTATAGTCCAGCCCTCCAACGGGTCTGAGGGACAGTGAACTGGCCCCCTGTTTAAAAGGTTTGAGGACCCCTGATGGTACCCAGCCACCACTATAAATTGCTCTGAAAGGGACCACATTAGAAGAGCCTGGATAAATTTAGGAGCAAAATGTGGCCTAAACCTCAAAGCCCTAAAAAAAATAAAATAAAATAAAAGATCTAGCTTACAGGTCTGACAGAGACTGTCGGAACCCTTGAGACTGTGTCACTTAGGCACCCTTCAGTGTGGGAACTGAACTCACCCTTAGCCAATACACACTTTGGGAACAGCAACCATTTGACGGCAAAAGGGCAGCATTTGCCCAAAGATGAAGTTCAGAGGCAGGAAGGGAAATGAGAAAGTGGGATGGATGCCGGTACATTGTGAGGATTGCAGTCAGTGACGTGAAACACACAAACCGATTTGCTCTGTAAAGTTTCATCCAATTCAATATATATATATTTTTTTTTCCATCCAATTCACTATATATATATATATATATATATATATATATTTTTTTTTAAGAACGGTCAGCCCTGTCACTCTCTGTGGTTCACCCCTGTTCGACGATGCCCCACCCCAAGGGTGCACCCTCCACCTTCACATCACTGCACAGGTCTCCAGTAAGCTACCGCACCCGTCCGGCTCTGCTTTGTGGCACAGAAGCAGGACGTTAGGAATGAGGTTAGAACATGGCTGTCGTGGAATCGCTTGTTCCGTCGTCCGGAGCTCTGTAGCTGCTTCCAGGAATAGGAAAGCAGATCGGGGGCTTGGCGCTTCCAGGTCTTGATTTCAGCCCGAAGGTAACGCGAGTCTGGAAGCTGATAAAAATCTACGTCAGCCCCGAAAACAACACAAAACCCCTTTTATGTTCTATACGGCAGTGGGGAGGGCTGGTGGGGGTGGGTGTTGGAGCAAGGTCTCTCTTTGGTTTTTGTTCCCAGCTGATGAAACTCTAAGAATCGAGGCTAAGGGCTTGACCTGGACTGGAGCAGCAAGTGTAGTGTTCTTTAAGAGGACCAGGCCAGCCGGCCAGCCAAAGACTTGAGCAAGTGTTTTATCAAGCCACAGAGCTGTCAGTCAGATAGCTGAGTCCTCTCTCTCTGTTTAAGGTCTAGAACGAAACCCGCTTTCCCTTTCCACAAACACAGAGAGGCTTCCAAAAGTTGGTAGGGAAAATGGGGCACAAAGATAATGGGGTTTCCCCAGAGGCATTTTGAAGCCCCCATGTATTTCCCAATTCGACATTTAGCTATAAGCCCAAGGATGCTGGTGAGGAAGCCAAGCAGGCAGGTTCTGAGATTGCTCTGATGACCAACGTCAAGGTCAGAGGGTTGAGCCCACCCAGCTGCATCATGGAAGGAAGGTCCAGCTTCTTAAAGGTTCCAGCCCAGAGAGCCCCGAGGAGCAGGCTCCACGACTCTAACACATGGGCTTGTCCTGCGTCGGAATTGGATCAACCCAGTGGGTTGGTTTTGTTGTTGTTGTTCCTTGTGTGCTTTTTGCTATAGTCACCGTGGCAACTCATACATCTCACCTTCGGCTTTAAAAACGTTCCCTCCTGCTACGCTAACGTGGCTCAGGGCGAGTAAAGAGCTCCTCGGATACACAAGATGAAGTTCACTGGAAGGGTGTTGGGTGAGGCCTTGGCGAATGGTTTTCCACTTGGGCTCTTGCTCAGAGGCTCTGGGGCTGTTTACCAGCCCGGAGTCCCCAGCACTCAGCCTGCGGTGTTCTTTGCCTTCTTGTGGATAGCCATTCTGCCCCTCTGGTCAACACACACACACACCTTAGACCTCGAGGCAGGGAGGGCCTTGCCCGGGCACACCTGCAGTTTGTATATACTGGCAGAAGACATCCTACCACAGAGTGTTGTGTTATGCTCATTAAGTGATTTATTAGAAAAGTAAACTTTTTTAAACTTCCCGTTATCAGAAAGTGTACCGAGAGTCATCTGCCAGCTAAAATAATCGGGCAGTTGGTATCCACAGTCTACCCCCGAGGGACCAGTTGTTGTGCCATGGCCTCACCTGTGCCCAGGGAGCAGTGGTGTGGCCCCCCCAGTCCCTCAGCCCATCCCCTGTGAGCAGAGTTTTCTCACAGAGTAGGGGCCGAGCCCCAGGTCACAGGATGCGTGTGGCTGCCTGGGTACAGGGATGACTACCTCCCAAGCGTGGTTCTGTCAAGAGACAGGAGAGGGTGGCCAGACACGCAGAAAGACAAACAGGAAATGCCGTGAGTGGTCAGCAGAGGCACCCGCCAGGAACTCCCAAGCCAACACCGGGTCCAAGCAGGGTGTCTGGGCCTTCGCAGGCCTGGGGTGGAATCACGGTAAACAGGATGAGACGGGTCAGGATAGAGTCAGGAGCCCTGCTGCTGCTGACCACTGGACGGAGAGTGAGGTGGAGGTTGGGGGGAGCAACAGCCCGCTGGTCAAAGGGAAGAAAGAGTGGGACTTGGCAAGCATTAAATCGTGTGCAGAGTTGGCCGTGGGCGCCAACCGTCGCGGGTTCTCGCTCACAATGCCAGAGCGTGATTCTCGAGATGAACCGGAGCAGCTGCGCCTGTCTCTGTGGGCAGCGGTAACAAGCAAACCCACCTTCACGTGAGCAGGCAAAGTCCTGGTGTCGGGGAGCATTGATCAGCCCTGCTCGGATCACTAGTAACCCTCTCGCCTGCCGAGGGCGTCTGGTTAGAGAACAGTGGCTTTCCTTGTCTTGGTTATAATGACCAGCAGTTACAGAGACCTCTCTCTGTCTGGAGGAGCCCTGAGGGCTGGTGGTGGCACATGGGGCTGCTGTTCCAAACCTTACCAGCCACTCGAAGGGAGAGAGATGCATGAGGCTGTCTACTCCACCAAGGTCAAGTTACACCACAGCCGTGGCAATCCAACACGCTTCCTGTCACCTGCACCCCCTTTTGACTCCTAGAACTTTGGGAACCACGCCTGCGATGTGGAGGGTAGGGGTGCATCTGACCTCCAGCTTCACTGGGAGCTGTTGGAGCTCCAGCGCCATCCCAGCCCAGGTATGGTTCCCCTGAAGCCGCGAAGTGACGAGACTCCATTCTCCGCTCTCCCTTACACTATTCTGACACAAACTGCCCTTCCACGGCATGCCACGTCTCTGCTGCCACCATCATTCACCTCCGTGGCCACACAGAACTCACTGTTAGGGAGCTAACAGATTACAGACATGCGAAGGACACAGTTAGTTCATCTGTCCACACTGGCTCTTCTCAGCCACACTGGCAGGCATGTCTCTTTCTGGTCTGGCTTCTCAGCCACATGGTCCCTTAGCCTGTGCCCTACCTGGACAAGTAGGACAGAACTCCTCTGGTGCTGAAAAATGCTCCCATCATGCTACTGCCACCACGGGCCACTGCCGCTTCTCCACACGGGCATCTTGGAAGCACTCTGTCTGGGGGCTCTTCATTCTTGGTTGCTGTGAGATTCTCCGTTCTGCATCAGAGCCAGCTCACTTTATACCCAGCCGGATGGTCAAACTGGCCAGTCCCAAAGTAGCACCCTCTATACCAGTCCTTAGGTGGGAGCGGCAAAGACTGTGGGTGGAAGAGGCACCCCACGTCATTTCACTGCTCGGCACAGCAAATGCCAGGCCGGGGTGGGAGGGGAGCAAGGGAGACCCAGCCGGCTACCCCGTTCCTACTAAGAGACCAATAGGCAGGGGCAGTCAGTGAGGGTTTCTACCAGTCCTTTATCCTGACCATGAATAGCTAACAAGCGCCTTTGTGTGTGCAAGAAAAACCCACTGCCGTCCAGTGAATTCCAAGCCATGGTGATCCCAGAGCAGCACTTAGAACTTAAGCTTTCCGGGAGTGTGCGTCTTTGTGCAAACTGCTTCTTAGGGTCTCCAAGACCCTTAGCAGCCCAGCACTCAATCCACGGCACCACCATGGCTTGTGTGTGAAGAAATCCCTCCCTGCAGGCAAAGTTGAGCTTCAGCGAGCTCGGGGCATGAGAGTCTGTCAACTCAGATAGTGCTTTTGAAGCAGCTGTTATTCTGGGGTAAATCACAGCACACGTCACAGAACCATTGCTTTGTCTACACTGCATGCATGCGTTCCGTGGCATCACATCCGTGTTGTTAAACTGGCACCACCCTCTGCCTCCAAAACTGCGTGTCAGCCTCAGAGAGTCTGTGTCCCCTAAGCAGGGGACCTTCCTGTCCACCTGTGCCGCTGTTGTTGTTGTTGGGTGCCGCTGTCTAGTCGGTTCCAACTCTTAGTGACACTGGACAACAGAAGGAAACACTGCCAAGTCCCGGGCCGTCCCCACAGTTGTTCCTATGCCGAGCCCATGGTCGTGGCCACTGTGTCAATGCGTCTGGCTGAGGACCTTCCTCTTCTTTGCTGCCCCTCCACTTCACCAAGCATGTCCTTTCCAGGGACTGGTCTCTCTTAATAACATGTCCAAAGTCTGTGAGGCACCATTCTTGCCTCTAAGGAGCATTCTGCCTGGACTCCTTCCAAGACAGATGTTTGTTCTTTTGGCCGTCCCAATAAACTTAGGTCTGCACACACTGATGGATTCTAGATATTTCATGTACGTGAGAGGAGACTGAGTTGTACTCAATTAGTAGTGCCCTTCTAGCCATAACCTCTTATGTGATATGAGTCCTAGATGTCATACACCTGTGACTACTGTCCCATTTTGGAGGGCATTGTCTGCTAACAAACAGGAATAGGATGAGCTTGAGATCTGATCTTCGTAGAGGGCATGGTTTGGACCACACTCTTTGTTTGATGGTTTCCTGGTTATTGTTATTTATAGTGGGTGTGAGGAATTATATGCTACGGCTGAGAGGAGAAAGAAAACTGTTTCTGGAGTGGACTGAGAAGAAGCCTAGCTGATTGACTAATAGGAGCCCAAGGCCTACTGGAAACCTCTAAGAGGCCCCGTCATATGTGCATAAGTAAGGTACAGTCGAGGGTGGAGAGTAGATTATTATATTTTAGTGAAATTTGCACCATGCAACGCCCACCAAATGACCTTGGTCTGCATGTGTCTGGCAAGAAGGTGGGGGAGGATACTGACGGGAGTGGCTTGTGAGTAATGGTGGACAGGATTCCCTGCAGTGCTATCCTGCTGCATGTCAAATGAGCCCTCTGAGAAGCAGGGGCTGTGATCTGAGTACCAGCCAGAGCCAGGAACGGAGTGTATCCTCTGGCCCCAGCTTCTGCCTTACCTCTGTCTTACCTTCGAACTTTAGACTGAACTGTACCCACCACCAGGTGAGACATTTCCTCGAACTTTGGTGAGTTCTGTGGGACCCTGCAGATTTGGAGACCCAGGGACGGGAGGGAATGCTCTGTAGACGCTTGTCTTGCAAGAGTTGGATTTGGGGGACTCTTTCCACCTCCAACATCTTGGAACTCGTTTGGTATTAATTCTTATATAAGAAATTACTACTACAGATAGAATATTTGACCTTTCGTGAATGGCTTGGTCTCTCAGTGCGATGTGTCCAACGTACGCTGTGTTTTAGCAGGTATCAGGACTTGTGTCCTCTCCTTCCTCCCCTCCTCCTTCCATCACTGCCATTGAGTCAGTTTTTGCTCAGAGCAACCCTGTAGGAGAGAGCAGAACTGCCCCCGTGGGCTTCTGAGAGGAAAGCTGTTTACAGGAGTAGAGAGCCTCCTCTTCTCTCTCCTCTCTCCCTAGCTGGCTGAGACTTTCCTGGTGTGTGCACTGTGTTTTGTGTATTCACCTGCTGGTGGGCCATTAGGTGGTTTTCATCTTCTGGCTGCTGTGAGCACGCACGTGGTGAGCGGCAGGGTACACGTCTGTCTGTGGCAGGGCTTTTAGGTTCTTTGAGGTAGACGCTGACTGGACTTGAACGCTTCAAGCCAAGTCTTCTGGTCAGCCTTAATTCTCAGGTAGAACTTGTAACACATAAGGCTGTGTGATGCCCTACACACAAATGGAGTGCTGTCTTGCCTCTGGAACATCTGCCAGGAGCGATGTCCATCTCAAGCTTTAAAGAGCTCTTCCCGCCGTCTCCTTGGTGCATCTGAGGCAGCAGGAATGATATTCGAGCGGGCAGAGCCCCACCCACACACCCCCGCCCCAAAGTGCAGCCGGGCAAGCTCATGGCCGTCCAGAGTAGCACTGCAGTTGCTGCGAGAGGTTGAGAACAGACTAGCTGCCATCGCGTTGACTCTGCCTCGCAGTGACCCTGTAGGACCAAGTGGAGCTACCACGGGGGGTGGGGTGGGGTGGGGTAGGTGGGCGTTGTTTCAAGGCTGTCAATCCTCCTGGGAGCTGAACCGCCTCATCTTTTCCCCACAGAGCCACTGGTGGGTTCAAACTGCCGACCTTGCAGTTAGCAGCCCAGTGAGTAAGCCACTACCCCCCCAGAGCTCCGGAAAAACAAATTAGACATCAGAAATGGTCTCTGGCTACTCACACTTTGTTATTTATTTATTTTATTGATTGGGATTTAATACTGACACCATTCCATTGTTCAGTCGCGTCAAGTAGAATTGTACAATTGCTACCACGGTTTCCAGACATTCTTTTCTACACGGACTCCTTAACATCATCTCCCATTTACGCCACCGCCACCAGTGTGTATACCCCTTTCCCCCCGAAACCCTTATTCTGCTTGCTGCCCCTGTAAGTATATAGCACAACTCCAAGGGTGACCTTCAATGACTTAACACCTCTGAGATACACCTTAATGTGAATAAACAGCAATACAAACCCAAAATATAGGAAAGTTTGGAAACCAGATCAGGTCCAGCCTGCATCCTAGGGGTGATCTACGACAAAGTTTTGACTCTTCAAGTCAGATTTATGCCTTTGGTTTCCATACGTGTCTCTCCGAAGCACTCTGTTCAGTGGCCGCTTTCCTCCCAGCCCGCTATTGTAGATGGGGGAGTTCTCCAGGGGCTTGTTTCCTATGGAGATCCACAAATGAATCTTGGGCTCCCACTGTCATCCATTGCCTTCTGCACATCGGATTCTCGCACAAGTTAGGCTCTGATACTGCTCCCGCCTTCAACTTCCGGTTATGTGGATTCCAATCCTTCAGGGACTGATGAAGGTGTGCTTCTTCCATGTGGACTTGGTTGACATCTCACTTTGATGGCTGCTTGTGTGGAGACAAGCCTTTCAGACCCCAGGTGCTATTTTATCTGAGAGCCGGGCGCCATCACAATTAGGGGTCCTCAAACTACGGCCCGCGGGCCACATGCGGCCCGCCAGGTGTTTTTGCCGCCACTGCCTGCCCTACTTAGCAGCTGACTCGTCCAGTGTGCATAGGAATTTGTTCATAGTTTTTTTTAAGAGTGGGCCTGTGTACGCCTGTGGGTTGGCCTGCTCGCCGGCCAGTCAGCAGTTGGAAACCATCAGTCTCTCTGCAGTGAAAGAGGAGGAGGCCTTCTGCTCCGGTAAAGAGTTAAGGTCTCGGAACCCCCTAGGGGCAGTTCTACCCCTTCCTATAGGGTCACATGGACTCGATGGTGGTGACAGAGACTGGACCTTCCCTCTTCTCCCCTCAGGGCCAGGTTCCACAGGGCGCCATGCCCTGGCCCCGAAGCTCCCTAGGTTACCACTCCATGGGGAGAGTTCAGGCAAAGCATGGGTGTATAAAAGTTTGTGCACTTTTGAATGCAAAGAATAGTGCATTTGAACGTACCTTAAATGGCGGTGGTGTTAGGTACCCCCAGCTCACAGCAACCCCATACCCCTGGATGGGGGACCTGTGGCCCACAGGGCTTTCCTTGGCTGGTCTTCAGGAGTAAGTCACTGGGCGCTTCTTCCTGGTCTATCTTAGAAGTCTTGATCCCTGCTCAGCATCACCAGCAGCAAGGAAGCCTCCACCAACAGGCAGGTGGGTAGAGGCTGCACAGGGGACGTGCTGGCCAGGGTTTGAACCCGGGCCTCTCACACAGAGCGGGAGAGTCTTTCCACAGGACCCTAGAGCACCTGTGTCTGAGCAGCCACCACACGCTGGCGCTGTGCTGTGGGTCAGCATGGGGCATCTTCAACGTTACGGTTTCCATCTGGATTAGTTTCTGTCAGTAGGAGGGTGGACAACCCCTGACGTCAAAGGCCTATTTGTTTTAAGAAGGAGCAAGAATGACTACAGCCTCCCCACTAGGGGAGGCCTCCCAAGGAGCGGCTCCACACCACTTGACTTCAACAGGGCACTGAGGAGAGGCCCAGCTGCGAGCCTGAAGGTGGGGGCCTCCCAACACCCAGTGCTCCCCAGAGGCACTTGAGACTCTGGGGAAGCAAGCGCAGCCCTCAGCCCAGGCAGGAGGGAATCCCCAGCACTTCCGGGGAGGACACAGGAAGAGGCTCGGGGCATCAGGCTGACGGCCCAAGGGCCCAAGTTCTCGTCATCTCTGCTAACGGGTTTGGGCTTGCCCTTTCCCTGACTTATCACTTACGACCCCACTGTTTGCCCGAGTGTGTTTTGCTCACACAGACACGGACACACACTCCCCGCCTCTCTCCCGGCCACATCATTTAAATGCCCCCTGAAGGCCACTTCCTTCCCTGCCCAGGCTTGAGGTTTATTGGCTTTGGCCCCCTCTGTGCTTCCGAGGGCAGCCTTTCCCCACGTTCCCATTCATGCCTGCCCACCTTTGGTTGTTCCACCCCGTGTCGGGGGCCGGAGGTTGTACATGCAGGGGGAAGGGGGGGGTGTACTCCATCAGGGTGCCCTGACGTGGGAGAGAGACCTCACTTTAAAGGACATCCAAAACTCAGGACAACCTACGTATGGCAATCCTGCTCACCACCCCTGGCCCTTGAGTCAGTCTGCCTCACAGTGACCCCGTGGGACAGAGGAGAGCTGTCCCGCACGGAGTCCGACGCTGACATCTTCTCAGACATGGACAGAACAGCTGGCTGGTGGCTTCGAACTGCCAACCTTGCACAAGCACTGTGCCACCAGACCTCCTGTTTGAACCTCCGTGTAAAGAACCCTGCTCAGTAGTAATCCTTAGGTATGTGTTGCTCTGCGGCCGCAGGCTTTAAGAAGCTACTGCCCCACTTGGAACTCTGAACTCTGTCTTCAGCCATCTCACAGGTCAGGGGTCAGTTCACTGTCCCTCAGACCCGTTGGAGGGCCGGACTATAGTTTTTTTTTAAAAAAAGCTATAAACAAATTCCTATGCACACTGCACATATCTTATTTTTAAGTAAATAAACAAAACGAGCCAAAACACCCGGTGGGCTGGACAAATGTCCTCTGTGGGCCGCATGTGGCCCGCGGGCCATAGTTTGAGGACGCCTGTCACAGGTCAACAGAGGTGCTCTCTGGCTCTCTGCCTAAATCCAGAAACCCCCAACCGTGATCCGAGACCACCAGCCCACACCAGCCCTTTGACTTTTTATAGTAACAGAACCCATGTCCTTGATGTATAATTCACAAGCCATGCAATTCGGTGGTTTAAATGTATTAAAAAGAGTTGTCAATCCATGGTGGAGCATTTTCCTCATTCTTGCACTCCTTGTTATTAGCTCACCATTAGCCCCCAGCATCCCCTGCCGTAAGCCAAAGGAGCTCTAGATCTGGTTCCTGTCCCTGTGGGTCCCTTAGTTATTCCTTGTCACGACGTGCACTCGCAAATAGTCACACACCCCAAACCCTCTGCCACAGAGTCCAGTCTGACCCAGCGTGGCCCTATAGGACAGGCAGAACCCACCCTCTGCGTGCTCGAGACTAACTCTTCACCGGAGTAGAGAGCAGCGTGACCCAGCGGTTAGTGGCCCCTCCCATAACCCACTGAGCTGCTACAAGCAGACGGCTCTATCTACCGACTGACTGACTGATTGGTCACTCTGCTTGTTTGCTGTTGTTGAGGACGCACAGAGCAAGACACACGTGGGTCCAAGAGTGCCTCCGTGCCCAGTTCCATGCCATGGGAAGCACCCTTCCAAGGGGCCACTGTCAGTTTGAGCCGTACGGATAGCTCTGGAAAGAGCACGAGCCTCAGGGGATGGCTAATCGACCCCCGGCTGGAATCACGATTCCTTCTGAGTCAGGTGATGGACCCTGCTACAAAGGCGGGGCCTGTTGCTGCGAGGCCGCGTCCGGCCTGCTGGCTTCCCCGAGGCCCGCAACAGCATGACGGCTGTTCACTGGATGGGGCTGGCAGAAGAGGAGATTTCAGCAGAGACGGGCTGGGGAGGCTGGAGGCTGTGCTGTGTGAGGACCAGGCCGCACGAGCCTGGCAGCTGGGGTCTGCACCCATGTCGGGCATCCCTGTGGCTGGCTGCACAAGAACAGGCAGTGTGCCGGCGCACAGACTTCCTAAGCATGTGGTGGTTTATTTATAAAATAGGGACTTGACACTTCTTCCCTATCTCGGAGAAGAGGCTGTCTTCTCTGTAGAACTCCGACATTTCCAAGTAGAAACCATCTGCTAGCTGCAAAGTATGTTCAGCTTTTGACTGATGGGTTGATTGGATTGCTTCTGAAAATCTGACCACCGGGAGGGAAACAGAGGGCCCTCCAGCACCCGGTGGATCCAATGAGAAGGATGCGTTTCTGGTTCTATACCAGGAGCCTTGGTGGCTCAGGGGTTGAGCACTGCTAACAGGCCAGCAGTGCAAACCCACCAGCTGGAGAACGATGCGGCAATCTGCCCGCCGAAAGCTTTCCAACCAAAACTAAACTCCCTGCCATGGAGTGTGTTCTGACTGACGGCCCCTGTGGGTTTCCGAGATGGTGGCTCTTGATGGGAGTAAAGAGCCACACCTTTCACCCACATAGCAGCTGGTGGTTTCAAACTGCTCACTGTGTGGTTGGCAGCCTAGGAAACCCCGGGGGCAGCACTCCCTCGTGCTGTAAGGTCGCTATGGGTCGGAATTGACCCAAGGGCAATGGGTTTGGGTAAGCATTGTGGCGGTGACAGATGGCATGAAGATTTCACCAGCGGTTAAGTTCCAGCTTTGCCGCTTACTAGCCACGTGGCCTCAGGCAGGTAGCTTCCTTTCTTCCACCGGTATTTGTGACCGTTTGATCATATCAAGTACGTGGCATGCTTAGCACAGAGCCTGGCACGAAAGGAGTCCTTTGGCATCTTATTGTTTCCCTTTATTGTCACGGACAGCGAGCTCCCAGGAGCATCCGTTAGCTCGAGCAGTGGTCAAAGGGCCCACGCTCTGACGCTGCTTCTTCTCTGGGATTCCTGGCCCCGGCAGTTATACCCATTCAGCTTGGGTGGAGTCACTTACCATCACCTTCCTTTACATCCGGGTCGGGGGTGGGGGTGTAGGGGCGTGCTGTTGATAAGCTCGTGTTTCATTCTTCTACATGCAGAGGCCAGGCCAGGAAATGATTTCACAAGTGGATTTTCATATAACTCACTGCCATCGAGTCGATTCCAAGTCATAGCGACTTAGGCCAGAGGAGAACTGCCCTTGTGAGTTTCTGTGATTGTAACTCTACAGGAATAGTTGTTGGCCTCAGCCTCCTGTATTTTTGTACAAAGACCTCACTGGAAGGCATATTACTGATGGTGGGTCTAGGGCCTGGGCCCACAGACCTCTTTGAGGGTAAAGGCAAGCTTGTGTTTAATGGTGGAGGATGCCCTTGGGTGGTGCCCGAGATGACCAGGCACCTTCTATGTCTAATTGGATGCTGGGGTTACTATGGCTACTTTCCCTGCATGGCGTGATGGACAGGGTATGGCTTGGAGGAGGAAGTTACAGCCTCACTAAGCCTGGGAGCACGTGCTATGTGTTTTGTGGTTTGTCTGTAGCTTATGTCCAAATATGCCTCTCTAGCCAATACATCTTCCTGGCAGGGTTGACAACCACTGGCAAACAAAATCACCTTTGGAGCTTACTGGCTAGTCTCCTGAAGGCTTCTATTGAGGTAGAAAAAAGATCGTCAGAGAAGAGACTGTTGGTGCAGTGTCTCAAATTACCAGGCAGCCAGCTCTTATTGAAGAGGATCCCAAGAAAAGTAGGCCCAGGCCAGGAATGTTTTGATACCCAGAAGGATCCCACACAGGCCCAGGTCCCTTAATGCCACCCTGGGAAAGATGCTTCAGTCAGGAGCCCTGGGAAGCCCCAGGAGATGTTAGGATGCCTTCTTCCCAACAGTGCTTGGTCTAGCCCTACAGACAGCTCGTGTTAATGATCCCACGGAAACCTGGGTAATATTATGTGTGTGCATCTGTATTTAGAAGGCTGTATAGGTGAGAGTCCACAGGGTAAACTGCCCCTGCTGCTTGGATTCACAGTCAGTGCCCAGGAACTCAAACGATGTATTGCATTGGGTAATCTGATGCACAAGACCTCTTTAAAGTATTGAGAAGCAAGGATGTTACTTTAAGGACTAAGGTGTGCCTGCCCAAGCCATTAATTGTATTTTCACTTGCCTCATATGCATGTGGAAGTTGGACCTTGAATAAGGAAGGCAGAAAATCGATGCATTTGAATTATGGTTCTGGCAAAGAATATCACAAGTGCCATGGACTGCCAAAAGAACAAACAAATTTGTCTAGGAAGAAGTACAGCCACAAAACTCATTAGCAGCAAAGATGGGGAGACTCTGTCTCACATACTTTGGACATGTTATCAGACGGCCTGAAAAGGACAGGCCTGGTAGAGAGGCAGTGAGAAAGGAAGGCCCTAGACAAGGTGGATTGACCCGGTGGTCACAACAAAGGCTCGAACATGACGGCCGTTGGGAGGATGGCGTGGGACCAAGCAGTGTTTCGTTCTGTTGTGCTCAGAGTTGGCACCCACTCGGTGGCACCCACTACAACAACACACGGTAGGTGAGGGAGAAAGATGAGGCTGAAGACTGACAGCCTCAGAAACCTACTGGAGTTCTCCTCAGCCCTCAAGGCCCGCCATGAGTCCAAATGGACTCTGCGGTAGTGGTGCGGATCGGAGAGAGGCTGAGAATGCAAGAGCCAGGCGGCAGTGTGCACCCCACCTCATCCACCAGCTGACTCACTGCCAGGAGTCGATGCTGACTCGTAGCAACCGCCTGTGGGTTTCTGAGACTGTAACGGCTTAGGGCAGTGTTTCTCAGCCTGTGGGTCACGACCCCTTTGGGGGTGTCAAATGACCCTTTCACAGGGGTTACCTAAGACCATCAGAAAACACATGAATATTTCACAGTATATAAATAATTACATATATTGTTTCATGATTATCACTATGCTTTAGTTATGTTTAATTGTGTTCAATTTGTAACAATGAAAATACATCTTGCATATCAGATCTTTACATGACGATTCGTAACAGTAGCAAAATGGCAGTGATGAAGTAGCAACGAAAATAATTGTATGGATGGGGGGGTCACCACAAGGGGCGTGGCCTGAGGAAGGTTGAGAACGGCTGGTTTAGGGGACGAGAAAGCCCAGTCTTTCTCCTGTGTCATCAGTTGACCTTGGCATAGAGACGTTAAACTTTTACTCCTTAGTTTTCTTATCTGAAAAGCGAATATAAAAATGCCCGTTTTGTTGAGAGACTATTTAGAACAGTGCCTGCATGTGACGAAGGGATTTGTCCTTAGCCCTCCTAAAATTCACAGAGGCCGCATCACCTAGGGAGCAGTGGGGCCAACGCCCCTGCTACTTGGCACAATGGCTGTCACCATCCTTGCTTGGGCCACAGCACAGGCCTTGATGCCGTTCACGTTCTCACTGGGTTTTCGGCACCTGGCAGGCAGGTGAGGAAAAAAATGTGTTCAGGAGTTCTTAATGGTCTGACCTGAAATGGCACCCAGCATTCCCCCCACATTTCACTGGCCAGAATCAGTCACATGATTCTACCTAACACCAGGGGCACCTGGGAAATGTAGTTCGGCTGTGTACCTAAGAAGAGGAGGCCCGAACCCACTGCTCGGGTATTGATCCTGACAGAAGTAGAAGAGATCCTGGATATTGGGGAGATCTGTGTGCCACGGAGCCCCGGTGCCTTAGTGGGTTGCGCTTTGGGCTCCTAACTGCAAAGTCAACCGTTCCAAACCATCAACCACCCCACGGCAGAAAGACAAGATTCACGCTCACAGAAAG
>NW_022111373.1:138064368-138066502 GCF_000313985.2 Echinops telfairi
CCACCTGAACATCCCCGAGGTGGCGAAAGATCACAAACAGGATTTGCGGGTCCGTAACTGGACAGACTCTGGGAGAGAGAGAGAGAGAATTCAGAGCCCTAACTGTTTGTCTAGTTCGGAAGAACCAGTCCAGACATATAACAGAATGTATAGGGTGCCCCAGTACCTGCTGCAGCACCCCCTAATATATCACCCGCTGGGTGGGTTGCCAAGAGAAGCCTACTATTCATGGGCTGGAAAGAACACACACCAGTTTATCCTTGGATTGGCTTTATTCGGTTGGCCGGTCAGGCTGAGGTTTTCATCAGGGTAGCCACACACTACAGCCTTCATCTGAAAACTCCCGTCAGTGCCTTCACCTCCCCCGTCTGTGTAGACATCCCTGGCCTGAAACAAAGCCGTCAGGCCCCTGACTTGGATTGGACCCGTAGCCAGAGAGATGAAACCATCTGTCATCTCAGGGTTTGTGCTTGTCTCTCTGGCGTATCCCCGTCTGGGGGAGGACAACTGGGTTACCCGTGAGTCCTGACTGGAGGGTTAGGGCGCTGGCTTCTGTGGGATCAGGTGATGAGAGCAGTGAGCTCCTTCCTGTCTTTGTCAGCTCTGTGGGTTTTCTGGCACCACTGGGGAGCCTGGGGCATGCTCTCAGTGGCCCAAACAGTTGTCAGCCAGCACGGCAGCAGAGCAGATGTGCAGCTGGACAATGGGGCTGGATGGGCCGCGGAATCGCTGAGTGGTCAGCATTTCTGTGCAGGCAGATCCGCGTGGACACTTTGGGCAGTTGTGGCCTCCTCTGCCTTTGGAAAGTGTCCAGAGCAGCAGACAGCAGGGGAAGGAAGCAAGCTCCTCGGCCTAAATATTTGGCATGGAGGTCCCGCAGCTTCTTTGTTCTGATTTACAAAAACATGAGAAACTACCCGCAGGCCACCTGACTCTCCTTTGCTTCTGGTTGGTTGTTTGGCGTCATCCAGGGGTGCTGGCTCATGGCAAACCCGTGCGTGTGCCCGCTCACAGAGGACAGCTCCAGCATGTTTCCTGGACTGTAATCCTATGGAGACAGGTCTCCGGTCTTCGTTCCTCTTACAGAGGCGCTGGGCAGGGTCAAACCTCCACCTTTACCAGCCCCCACCTCCGCCCTCACTCCCCCAAACCAACCATCCAACCGTGGCCATTGACTCAGTTCAGACTCAGAAAAATAGCCCTGTGGTCCAGGGTAGAACTGCTCCCAACGGTTTCCCACACTGTCAATCTTTCCTTGGGACTGACCGCCTCGTCCTTCTCCAGAGCAGAGCTGGTGGGTTTGAACTGCTGGCCTTGCAGGTAACAGCTCAGCACCTAGCCCCGTCCACCACCTAGCTAGTTGCTTCCAAACTAGCAGGTGGTGATTCTCTGCCAGGCCTCTCACCCCTGGATCTCAAAACATGTTTACTGTGTAAGGTTAGACTGTTCATTAGGGCATTTGTTCTTCCAGGTCACTCAGTGAGTGAGTTCCAAAGTGGTTAGGTCTGTAACCTTTATGAAGTGGTTAGGTCTGTAACCATAGAGCTTTGCAGGGCTGAGGTAGGGGTGGGGTGGGGGGCAGGCAGAAATAGCAGCCAGAGCCGACTCCTTGAGTCCCTCGGTCATTTAGTAGGAGGGGGTGTGGGACTTAGGGGCCTAGTCCCTGCAGTCCAGCTATCATTCATGGCACACCAGGATCCAGGCCCCCCCACAGTCTCATCAGTGGGTTTTCACTGTGCGTATTAACTTGCACTGTGGGAGTGTCTAGTTGTGTTATCCTCGTCCCACAAGCTGTTGTTGAGGGTCATGTCTCAGTCCCCAGCACATTGAGGAGCTCGGTAGTGCAGTGGGGTCAGCCCTGGGCTGCTAACCCAAAGGTTGGGAGTTCAAGCTCACCAGCTGCTGAGTGAGAGAAAGGTGGGGCTGTCTGCTCCCCTCAAGGTAACAGCCTGGGCATCCCTAGGAGCACTTCTGCTCTAGCTATGGGTTCTTGGGAGTTGGGATGCTCCCATAGCTTTTGTCATTCCCCTCTCACCCACGTGCAGCTCAGTCTTAGCATTTAAGAAGAAAGAGCTTGTTCTGTCCCTCTTGCGAGGCGTTCTTACCCTGTAGGGCCCCAGCCCAGTTCTGGTTT
>NW_022111373.1:138067859-138068943 GCF_000313985.2 Echinops telfairi
GCACCTGAGCAGATGGGTCGCCCGCGGGGTCATCATCATGTGCTATTTTGGAAGCATGCAGCAGGCATTCTGTTCAGATGGGTCAACAGCTTCCCCCTCCCAACCCTGCCCTTCCTAGCTGTCCAGTACACAGTGCGCTCGCAAGTACACAGTGCGCTCGCCACAGACCCACTTGTGAATGCTCTCGTAGCCATAGGGGCAAACGACACAAATAAATAAGAGTACACAAACAGGGGAAATTCACTTTACCCAGTGTTTTGGGGGACTCGAGTTTGAGCATGCGCCCAACACAGAACTGTGCGTGAGGTAGTTCTTCTTTCTCCGTTTGACATCTCTGGAGCCCAGTGGGCCCTTTCGCCTCAGAGCAGGTCACAGTTTAGACTTGCCACATTCAAACTGCTCGGTAACCCCGGGCGAATGACCACCACCTGGACGGTCCGAGCCAAACGCTGTTTCAGCTGCGGGCCTGCGCCCCCTGTGGATGCGGGAACCTCAACAACTGAGCCAGCCGGGTTTCTGAATGCACAGTGGCCCTTCAGAATCAAACACGGCCCGCCCAGGCTGGCAAATTTCTCAGGCGGAAAGGGGTGGCAAGCGAGCGGGAGAAGCTAGATCTGCCGGCTCCTGGTTTGATCGAAGCCTCAGGTGGAAGGGAGAAAGGGACCCTGGGAAATGTCTGTTCGCTTGCAGAGAACCACACCGCAGTTCGTGAAAAGGACAGTGTTGGCCCTCATGGAAAACTGGAACTTCTTCCGAGGCGCTGGTTGGCCCGGGTCAAGTCCGGCTCCATACAGTCCACTTCACTTGGGGGGCGGGGGGATGAGACCAGCAACAACAGAAGAAACCGCCGGCCTAATGCTGGTCACGTCCGTCAGGGAGCGAGCACCAGGGAACCAGCATGGAAAGCGTTCCTTTTTCGCCCGCGTGTCGACGCCTGCCATTGTCAGGGAGCCCTCCTGGCATCGTGGTTCCTTCACAGGCGGCAGTTCGAAGCCACCACCTAGCTCTGCGGGAGAAAGAGGAGGCTTTCTACTCCCATAAAGAGTTCGAGCCCGGAAACCCACAGGCGTGGTTCGAGCCTGTC
>NW_022111373.1:138069982-138071395 GCF_000313985.2 Echinops telfairi
GGGCATGCCAGCTCCTGGTCCCCCACAAATGTTCTCTGCACATAGGTCGTATCCTCCCCTCTTGCCTCAGCCCTTCTTCCTGTCTTCCTCCCACCTCACCAGTGCCCACCCTCCCCTTCCCTCGGGGTTTAGTGTCACAGACGGATGGACAGACAGCCTCTGAGATCACTGGGGAAGCAGCACGCCTTGATTCACACGGCGCACCCTATCCATCTGCCCGCTGGCAGAAACAACCAACGGAGAGCCCTGCCTCACCGAGTGGAAGCGCTGCATCCCGGGAAATGCTGGATGTAGAGAATGTGTCACCGGCCATAGAACTACACAGGCTGGGTTCGTCATATTTTTTAATTTAAAAAATGTCATGGCAGTAGAATCGGGTAAAACCTCTCGGAGCCAGTGTTTTTGAAACGCTTCCCTGTAGGGGAGTTTGTCTTGGCCTCACTGCCCTGCCTCTTGGTTGGGAGGATTTTTGAGAGGTTTTCTTGGGGATCAGATCAACCCGTTACAGGGCTTCCACCTGGGAATGGTCAGTTGTCCTTGCCATTGTGTTCCAAGAAAGACAGCCGAGACTGTCAGGCCTCTCACAAACGTCGGCCTTTGTGGGACAACAGACCCCCCAAGAACTAATGACCAGCAGGGCTCCCACGTCTCCATTGCGAGGCTGCTGCGTGTGGTGCCGTGAAGTTTCCCAACTCAGAGACTCTGTGGTCAACAGAGTGGAAGGCCACCCGGTCCTGTTCCTTGTCCACAGCCAGTGCCCGTACATTTCACAGTGGGTCGCCGTCTCCCTGGCTGCCCACCTACCCTACCAAGCATGTCTTTTCCAGGGACGGGTCTCTCCCGAGAACGCATCCCAGGGTGCACGCCATTCGCATTTCCAAGGAACTTTCTGCCCATCCTTCTCCCAAGACCGATCCCTTTGTTCTCCTGCTGGCGGTGGCCCTCTCAGGGTCCTCCCGCGGCAACACCCAGGCAGGCAGGATCTGTCTCACAGCAAGTCTGACTGCTTCTGAGCTAGACCCCCGTCTTCTTCCCCTCTCAGATGCTGATGCAGGTAGTGCAGGGGTGACGTTGTTGTGAAGGGGAAAGAAACCTCAGCTGTTGAGCTTCTGGACCAGTTAAGTCAAGGCCGGGGAAAGGACGTCCCTCGCCGTCCTCTTAGAGCTCTCAGACCTTCAGACCAGCCCGCCTGTACCCCGCGTATGAGGAAACTGAGGCCGGAGGAGGACGTCTGGGCCGATATGGCACTCCAGAAGTGGAATGCCCTCCCCGTGAGCAACACCCTCGTTCTTTCAGCGGTAACCGAGTAGCATAAAATGCTCTTGAGCTTCGGAAAAGAGAGACGTGTGGCACACAGCATGTTGTCCACATCACAGTAACAACCAGGGGCGCTGGGAAGACCAGACGTGTCTC
>NW_022111373.1:138072492-138075154 GCF_000313985.2 Echinops telfairi
GTGCCCTTTTCCAAGGTTCCACGGTGACACATTGTCATTTACTATGTTGTCCCGTTTTCCCTTGGCACTCTTCTGAATGTACATCTTGGCCAAGGTACACCCTCAAGGTATAGCTGGTCTTTACATTTCCCTAGGGAACTCTGATACCTGACCATTTCAGCCACTCATCGGTGCAGGGTTATTGGCCCCTCTCTGAGCATCAATGGACCTATTTTTAACAGCAGCATCCTGTAATACTTCAAAACCTTCACATTCTCTGAAAAGTGGGTTAAGTTGATACTGACCTATTTATCTCCTGCCGTGGAGTAGATTCTGACACAGAACAACTCTGTTCAAGGTTTCTGAGGCTGTAGAGACTTACACAGGGACAGAACAGCCTCATCTTTCTCCTGCCAAGTGGCTGGTGGGCTTCAACCACTTAGCTTTAGGGAGCAGTCAGGTGCCTGAGTGACAGCACCACCAGGGCTCCTGTCTAACCAGACACCCTGCTGGTGTGGTGATTGTGTGTTGGACTGGTAACAAGATTGGCAGCTCTAATCTACTGGCCTCCCCACTGGATAAGGATGAAACGTCCTGGTCCCATAGAGATTCACAGCCCACCCAAAACTCCCCTCTGCCCTACAGGGTCATGAGGAGCCAGAGTCGGCTTGATGGCAGTGGGTTGGGTGGGCGTACATACGGGCAGGTTTGCTGCTGTTCCGACTCAAAGTGACCCTGCATGGAACCAAACGAACCTCTCCCCGGGTCTGCGCCATCCGCATCCTCACTGCTGTTGGAGCCCATGTGCTTCAGCTCACTGAGATCTCTCTGATCCTTACATAATCCCTTGTCAATGTGAGAGGATGAAGAGTGAAGGGGTGGAGTTTACTCGTCAGTCAGGTCGCAGCTTGATGACCTCATTTGGAGGCACTAAGGAGATAAATAGCTCGCGGAGGTGGGGACACTCGGTCACTCCCTGCGAAGCATTCCTGACGACGAGCTTAATGGAGCTACGCTGATGCAGCCAGAGCCATGGAGCTGAAGGAGCCCTGTGGAGAGCCACGCCAGTGTGAAGATACTTCCACCGCCACTGGATTCACAGGGCTTTCCACCCACTGGCCTGTGATCTTCCTGCATTCGGCGTCATTGCATGTGCTGCATGAGTCTGAAGAGCAATTTACAGAGTGGTATCGGACATATGGGCTAATAGAGGACTTAGGGACTTGATCTGGACCGAACTGGGATGTTTTCTTGATGTACAATTACTCTTTATATAAACCTCTTCCCTATTCACATATGAACGTCTCTGGATCTGTTTCTCTAGTCCACCCAGACTAACAATCTTCCTCTTTTTCCCGGGCCCTCTGATTTACCAAGTCATGATGCTCTTCCCAGGGACCGACCCCTCCACGTCCTACGGGTGTCTCGCCAGCCTCGGTGCTCAAGAGCACACTGGTTGTATTTCTTCGAGCCGGGTGGGAAGGAGGGGTGTCCACAGACTTCACTTCCTTCCGCCCGCCTGGGCTGAGGCTGGCCAGACGGGTCTGTTTCCATTTCTAAATGGCCGTGACTTCGGGGTGGGGACTGCACTGGACTTCACCCACCTGTGGAGGGTTCCTCATAGAACCCTCGCACTGCTTGTTCATGTGTTGAAACGGGAAGGCGCATAGTAGTGTTGTGTGGTGTGTATACTTGTGTCAGAGCCTCTGGGAGGCCCCCATGACAGGAAGCGCCATGAGAGACCCAGTGTGACGGTTAAGGGACGCCGCAACGAGCAGGTGGCCAGCACATCGTGTGGACAGAGACTGCAGGGGCTGGAAAGCACGGGTCACGTGAGAAACAATGGCCCCAGGTGTGACCATGCAATGCACCTAACATTTGGGAAGCAAGTGATTGCCCGGTGCAGTTCTAACGGGAGGAGAGCTCTGACTTCTCGGGCTTTCTCTGCTTTATTTTAACAAGGCAGACAATCCCTGGGGGGCCAAATGATGAAAAGGATCTGGTCAGGCGTTTTCTGGAGCCCTGCTGACCACCCAGGGAGATGGTCCATGAGGGTGCCACAGAGAGGACCAAGAAGCAACTTTTGGTCTGTATTTAAACCTGACGGGAGGGGGGCTTCAAGGGAGCTTGCTGGCCATGGCCGATGGACAAGTCGTTTGGGAAAGGGGTTAATAGCTGTCGAGAATTGGCAAAAACGAGGATTGGGAGAATAGGGAGCGTTCCTTGTTAGCCCAGAACTCCCCCACCACCACCACGGAAGGCGTAGTTGCCTCTCAGATGCTTAAAACCGTAGTCAAGGAAAAAGCCTGGTGGGTTGGGCAGTTTCTGTCAGCCCTGTTTGTTGCAGCCTCAGCCACACAAGTCAGATTGTTTGTCCCGATGTGGAGGACAATGGGAGGCATATGCAGAATGCTCCTCGGCTGTGGTTCCAGCCACGCACGCCCGCCCACGAGGCAATTCCACGGCTTGTGGAGCCCAGCCAGCAGCCCCACCTCCTGCTGGCCATGCACATGGCAGAGGAGCTGTCCCTGTGTGTCCCCGCACCTTAGACCCACCGGCTTCCCTTTGTCTGGCCCCTTCCCTTGTCTGGTGGCATCGAGGTGACACACTGGGCTTTGATCCTCAAAGTCTGAGTTTGAACCACCAGCTGATCCAATGGAGACAGAGGAAGCTTTCTACTCTC
>NW_022111373.1:138075667-138077343 GCF_000313985.2 Echinops telfairi
CCCCCCCATGCCCTAGTGAAGTCATAACTCCCTGTGAAGTGGCATCTTGTCGCGATGGAAATGAGAGCCCCAACTCTGGAACTTGCTAACGCAGAAGTGGGGACAGGCAGGCAGGGGCGGGGGAGAGAAGGGATTAGAACACCTGACCTTGACAAAGACACCCATGGCCAGACCGCTCACGTTTCTGTCTTTTTCCCTTTTGTAAATTTTCAAATTCGGAATCCATTGTGGGATAACCACCAGGGGGCTAAAGAGGGCTAATGGCTTCGGAGGGGAAGAAGTTAAGCAGGCAGGTGTCTCTCCAGTTTCTTCCCTTTAACTTTTTCTGTGAATCAGGACGCAGGGTCACAGAGAAGGTGGGCTTTCCATTCAACGAGTCACAGGCGATTTGTTTTGTGGGGTCTCTGTAGTTTCTTCCCATTAGGAGAGATGCCTGAAACCAAGGGCACGGTTCCTTTCATTGATTCTGTTCATTTGAGTTCTTCAGACGCTGAATCAGTGAAGGTTCATCCCAGAGTGACATGTCAGGACAACTGCTAACTAGCGTGCCCATCCTTGTACGTGACCCTTGGAAAGTTCACCATCATCCTGCTTCCACAAGCCTCGCTGTCCTCGACCCTGAGCAGGCCCCTCCCTTGCCTGGGATTCAGCCCTTGTTGATGGTCCCAGTCCTGGGACCCCACTGCCACCCGAGCAGGAAGTAGCCAGAGTCCATCCCTGTCTGTGGCTGGAAGCTGAACGGCAGCCAGGCGCTCGCTTCCTGTGGAGGCTCCGTGATGAGAGAGACTCTTGGTTTCAGATCCTTCACTGGGCTGGGCGTTGGGAGCCCAGCGCCCACTCCCCGGCTGACTCAGAGGCAGGCATCCTCCTGAGTCACCCACTTCCTGCAGGTCTGGCGTTTTCTTTGGCTGTGTCCCATTCCGGTGGTCTCTGGCCTCAGCCCAGATGGTCTGGGGAACTCAGGGAGGGGTCTCACTGCTCGGGAGGGCTGCATGGCACACCCCACAGACGGCTGCTGTCAGGGAGAAGTCAGAGCTGGCTAGGGGGTTCATGCACGTCCCCTAAAGCACCTCCTCAGGCGTGTGCCACCTTGCTGGCATATAGACTTTCGGGGGAGAGGGGTGCACAGGTAAGTAGTGGCACAGTGGGTAAGTGCTTGCCTGCTAACCTAAAAGTCAGCACTTCGAACACACCCAGCACTCCAGAAGAGAAAGAGGTGGCAGTCTACTTTCTGTAAAGGTTCACGGACTCGGAAATCCTTGCGGACAGCCTGTTAGATGTTTATAATCTGTGCCACTAGGAGCCCTGGTGGTATAGTGGTTATGATCTGGGCTGTTAACCTCTGGTCAGCAGTTCGAACCTACCAGCCGCTCCAAGGGTGGAAAATGAGGCTTTCTCCTCCCATGAAGACTTACAGTCCCGGAGACCCACAGAGGCCGTTGTACACAGCCCTGCCAGGTCACTGTGAGTCAGAAAGGCCTGGATGCAATCTGATGCTCACAAGCTTCCCAACACGATATCTGAAGACAAAGTGGGTGCACAAGCAAAGGTGGTGAAGAAAGCTGATGGTGCCCCGCTATTAAAATGATATAGCATCTGGGGTTTTAAAGGCTTGAAGACAAGCAAGTGGCCATCTAGCTGAGAAGCAACAAAGCCCACATGGAAGAAGCACACCA
>NW_022111373.1:138079512-138101652 GCF_000313985.2 Echinops telfairi
AGTGAGTCCCTGGCGGTGCAGATGGTTAACACATTTGACCAGCAACTGGAAGGCCAGAGGTTCAAGTCTGCCCAGAGGTGACTCAGAAGGGCCTGCAGACCCACCTGTGACCACGCGGCTGCCAGAAACTCAAAGAGCCGCCTGGAAACCCAAGGGTTGCTTCTCTGAGCCAGAGTCCACCCGCCAGCAGCGTGTGTGGCGGCCTGTATCCCTACCAGACAGACCACACTGAAAAAACCCTGGTTGATCCAGAAAGCCATCTGGGGCCTGAATCTACCCACGGGCCATCTTCCAAAGGCGTAAATTCCAGAAGACTCACTCTTAGACCTGCTAGGGGTCCTCAGGGCTAGCCTTCAGCACCAGTAGGCTTCTGGTGTGCCAGGCCCTTCCGGTTTCATTTGGGGCCTTCCTCATCCCCCTGCCCATGTCCAGTGCTCCTGCTGGAAGGGAAGGCTCATGGGACTGACCTCTCTCTCTCTTTCTCTCTCTCTCTCTCTCTCTCTGGTCCTGAAATCTGCCCAACTGGAGAGAGAGCAGGTTCGGCCTTGCTGTTTCTCTGAGGCCCCTCCCTCCGCGGGGACCAAGTCCACACCAGCAGGCCGCCTGCTTTGCAGCTTCACCTTGCTTATGTCGAGACCAGAGCCCCATCCTGCCACCCAGGAGCTTTCTGACCCCGGGGAAATCGTCCCCAGTGAGCCTCCATTTCCCCATCTTTCTCAAGAGCAGAGCTTCCCTTCCTCGCCAGCCTGGCGGGGCAGCACGTGGAAATGCCCCTGCAGACCCCTGCCCACACTCAGGACGTCCTCACACAGTGTTGCCTCCTTGTATGGGAGGGAGGGGGTGGTGGTGAAATAACTTTAGGTTTCCACTTGGTCGATCTGTTTCCTGTCTGCCACCACCACCCTCCAATCAAAAGAGGGGACCCTACAAACAAATGATTGGAGTCTTATTCCAGTGGTATTTTAAAGCTCTGTCCCTTTTCAAAACACTCAGCCAAGGTCAGCAAACACCTCGTTCGTCTAATCTCTCTGTGGTTTGCATAGAAGACGGATTCAGTGTTTTCTCAAAGTTGGGACTTCCTGTTTTTCCCTCATCTGTGTTTTCTCTCTTTGAATTCCTCTGTTTTTGCATAAACCAAGCAAACATGCAGTAGGGGCCGGTCCCGAGTCCCGTGTGCACCGGAGACCTGGGAGCGCCGAGTTTATATAATATTTTGTGTCGTATTTCACTTACCTGTCTAGTGTACTTTCATCTGCAGGGAAGGCCAGTAATTAGCAGAGCAAGGCTTTCAGTTCTTTTAGAAAGACTTGGGGTGGGGGTGGGGAGTAATCCATCCCAAATGCCTTTGAACGTGTTCATTTTTTCCCCGGTTGTTAGTTTACACCTTTATTTAAACTTGGGAGGGAACCTCGTGTTCTGTATTGAGGAACTGAAAGCTGTCCTAAAAGTTCGTTTAAAGCAGAGTAAACTATGCTGCCTGCTATGAATTTCACACAAGGAGATGTTCTGTTAGCGACTCGCAGGCTCCAGTTACCAGGGTTTATACGTCCTAACATCCAAGAAGAATCAGCCACACTTGGACATTTTGACAGTTAACATGTAACTTTGGAAAGCCCCTTGTACCCAGTGAAATAAGACAAGCTGTTTATGTTGATTTATTCCTTCCTGTTAAGGAGAGGCGACTGAGTCCAACTCGGGGCGACTTCCAAAGATTTCTCGATGAACCCGGTGTGCGCAGAGCTCAGTCCTTCCTCCCCTCCACGCTGGCAGGCCACGATGAGTGGAGCGTCAGTGAACTAGACCTGGCGTACAGTGGGTGCCGCATGCACGCTCCGAGCCCGTTTGTACGTGAGCGCAGGGCTGAGACTCGGTGAGAACAGTTGACCTTGAGATTTGCGATGGGGTGTCCAGTAGGCCAACACAGCTATCTGGTGACTAGGGTTGGTTCTGAACCCTAGCACCCCTGTGTGTAACAGAACAGCGTTTCCCGGTCTAGGGCCATCCTCACAACTTGCTGTGATTGAGCGCATGCTTACAGCTGTTGTGTCAGTCCATCTGGTCGAGGGCCTTCTCTATTTCGCTGGCCTTCTACTTTACCAAACATGCCCTCTTCCAGGGACTGGTCTTTCTTGATGACGTGGCTGAAGTACTTGAAGTCGCACCGTGCTCGCTTCTAAGGAGCATTCTGGTATTGCCGGTGTCTTAGGAGAAGTACGTTCTTCAAAGATGTATTTGTTCTTATGGCTGTCCATGGTATTTGTGATACTCTTTGACAGCACCGCGAGGCACCTGAATCACTCTTCTCCGTCTGTATCCACTGCCCACCTTTAACCTGTGTGCGAGGTGATAGAAAATCCTACAGCCCGGGTTCAGTGCACCGTAGTCCTCCAAATCACAGATTTGCCCAATGCAATGCGTTGTCTAATATATTGACCTCTGCTTCCATGAGCATTGATTGTAGATCCAAGCAAATTGAAATTCTTTTCTCTATGTATTATGAAAAGTGGGAGAAAGAGTTACAGTCTGGGAAGCCCACAGGGCCAGTTCTACCCCGTCCCGTAGGGTCGCTCTGCGTCCCCGTTGACGTGGTGGCCGTGAGTTGAGTTTTTGCTCTGAACCCCCTTTTGTGTGCATCTTTCTTGTCCCTCCTCTGTGCGCCTTGATTCCACTGTGTTCCCGTGTTGACATCAGTTCCAGGTCACCACCCTGAAATGGGTCTTCTCAGTGCTGTGAGCCTGCCCTCACCCTCCGTCGTCTTGTTGCTAAGACAGACCAGACTCAGTGCCCTCTTGTTCTAGGCAGACCCTCCTACTGTTGCCCTTTGACCTGTTGGGCAACACATCACAAACCAGGTGTGGAAGTCGAACCCCAAACTTGTCATGCCCACTGTCATTGAGTTTCAACACACAGTGATCCTGTAGCCCCGAACAGAACCGCTCGCCGGGGATCTGAGGCTGCAGCGGTTGACAAGCACAAAGCCTCCTCTTTGTCCCGAGAGGAGCCGCTGGGTAGCAGCCCAATGCCACCAGGGTTTCAGACTGACGTCAAATAAAGAGGGTGTGGGGGGCGTGGCAAGGTAGAAACCTTCATGAAAGCCTGAAAGGAGTGCCAGCAGAATTGGGGCCAGGTCTTGGGGTCTCACCACTGTCTCTTCACCTCAAAAGTAGTTTGAAAGTACTGCCAAGTACAGGGCTTTTCTGGAGACAGACAACAGGCTGTGGTGTTGAGAGGTGCCCTTCCAGGGTCATCGCTAGAGAGCTTGCCACGTACATCTGAGCATTGGCTTGTGAGGGGGTCAGCTGCCTGGGCACCCTAGGAATTAAGCAGTGCCTTTTTTGGGTAACTTTGAATGGATTAATTCGATGGCATTGGTCTGGTTACATTCTAATGTGAGTATCCTGGGAGTGCAGTGGGCAAAGTGTTCAGCTGCTAGCCAAAATCTGCTGCACAAGGATGTCACTTCGAGGACTCAAGGTACACCCGATCCCAGCCACGATGTTCAGTCACCTCAGGTGCACGTGAAAGTCAGACATGGAATCAGGAAGACCGGAGAAGAATCGGTGCATCTGAATGATGCTGCTAGAGAAGAATCGTGCAATTCCCACCGACTGTCAGGTGAGAAAAGAGATCTGTACTGGAGGAACTATGGACAGAATGCTCCTTGGAAGCAAGGCTAGCGAGCCTTCATCTCACGTTCTCAGGAGAGACCAGTCCCTGGAGAAGGTCTTCATGCTAAAGTGGAGGTGTTGGTGTAAGAGAGGAAGCCCCTTCATAAATGGATTGATTGACACCGTGGCTGCGACAAAGGGTTCAGGCATAACGATTGTGGAGATAGTGTGAGACCAAGCAGTGTTTCATTCTGTTGTACATCGGGTTGCTGTGAGTCAGAACCCACCTACTGTGATGGCAGCTAACCACAGAGCTATAGCAGTAACACGCACAGCTGGTAATAATTAAAACAATGTGTGTCAAGAAAGAGTTAATGGCTTTCATCTTCCTACGGAGCTCTCAAGGAGTCCTGGGGCTATTACAGTGGGTTACTCCATGAGCTGCTAACTGCAAGGTCAACAGTTTGAAACCACCAGCAGCCCCAAGGGAGAAAGATGAGGCGTTCTACTCCTGTGCATATTTGAAGTCTTGGAAACCCACAGGGGCAGTCCTGCCTGACCCTGTACCATCGCTAGGAGTCCGAGTGGACTTGATGGCAGCGAGCGGGGTATCTTGTATCTCTTTGGAGGATCCTAGTGGCATAGCAGCTTACACGTTGGTCTGCCAAGTGCAAGGTCAGCAGTTTGAACCTACCAGCCCTTCCTCAGGAGAAAGGTGAACGTTAACCTGGTGCCCTAAAGATTTGCAGCCTCAGTGAGCCTGTATAGTGCAGATGTGAGTTGCCATCACCTCAATCACCGGCAGTGGGTTTGGTTCAATTTCCCTCTACTTCAAGGAGTGCTAGTAGCATGGTGGTTGAAGTTCACAGCTGCTAATCAAAAGGCCAGTGGTTCAAACTTACTAGCTGCTTCATGGAAAAAAGATGTGAATTGTAATTCTGTAGCAATTCAATGCTTTGGAAGCCCTATGGGGCAGTTCTCCTCTGTCCTATAGGGCTTCTGTGTGTCAGAATAGTGTGCTGTACATCATGGGGTTTCAGAGAGTGTGTGGGGGCGGGGATGGAATTAGAAGATAAAGAGTTTTCCACAAACTTAAGAAAATTTTATTATTAATTGGGAGTCAATCCATATATCAAATCATTCCATAGTTCAGTCTCGGCAGGCAGAATTGTGCAGTCGCTACCACAATCAGTTTCCAAATCCACAGAGGTTTTCAATGAAGCCCCCTCCTCGTATGTCGCCTTCTCCCCCTCTGCTCACACAGATACACAGACACTGTTCTGTTTTATGCCATTTTATCTTGTCTCCTTTCTCCTTCTTTCCCATGTACATGGATTGTATATCGGTATTTTTCGAATTGGAGCTTTAAAATAGCAATTAGAACTTCAATGCCCATATTCTTCCACCCTCCCTTGCTTTCAGAATATACTCAGTACGCCCGCTGCTTCACTCGGTGCTGGCGTCCGCGGTCTGGTTCAGCGGCTTTGGTTCCACACCCCACTCTGAGATCGCTGTGCTGTCAGCGCCGCCTCTCCCATTTTTCTGGGCCCTCGGTTGTTCTCTGTGCAGTTACAAAGAATGCTTTAATGAACAGTTCTTCGTTATGTGCTAGTTCTTTAATTGGGGGGTGGTGGTGGCTATATTTCTAAAAGGATAGACCCAGGCGTTAGAGTCCTGTAAACATATGCTTTCAACATCTAGTGAATTCCTTTCCCACAAGACTCCACCCAGCACTATGCGAGATCTCCCCTTGCCCCTGACCCTCACCACTTCTGGATTTTATCCTTTGTTTTCATGTCTTTAGCCCAGTGGGAATCCCAGTGTTCGCATTTTTATTTTCCGTCTCCTCTTGAGAGTACAGTGCTTCTTCCCCTTGGCCTGCCTCTGAGAGTGGCCTTCTCTCTGGTAGAGTAGGCTCCCCTCACCAGTCTTCTTTACCAACGTTGTCTCGGTCTGTTCTCCCACGGGAAGTTTAAAATCATTTGCCCAGGTCCAACTGAAGACCTAAGCCATTGAGATGCTGATGGAAACTCGATTGTTACAGGTGAATTCAGGAAGATCACTGATGGACTTGTGACAGTCTGTCATGCCCTCGAGTTTGCCTCTCCATTTGTTCAGGTCTGGTTTTATGAACGTCAGGAAAATCCTATGGCTTTTGTCATTTAATAATTATATTCTTGCTGGACTTATTCCCAAGCATTTATAGTTCTGTCTCATTATCATGGAGAGAGTCAGACTGTGCCTTTAGAAACAAAGAACACGTTTTTCTTTCTTTCCTTGTCGTGGGCTACTTTGAAACCAGAAATTCATATGAAGGGGCTTCAGGAAGTTAATGGAAAGATGGAATCAAAAGATAATGTAATTTCCCTCTCCTACTAAGAAATTTTCTGAGACGACCAAGAGAATTATTTCCTTTTTCTTAACACACTTGCGTTAGCATTTTCTTAAATAATTCCTTAAGGTAAAATTTCTGTTTCCTGATATAATGTAGTTCGACATACCAGGAGCTCTGGTGGCCCAGTGGTGACACAGATCAGCAGTGAGAAGCCACTGGGGCAGCCCTCCCTTGCCCTGCACAGTCACTGTGAGTTGGCATGCACTCAGCAGCAATGAGTTGGTGTTGTGATGTGCTAGTGAGATTTAGGACTTCTGGTTTGAGGTCGCCTTTTTCTTTGAAGTCTCTATTCTGCATGGAAACCGTGGAGGAATGGGTGGCATCAGGTTGATTCGAACTCCTGTTCAACAGCAGGAAGCACTGCCTGCTCCTTCCCAATCCGACCAGTCATTGCTCCGGTTGAGCCTGTGGATGCAGCCAGTGTGTCGATCTGCCTCATCGACGGCCTCTTCCTCTTTTAAAAATGTTTTTGCTGGCACTCCAGCAAGCCTGATGTCCTTCTCCAGGGACTGATCCCTCCCGATGATAATGTTTAAAATAGGTGAGATGACGTCTGCCCATCCTGCACTTCTAAGGTGCATTCTGATTGTGATTGTACTTCTTCCAGGATAGCTTGGTTGGTTCTTCTGGCAGCCCAAGGTATATTTAGCACCCTTCGTCTGTACCATAATTCAAGTGACTAATTGCTTCTCCAGCCTGCCCTTTTTTAATCGACCAACTTTCACAGGCATATGACGCCGCTGAAACCCCTGGCGCTTGAGCTAGGCACACGTTACGTTGTTCACAAAGGAACAACTTCACGCTCAAGGTCTTGTGCTGCGGATTTGCACGGTGCGATGTGTGGTTGGATTCCCTGACTGCTGCTTCCATGGCATTGATGGGGAATGAAACCCCACAGCTCCAATCTCCATTGATCACCAGGTTGCCTGTCTATTGGTCCAGGTGCAAGGACTTCTGCTGTCTTGACACTGAGTTGTCATCTGTCCTGAAGGCTGTTGTCTTGGAGCTTCCTTGGGAAGGGCTTCAAGTCAAGGGAATTGTCAAGGCTTGAATGACCTGTCTGGGCATTTTGTGAGCGTTACTGCCTGCTCTTTGTTGACACCAAGAGTCGCCTTCAACTGTCGGAATATTGAATGTTAAATAACGGAGAACTTTGAGCCACCACACGTTTAATGTGGCTTTCTGGGTCCACTGAAGCAGCTCTGGGAATGACAAAGACTGTTAGAGGTATGTCTACGAAAGGCTCGGGCGATTGCAGAGCCCCGTCCCACTGCTTTTGATCAGGTTGTGCTCCCTTGAGCCGATGGCCCTCTCCAGCGACCCCTGCCCCCATTGTAGGTTGGAGAGAATTAGGAGAAAGAGAGGAGTGGTAGATAATTTAGATCATTTTAGTCACCTCCCTGGAAGCGTTCCTGAGTACCTTCTGCTGCCCAGATCCTGGAGTCGAGAGCAGGCCGGTCCTCACGTCACAGGTACAGCAGCAGCGTCCAATGCCATGAGTTAGCCCCTTGTTCTCAGCCCTGTGTTTCCATAAGCACACACAGTTCCTCCACTCTGCAGCCCTTCCTTAATCATCACGACTTTCTGGCGACTGTTTCAGTGTCTGGGCATGTCCTCAAAGTGAGGACATGCACATGCCTTCGTCTGCCCTGTTATCAGACGATGATTGCTGTTCACCCCGCCCCGCCCTCGCAGCCCCCCTCCCCACCATCATCAGGTAGCGTTGGAGGGAGCAGGGAGAGCGAACTACCAGCAGGCTAACACCCCATATTAACCTTGGGCGAGTCAGAGAACGTACCAGGGCCTCAGTGAGCCCCACCTACCCAGCCCTTGTAGTGTTGTGGGCTCACACGAGTAGGACAGCGTGCAAAGGCACGTTCAGGATTCTGCAGGGCTGCACGGGTAGAGCAAGGAGTGGTTCTATATCTGATGGTACAGGGTCTGTGTCCTGCATGCATTCATTGTTCTCCAGCAGGTGTGCCTTCTGTGGCAGCCACATCCTGCCAGGGCTCAGAGAAGCCCCCACTCAGCTGTCTCCTTTCACCGGGCCCCCAGCTCTGTCCCCTTGCCGTGGAGGTGAGTGCTGCTCACCAGGCTGCCCTGAGCCTGAGTCTGCAGAACGCAGCCCCGGCACCTGTGCCTCCTGGCTGCCGAGTCTATGGACAAAGGAAACCACAAGTCTGAAGAAGACAGCTCGTGCCTCTCTCCGTAGTCCAGACATTGCTAGGGCACTTGGGTCTTACCCACCCTGTTCCATAGCGTATTCCTGTCTCATGCCGCTCTTTGTAGGGGGAAACCAGAGGCATCAGCCATGGCCATCGTTGTAAAATCAGGCCCCACTCAGGATCCCCTTCCTAAATCCATGCCCCAGGGAGAATCTTTGTTCTCTCGGGTGCTGCGCGAGAAGCAGCTTTATTCAGCAAAGGGAGTCCAGCCACAGTGACCCTGTCGGTCAGGGTCACACGGTTCCTTAGCATGCCAGAGGCGGTAAACCTTTACAGAAGGCAAACAGCTTCATCTTTCTCCTATGGTGGATACAAACCCCCAACCTTTTGGTGAGCAAGCCCACACTTAACCCACCGCGCTACTAGGGCTCCTTTTACTCAGCCTAGATTACCATAAATTGGGTCAATAATTTTCTGAACTAGTAACACCGTGTTGGGGTGCACCCAGCAAAGCAAACACTGATGGTAGCTTTGCCACAATTGAATATTATCTGCATGGGATTTGGTGAGATTCCTGGCTCTGCATGCATTCATGCGTGCGTGCGTGCGTAAACACGTGGCATTATTTTTGTTCTGCCCTGTCTCTGTGCTACCCTCTTCCTTAGCAACCTGGCCCCAGGAAAGCCAGGGACGGGCTGAAGGGAGTCACTTGTTTGGTGACTAATTGTAACCCCTCCTCACTCAAACACCTATAAACAAGCAGAGCAAAAGCCCAGACCCTTAGGAACCACTCACAAGACGTGGTGTGTACCAGCCCCTGAAAAACCAGCAGTGAGTCACACATGAGCCCCACGCAGACATAAATGATGCTTCCACCGTCCGGGATTCGAGCGTAGGCAGCACCCTGGGGCGGTGAGTGCTCCTGGGTGCTCCTAAATGTTCCACCTGCTTCTGGAGGTGGTCGCACATGAAGTGTATTAGCACCCTGGTAGCCACGCTGGTGATGGCTGAGCTGGCGTCCGAGGTTTTCAGGACATCCGTCCAGCCTGACCCCAAGGTCCCAGGCTATGGATGGTTGGCTTGCTGTCCAGTGATACGTGTAGGATCCACTGGCCTGCTTTCTGTGATCCCCATTTTCTTGGCTCAGAAATGAGGTGTCTGCAGCTGCCCCACTCATGTGTTCAGGCCATTCTGCACATCTGCGTAGTGGTGCTCCACTAACATGCCTGTTAAAAAGGGGGGAGCTCTACTTTTCAAGGTCTTAGAATTTTTTTTTAAAAGAACCACCTTTAACCCAAAGTTCTTTCTGATCTGATCAGCGTGTCTCACCCTTTAACGTAAGTGCTACTAGCCACCCAAAATGCCTAATTCAACGTGAAAGGTGGGCTGGGTTTCTGTGTAATTGAGTGACAGGCAGGGCCACCAGCTCTTCTGGGTCACCTGGGGCAAGTGGTCTGGCCTCTCCCCACACCCATGTCCCTCAGAGCCGTTAAGAGCAGGTATCCCAAGGCGTCTCTAGGAATAAATACCAGTAAATGTGAGCAGCCAGTGGACTCCCTCAGGCCCTCCCTCGCACATGAGCACTGAGCACCGGGGGCGCCTTCCGCTGGCACACACACTTGTGTCCCCTCGCACATGAACACGGAACACCCGGGGCTCCTTCCGCTGGCACACGCACTTGTGTCCCCTCGCACATGAACACGGAACACCCGGGGCTCCTTCCGCTGGCACACGCACTTGTGTCCCCTCGCACATGAGCACTGAGCACCCGGGGCTCCTCCCGCTGGCACACGCACTTGTGTCCCCTCGCACATGAGCACTGAACACCCGGGGGCTCCTTCCGCTGGCACACGCACTTGTGAGTGAGTATCCTTGGAGGTAGTAGGCGGCACGTCCGCAGAGGAATGGCCCTTCTGAGCCACGTTCACGTGCTGGAACAGAACTGAGAAGCAGCACCCAGCACTCCAGAGTTCATCTGTTATTCTCAGCCATACGATCCCACACTTATTTGGCCTGCCACCTCCTTTTCCAGGGGTGTGTGGCAGGTGGGAAGTACTCAGACCCCCCCCCCCATCCCCAGCAATTAATGACTTTTGTACTCTAGCCCATCATCCAAGATAAAGCTTATGCAGCCCCCTGGGTTTTCCCAGCAGCCCTCGGGGCAGCGGGGCCATCTACCTGGGAAACACTAACTGCACTGTGGCTCTGGAGCGCACATGCCTTTCCATGGAGCATCACTGTAAACCCAGTTCTGACAGCACGAGACACTAACCCAGGAGTACCTGCCATTCTGTGACCCTGTGTCTTTGTAAGAACAAGAGAACCATGGTTGGGGGTGGGGGTTTCTGTGAAAGTAAAGACCTAATGCCGTCCAGGTGAGGCCCAGGCCAGGTTCTGCCCGTGGCCCGTGGGCTCTGGAGGCTTGTTTGAGTCAGACTTTATGGGTTTCCAGGGTGGGTTCACACAGCATTTAGGTTCCCGGGCAGGTGGCCCTCCTCCTTCACAGTGTGCCGGAGAGCTGTCCGTTTCCGTCTGGCGAGTCTCACTTCCCAGCCCTGGCTGGGTCTTGAGGTAATTGGCGGCCATCAGGGTCTGGTGGGTGCTTTCTCCCCGGAGCTCCTGCTCCGGTTTTCATCGTTGTTGAAGACAGCGGGTTGTGGGAAAGCCATGGGTGAGTAATCTCTCTCCCTGTCAAGTCTTCCCTGATCTTGACAGTTAGATTCAACCAAAGGGCTACGCATCAGGTGGAAGTCAAGACCAGGAGGATTTGAGGATGGTACTTGGACCCTAGGATGCATCCCTTAATGAACTAACGCAGTTCTGGATGAGCAAGGGAACTCCTCCGGCATCTTGAAGGGACCCACGGAGAAAATCCTGGGGCAGCCAGCTGGCCTCCCAGTTCCGTCTGCTCGTCTGTCCCCAAGCTGTGTAGCCGCTCCTCACCGGGCACTTCCAGAGTGACAGGGAAAGACCGAAGCAGCCTTGGCCGTCTCAGGAAGCGCTAAATACGGACAGCTCTGCGCCTGGCAGTGGCTTGACCCTCATGGAGACCAGCTTCACCTCTGTGATGCTCCCCCAAAGCCATGACCTCGTGTGTGGGTGTGGGGTAGCTGAACAGGGCGAGCGAGGGGGCTCCTTCAAGGAGCGTAGATCCTTAGGGGGAAAAAAAAACCGCGGTTGGAAAAGTACCGGGAAGGCCAAGGATCTAATTTAACACATGCCACTTTGTGACGGACAGACACGCAGAACAACAACAGTGGAAAATTACAGGAGTCCAGACAGCCGGGACGGTGATGGAAATATGACCGTGGGAATCAGACGAGTCGCTGCAAGATGCCGCTCCCTCCGGTGGAGGTGGCTGCGCCACGGACAGGCAGGCAGGCTTGTTGGCCTTTCCGCAGCTGTAGACCTTCTGGGGACCTGAGGCTACAGACCCATTTCTCAACTCCATTTCTTCTGCCTCCGCCGTCCTCGCAGCTGTGTGCAGAATCCTTCTATCACAAGGATCAGATACCAAATGATCCCATAGCCCTTTCATTCCATTGGGTTTCTTATCCTGGGTGAGGCAAGTGAAAGACGTATGCATCTTACTAAAAGGCAAAAAGAATAAAAAGTAACAATAGGTCTTCCCAAATTTCACGAAGTAATCTCTTGCTGTCTCAGGGAACAAGACCGATGTTCAGCTCAGCACTTTGTGCTGGAAGCATTGAGAAATCCACCTTCCATTCGAGCCCCGTGGTGACTTTCGGCCGCATGGAGTGACTGGCAGTGAGGCCATCAGAGCCTGACTGTCCATGTCTGTCCGCCCCGTGGCCATTCCCAGGGCCCATCTCTCAGAATCAGGAGCCTGCCTGCCTCTCTGTCAGTGGCACGCTTCCTTGGTTCTCAGCAGGGCTCTTCCGGCTTCTCCAGCGTCTGGTCAGAGAAGACCTGTTAGCCTTTTCCTTCTTGAAGCAGCTGCCTTCTGTTGCGGGAATCCTGCGGGACAGTGTGTCCAGTATCCAGAGTTAGCATCCAAAGGAAGCGATGGAAACCAGGGAGTTGGAGCCTCCACCCACGCCCTACCTGCACAAGGCTAATGGGGTGGCTCGGTGCTGAGTTCTGTTTATGTCCTTGTACCCACAGTGGAGCAGCCTGCTCTCTGTGTCTCTGTGTGCGTGCAGCACAGTAGAAATAGCAGGGGCAGAGTGACTGACACACTCAGGTCAGCACATTTTTTAATAAAAAATTTTAAATCATTATATTAGGGGTTCTTACAGATATTGTAACAATCCATAAATCAATTACATCAAGCAAACTTGTACATATGTTGCCATCATTATTTTCAAAGCATTATATTTCTTCTTGAGCCCCTTGATATCAGCTCCTCTTTTTTCCCTCCCTCCCACCCTCGTGAACCCTTAATAAATTGTATCGATATTCATATCTTATACCATCTGCTGTATCCCTTTACCTACACTTCTGTTATTTCTGTTCCTGGACGGGGTGGGTGGGTGGATGTTAAACATCCATCATTGCTATCAGCTCCCCTTTTCTTCCCTCCACCGTCCACCCTCTCTGGACCCTCATGGTATCACTACTCTTGTTATTATTTCTGAGGAGTTTGTCTGTCCTGGAATCCGTGTCAAAAGCACTTATTTGTACCAATGTACATATTGTGGCCTAACAGGATTTTTAAGGTAGAACTGTGGTCATGATGGCGCCGTGGGGCGGGGGGCTGGGGGGCATTAAAGAACCCTAGGAACATCAGTCGTGTGTTTCGTCGGTGCCATACTGCACCCTGAATGAATCGTCCCCCACGTGACCCCTCTGTGAGGGGGTATCCAATTGTCTACAGATGGGTTCAGGATCTCCACTCTGACCCCTTTCCTTCACATTGATATAATTGTTTGTTTTTGATCTGCTGATACCTGATCCTGTCAATATCTTTGATCACACGGGTTAGTGTGCTTCCTCCCTGTGGCTTTTGTTGCTTCCCTCCTAGATGGCCACTTGTTAACTTCAAGCCTTTAAGTCCCCAGACACTCTCTTTTAATAGCCGAGCACCATCATCTTTCTTCACCACATTTACTCATGTACCCACATCGTGTCAGGAAGTTGAGTATCACGGTGCCAGGTTATTAGAACAAAGTGTTCTTGTGTTGAGGGAAGACTTAAGTAGAAGCCCAGAGTCCATCTGCTACTGTATTACTTTTAACATATAAATATATATACATAGACCAATACCCCTATCTTTATATATTAATATCTTTACATACCTGCCTCCTAGTTGTTTCCTCTATTTCCTTTTACTTTCCTCCTGCCCCACTATCATATTCACCCATCTTTTGGCTCTCAGTAATTCCTCTCAGCTACATTGTACTTGATCAGCCCCCCATCCCTACCCCTGCCCCCCGGCCAGGTATTCTACACCCTCCTCCTTGTTGATTTTAGTTCCCTTGTTGTTCCCTTGTCCCAAAGTCTGTTGGCTCCCTGATTGCTTTCCCCCTGCCTCCTTTCCTCCCATGCCCTCCCTGGAACGGTTGGTCCATTGGTTTCTCCTCGGGATTGTTTATCCTGCCTATCATTTATAGGTAGAAACATATTTAAAAGAAAAAGGGGGACCTGTAAATAGTTCCAGGACTATCTGCTGACTCTTATGAATATCCCCCAACCAGGTGTGATAATGGGCCTACTAGTACTGCCCCCCAAGCCAGAAGTCTATTTTGGGGGTTCCTCAGGGACTTCATGACTTTGCTCCCTTTGCTGCTCTGTTGCACTCCCTGTGTGATTCAACCCCTGGGGCAGGGGGTGTTGTGTGTCAGACCAGACACAATTCTCACACTTTGCCTCCAGTGTTGTCCCCCGTAGCTCTGTGAGCCAGTGAGGGGACACCATGTCTTGTGTTGGGACCAGACCTTCTGTCCGCTCTGTGCATTGGCTGCTCCAAGCAGGAATGTCGTCCTCGAGGCTTGGTGGGCCAGAATGAGGATCTCTCTCCCTCCCCCTACCTCCCTCTACCCCTCGGGAGGGGTCCACATAGCTCGGATTGGGGTGGCCCCGCAGTCCACTCTGTTCCCTGCAGCCCTCTCTGTTAACACGCTGCTCTATGCCAGTGAGCTGCCCTCAAGGCTTGGCGCACCAGAGTGAGGTCTGGTCTCTCCCTTTTCTACGGAGACATGGACAATACCCTCCCTGTGGGTGGATTTGTGCCCTGTTCCCCAACTGCCATCGTCTTTTTTTTCCATCCCTCCTCCCTCTGTGGTCCTTAAAGGCATGGGAGGGGTGGGAAAGATGTCCCCCAACTCTGATGCAATCTGCATCTTCTTCCCTGCCAGAGTGCTTGGACCTCAACCCAGAAATTACACATGAAGTAACTTTCCTCTATGCCCATTGTGCTCCTTTAGACTTAGCTCACTGGACTCATGTTGTACTTGTCCTTTTGTGCTTGGCTAACTTCACTTGGCACAGTTTCCTCCAACTGTTCCCATGAGACAATGTGCTTCATGCGTTCATCACTGCTTTTTAGATTGGCACATATTTAGAGAACAGATTCTTCTGGGAAATGAACCCGGCAGTTAGGCCTGTAGGGACACCCACACGTACACCGTTGACTCGTCCTTGGGTCCCGCACTTGGCCAGCTCTGTGTCAGGGACCCTGCGCAGCAGATGTAGGAGAGCCAGTGGCCGGTCAGTCCAAGCGCTGCTTCCAGGGCTTAGCAGAGGTGGACAGTTGAAGAAGCAGGCGGTCATGGGTCCGGGTCCGTGCAGGCCGTTGCAGGACAGGGTGGTAATGGGGCACATGCATGGGGTGGGGATGGCCTCGGGGTAGTTACAGGAGGAGGAAAGCGCTTGGGTGAGAGGGAGCGTGGCCTGTCGTGAGGACCGGGCTCCTCTGGGCCCACAGGACAGAGAGCCCCTGGAGAGGAGCTGAGAGCAGAAGCAGAGCTGGGACCGCCCGCAGAGGGTGTCTGCAGCAGCGCCCCAACCATCCCTGACTGCCAGCTGGCCTGGAGCCAGGTAGCCTTTCAGTTGCTGAGGGTGACGGTGATGGGAGCCCTGCTCTGCAAAAAGGGGCTTTTCCTGAAGGGCCGCATTTGGGTTTATCCCGAGGAGGCTTTGGCGTGGGAGGGCACTCACTTTGTGTCTTTGGGATCTGACTAGTGCGGAAGACTGGAGGGAGCTTGGGGCCCTGACCCCACATAGGTTTCCACAGCTGCTGAGGGAAGGTTGGGGTCTGGGGGAATGACAAGGCACCCTCTAAGGTGCTCATAGGTGGGGAGCCTGTAGGTGCCCATTCAAACAGGGAATCCAATGGGAAGTCCAAGTCTGCTGGACCCAGGGAGCCTGCAGGAGGGAAAGGGAAGCGGGGTGGGGCAGTACAGAAACTGGTCACTGCTGAACATCCACAGATCCCATGGGGTGGGTGCAGGCCCGAGTCGGGGTGAGGGAACTGGTGCAGTCTCTCACTGCCATGTGCCACCTATAGAGAGAGGCAGTGCTTAACCAACCCAGAGTCAGAGGCAGCAGCCCCAACCAAAGCACAGCTAAACCCACTGCCTGACGTCAGTGCTGACTCACGGGGACCCTGTCCAGAGTATCTGAAGCTGAAGCTGAAGGGGAGCAGACAGCCTCATCTTTTCCTACCGGAGTATTTGAGCTCCAGCCATTTAACGGTCTGAAATCATCACCCACTCCGCAGGGGAAAGACAAGGCTTCCACACCCAAGAAGTGTATGCTCTTGGAAAACCCACAGGGCCGGGCGGCCCCACTTGGCCCTGTGAGAGTCAGAGTCAACTCAGGGCAGTGGGTTTGGGTTTGCTTCTTGGTTTACCCTGGTGGGTGGTTAGCGGCCTGACGTCCCTCCGCCGCCACAGCACCTCCCAGAGTTGTTTCTGTGGTTAGGTGCCATCAAGTCCGTCCGGCTCATAGTGACTTCGTGCACAACAGGACCAGAACCAAACGCCGCCGGGGCCTGCGCCGTCCTCCCAGTTGTCGTTTCTGAGCCCACTGCTGCAGCCCCCATGTCCCATCTCATGAAGGGTCTTTCTCAGTACTCCTCCACGTGACCAAGGATGCTGCCCTTCTCCAGGGACTGGTCTCACATGATGGTATATTCGAAGTACTCGCCTGAGTCATGCCATCCTTGTCTCTAAGGAGCATTCCGGCTGTACTTTTTCCAAGACAGATTTGCTGGCTCTTTGGGCAGACCCTGTAATTGCAATACTCTTCACCAGCACCACAGTTCAAGTGATCGATTCTTCCTTGGTCATTCTTATCCGGCGCCCAACGAACGGTAGGGTTGTTCAGATCTGCCCTTACTAGTCGTAGCCAGAGGGCTACAAGACATGTGATTGCAGAGAAGAGGGCCAGTCCTCTGTGCTAGAGAGGGGACCGCCTTCTCCCCTTTCTTTTCCTTTTAGATGTGGGAGCTCAGGCTGTGTGGGGAGGGGGGGGGTCTTAAAAAATGTGAGTATTTCTCTAGAATCATGTTTCCAGGCTGTATATCTTTATGGGTGCAGACAGCCTCAACTTTCTCCTCTGGAGTAGCCAGTGGACTTGAACCACTGACCTTGCAGTTAGCCGTCATCCAACACCGCAGCCTTAAGTCTGAGGCAAAGTTCTCGGGACCTCTGACAAACAGGTCTGCTTGCAGCCCCAGGTTAACCTTTCCAGAGGCCGTGTATTAGGTGCAGAGCAGGCGGGATGGTAAGTTTGGTGGTTGGCATTGACTCCACGGCAGTGAGTTTGGATTTTTATAACATCTGACACCAGCTTGTTTTTGGTTTCCTATTACTTTAAGCCCCCAACACGCAGGTGATTTACAGGGAAGCTAATAGGGTTGAAAATGAAAACCAGTACCCTTTATCAAGCCATGGGGCTATTTCCCTCTACCCTGCTTTAGCGTTTCTGTGGAAACGTGCCCCCAGGCCGAGGTGTGCCTGACGCTGTGTCTTCCTCCCTCTGCAGGCCTTGAACCGGGGCATCGCTGCTGTAAAGGAGGATGCCGTGGAGATGCTGGCCAGCTACGGGCTGGCCTACTCCCTGATGAAGTTCTTCACGGGGCCCATGAGCGACTTTAAGAACGTGGGCCTGGTGTTCGTGAACAGCAAGCGCGACAGGACCAAGGCCGTGCTGTGCATGGTGGTGGCCGGAGCCATCGCCGCAGTCTTCCACACGCTGATAGGTGAGGGGGCCGCCCGTCCCTGCAGCTTGCTTACGTGCCCCAGGGGAGTGGAAAGATCACGGAATGTTTCCATGCGCTTCTCAAAGCCCCCTCTGATGTGTGGTTCGTTCATCACTCTCTGACGATCCCCGTGAAGGCTCTGGGATGGAAAGCAGGGAGGTTGGGGTCCTCACTCAAGAAAACCCTCTGGGCAGCTGGAGCACAGTGTCTCATGCCCAACGGGATGCTTTCATTAACAAGCAATGGGGTCGCATTCAGTAACTTCCCAGGAGTTCAGCTGGAACAGAGCTAGTTAAGTCTAGGCAGTGTCCATGCCCTGAGACTCCAGGTGTGCATGTGGACGAGAACCTAGGGTCTGCATGGCTGGGACCTTTCAGAAGCAGATCACCAGGCCGGACCTCCTTGCAAAACACGCAGGCCCACTGCCATCGCGGCGTTGCTGACTCAATGACCCTCGGGGACAGGGCAGAACCACCCCTGTGGGTTTATGAGACCCCTAGTTTTGAACTGCTGACCTTGCAGCCCAACTCTTAACCCATTATGCCATCAGGCTTCTGAGCCCCCTCTTGGTGGGTTCATACCCACCCACCTTCCGGTTGGTAGCCAAACTCTTGCCTTTGGTGCTTGCCTCTCCCCAGGGCCTCAGTATCACATTTCATTCCGAATGTGATACTGTGACGGGAGTTCCGGGGAACAGCAGGGGGCCTATCAATGTTGGGTGCCTGAGCTACAGGTTAGCAAGTCTCTCCAAGTCTGGAGGGCCTTTTCCTGGGCAGGGGGTTAGGGGTTGGGGGTTCACCTGCTTTCCTTGGCATTGCCTCCCTGGCATAATAAGGGGGCTCAGTTCTGCCCACCCCAGTGACATGGAACACTGCAAACAACACCGAAGGGTGACGCTGTCTGTGGGGCCCCTGAATGTCCTCAGTGAGGACCGGAGCCCACATCACCCTGGTCGCCCGCCAACGCCAGCCTGTGTGTACTCACCCAGCGCAAATCCAAAAGTCAACAGGGCAGGGCCTTGCGGTTCAGCCTTGGAGTTCTGTGCCAAGAACACGTGGGCTGGACCGTGCTTCCAGATCGCCACACACTCCACCCAAGTGTGGGTATTGATCACTTAATTGGTGCCGAGAACTTCAGGAGGGGAGTGGGGATGAGGGCAGGGATCGGAGAGAGATGCCAGCCCTGCCCTGGGTATCTGCCCCAATGGTAACTTAGGGACCAAGGTTTGTGCAAGTAGCTACTATGTGAAGGAAACTTCTGCGACTGATCTGGGCCATTTTCAATGAGAGGAAATGCCATATATATATTTATGTGTGTGTATATATTATGAATAGAGCATGTATAATATATAACATGTTATACACATACGATATATATGCTAGATGTACATTTGATATACACACACACACACACATCCCATATATAAGTAAAATAAGGGGCTCGTCTTAAGGTAAATGAGTTTCCCTATGTTTCTGTTCTTTGCATTGGGCTTCCACACACATCCAGCGCTCCCCGTTTTAGCTGTGCTGGATTACAGCTTTGAGATTAATACCCGATCCCGGGCAGCCGGTCATCAGATGAGACAAGCCGAGTGTCTTGTGTCCTTGAGCCTATTGTGAGGAAAGGGCTGCTCAGCCAGAATCCATCATCATCTCACAAGCGCAATCTCATTTTTGTCCATCTTAAAACTTAATACTAAAATCTTCCCTTTAAACCGCAAAGGTTCTACCACCCAGCTAGATTTTGTTAAAAAAAATTATATATACACACACACACACACACACACACACACACACACACATACACATATACATAGTTTTGGTCCATTTTTACATTTCTTTCATTATACTGCCTTCTCTACTCCCCACAAAAAAGTTTTGGCTGTTTTGTTTTTAATTCCCCTACAATTACCAAGAAAGCATGTACCCTTTCTCTTGAGCACAGAACACGGAAATCTTAATAGTTCTCCTCTAAGCATTTGTCAGTGCCTTTCCATTTTCCACTGCTCTCTTGCTCTCTGGCGCCTGTTGTCTCAGGTGACACACACACCACACACACCCCAGACCCTAAATTTGCCCTGGGAGCTTGTCTGAAATCCCTGGGTGATGCAAACCGTTTGCACTCAACTGCTAGTGTAATGATTCAGCTCTACCTCAGAAAGGCCTGGCTAACTGCCTTCCCACGGACCCGAGGGGGCATTTCTACCCTGTCACCTTTGGGGATCGACTCGATGGCAGCAGGTGTGTTTCGGGTGTGCCTTTCCTATGTGCTTGTCTTGTCCATTTTGTGTTTCCCATTGTCTTAGCCTCGGGCAGTAGAGGGGCAAAACCAATAGCTGCAGTTAGGGAGAGCGCGTGTCTGTGTGTGTGCCTCTAGAGGGCAGGGCGGCGCGGGTGCTGAGACTGCGAGGCAGAGAGACCCAGAGGCAGGCTGAGGGCTGGAGAGAGAGTTGGTTACTGGCCGAGGAGAGGTGTTGCTGTGAACCAGCGACAGTGTCTTTACTGATCTGCTACCTTCCCTCCTAAACCCTTATCACCTTGAACATGGTCTGTGAGTTCTGGGTAGCCCTTGCAATGAAATATCAAACCCAGCAGAAAAAGGAAAGTGTCAAGGGGAGGTCAAGAAAGGTGGCATGTGCTGCCTGTCTCGCCACTGCCTGATGGCAAAGGCTTTGCCTGGCCAGAAGACATCTTCTCTTCTTCCCAATGGATCCCAAGTTGCTCAGGTGTGGCCCCCGGGGCATCTTCTCAGGTACAGAAACCATAGCTATAGACTTTGCATTTCCTTGAGCCAGTCACGTCCATCACCCCTTCCGGACAGTGTCCGTAAGCAGGCTGGGCCGTCCGCCCACAGGGCCCAGCACACAAAACTTCTGTGGGTTCCGAGCTCCTACAGGGCGCAGTGGAAGTCATCTCTCGAGTTTTTCTGTTTGCCACTCTCCTCAACAAACACTTCCATTATTCACGGATTACAAAGCAGCCCTTCAAAGGTGAACAGTCCATTGGATAGAAGTTAAACCTACAAGAATGTAGGCCATGAAGGCAGTTTTCCAGTAAAATCTCAGCTTGTTACTGGGTAAGAAAGCCCCCCAGGACTGGGGCTTTAAGACAACAGGCATTTCTTTTGCACCCCATCAGGGGTCAGCCAGGTGCCTCTGTGGAAATTGGCTGGGTTCCTGGCTCTGGGGTCAGCTGGGGATCAGGTGGTAGCTGTGCCAGTCTTGGAGGGCTCTCGGTGGCAGCTGTTGGCTGACTGTAGGCTGGTCTGGTTGGCCACTGTCCGGGTGAGATTACCCAGTCAGCAAGGTAAGCACGGGCTTACTTGTGCTTGCTTGCTAACCCGGAGTGATCCATTTCCATTTTCCCATTACATCAAAGATCCCATCTCGAGGTCTGGCTGCTGTCTGTCTGTCTCCCAGCCTCTTTTCACACTTACAATCTCTTGACAGGGACAGAGACCCCAGTAAGGCAGGTAAGCACAGGTTGCTTCGTGCTTCTTTCCAAACTGTAATGAACATTCTCACTTTTTTCACCACATCCTCAAGGCATGTGAGAGGGTCCACTACACACATTGGTACGGAAGCACAAAGCAGCCCGTGCTTACCTGGCTAGCTGGGCAGCCCTGGCATGGCTGGGACCACTGAGCCCCTATCCCTTCCCCACAGTCTCTCATCCATCTCAACACTGTGCCCGCCCGGGAAAGACAGTGGAGGAGTCCGAGTTCTAAGTGGTCCACCAGCAGTCCCGCACATGCCGCTGACCAAAACAAATCACCGGCCAGCTGGCTTCCAGAGAACAGAAAGATGCCAACTCCTGCCTGGAGGGGCAGTCAGAGAGCAGGGAGGAGGGAAGATCAGTCCGTCCGAGTGGCTGCGGCAGGGGATTCCGTCAACACCGAGAACACCCCTGCCAGCTTGGTGCTTGGGCACCGGGCCTTGGTGCTCCGGTGTGACTGCATGCCCTTGTGAGAAGCAGGTGACAGGCAGTGAAACATTACCAGCCCCGCCCGCCCGTGCCTTGATGGCCAGGAGCAGGATTTGTGCTCCTGTTGGGGGTCCTCGTGTCGGTCCCCTACAGGATGTCTGGAGTCTGGGAGCCTTATGTGCTACAGCCCTTTCCTGGAGAGTCCAGCCGACAGAGGCTCGTTGCAGAGTGCAGCTGAGTGGCAGCATGAGTCTGTGCCCCTGCCCCCCTGCGGGGCTCACTGCCACACTGCCTGACGCCATTCCACACGTATTTGCAGAAGTGAATGAATCATGACCTCTCGGCCCCGTGTAAGCACACACGCTTTGGAACGGATACATTTCCTGGTGTGGCATGACCTGCTTGTATGGAAAATCTAAGAGACAGTAGAATGGATCTGTGAGGAAGCCGCGATAGAGCTGGACATAGCTGACCTCCTGGCTTCTCCATCACCACGAGGCAGAGGTCAGACCTGCCTCTACCTCTGTCTGTCCAGACCCCTAACGTTCCTGTTGGTGCTCTGCTTCTGTGGCGGGTTTGATAAGTCATTGCAAGGACCACACAGAACACACCGGCAATTGTGCGGATCGGTCAGAAAGGACACTCACTGGTCCACAGCAACACCTCTCCTCAGCCAGTAACCAAGCCTCTCTCCAGCCCTCAGCCTCTCAGCCCCTCTTGCCTTCGTGAGCCAGAAGCCCACTGCTGTGCCTCACAGTCTCACGGTCTCAGTGCCGCTCTTCTGCTCAGTCCCATGGTCTCCCTGCTGCATGCAGCCTCTGGTCTCAGTGCCGCTCCTCTGCTCAGTCCCATGGTCTCCCTGCTGCATGCAGCCTCTGGTCTC
>NW_022111373.1:138102235-138107319 GCF_000313985.2 Echinops telfairi
GGTCTCCCTGCTGCATGCAGCCTCTGGTCTCAGTGCCGCTCCTCTGCTCAGTCCCATGGTCTCCCTGCTACAGGCAGCCTCTGGTGGGCCCTGCTCTCAGCCTCCACCACTTCAGGCAGACCTCGAACACGCTCCACCACCTGGCTCTCCTTCCAATGGTCCAGGGATTTCTCTGTATTTCTTAGAAGATTCCTATACACCTAGGAATGGCTTTGATGGGCGTGGGGTTTTTGTCATTGCAGACTGGGTTCACATCTCCTAACAATGAATTTAACCCCACCTTAATCCTTTCAATTTCCACAACAGAGGATGCTCAAAAATGACAGGATAACCATAGGCATAGAAACCGGAATTTAAAATACATCACATAGGGGACTAGGACTAAAAGAGGGGCCGGGCCATCTTAACTGATTACAGCTCACTCAGGAGATCCTATTTGTTGGGACCTTCAGGCACCAGCAGCTTGGGAATTTTCGTTAGAATAAAGCCAATCACTAAATGAACAAGTTACTGTGGAGCTGATGCTGACTCAGGGTGACCCTGTGTGCATCAGAACGGACTTATGTGCCAGGGGGCTCCAGGGGCCCAGTTATCACCAGCAGGCTGCCAGGCCTTTCTGCCGAGGCACTGTGGGTGGACTTGGACTTCATTTGATTAGCAGCTGAGCGTTAACCATTTGTGCCACCCAAGGGCTCCTTGAAATAAAGTCTGTCTGAGATGCCTTTTAGGGATACACAGATTGTCCCATTTCTGAAATGCCCATAAAAGGAAAATGAAACCTTTCCTCAGACCTCATGCAAATACAATAGACCAGCTCCATTAGCCCCTCAGGGCAGTGTGCAGTAGGTCCTCCCCTGCTGGTGGCCATGCTGGGAGGGTTGAGAACCCTTGGTTCAGCCCTCCAGGCTGAACCCCAGGGGGTGCAGGCAGTTAACACTGGAGGTCATTGCCCCCCAGAGGCATAGCAGAAGGTCTGAGAGCCTGCTCCCAAACACTCAGCCCGTGAGGGTGGTCACGGGCATACCCTTCAGACCATCCCTCCCTCCTGGATTCCCGGAGCATCTGCTCAGAAACCACGTTTAATGCTCACGTTAAAAAAAAAAAAAATCTGCTCTTCAGGAACACAAGCTGTTTCAGACCAGTCTTGGTGCCGCAATTTGTATCCCAGGAAGGTTGTTAAGGCAGCTAGCCAGGTAATTATGGACTCCATGCAAAGCACTTTAAACAAATTGGGCCCAGCCTCCAACCCCGGCTGGGAATAGCTCTTGGGCGTGGGGGAGGGGAGACTTCTGGGTCCCACACTCTGCAGGCGGAAGCTCCCTGAATTACAACCAGATTCTAATCCCCTCCCCCTCTTCTCAGCAAGTAAGAAAGCTTGAGGTAAACCAAGGCAAGCATGGGACCTGGGTGGGAAGAGCCAGCCCGGGAGGAGGGCAAGGGGAGAGGGTGTGTCCTCTCACCATCAAAAGCATTGCCATAAGTGGGTCTATCAGCAAAGGGTCTGTTGACCTTGACATTCTGCACGGTCTTGGTGTCTCATACACGGACTGCTTTCAAGAAAAGCCCCCAACAACCCAGTGCCGTGGGAAAAGCGTCCGAAGGCCAGCAGTTCAAACCCACTCAAAGCTCCTCCAGAGAGAGGGACCAAGCTAGTTGGCTTCCAGGAGGACTGGCCGCTTGGAAACCCTCGGGGCAGCAAGTTGTACTCAATCCTCTGGGGCTGCCGTGAATCGGCTTCAAGAACAGGAATTTATTTCCTCACAGCTCTGGGGGTTAAACGTCCACAGCAGGGCCTCAGCCTCCTCGATCCCCTCCTTGTTGGCGATTCTCACCTGGCACCTGCGGTGTACGACTGGAGTAGTGAGGTGTAGGGCCCGCCCTATCCTACGTTTGCCTGGCCTCCTTAGCTAGGTCACGTTGTGGACGACTGTTGTTACATTTCACCTGTGAGTATAAAGAAACACACCAAACTCGCTCCCACCGAGTCCATTCCGACCCCGCCACGCTGGAGGGCCGAACAGAGCCCCTTGTCGGTTTCCAAGACTAAGTCTTACAGGAACAGAGCCTCACCTTTCTCCTGTGGAGCAAGCAGCTGGCGGGTTCGACCTGCTGACCTTGTGGTCAGCAGCCCAATGCTTACCCGACAATGCCACTCGAGGTTAGGGTATCAACTATTTCTTTAAACGGAGGGGTCAAGGGGGGTGGGTCACAATTCAATCCACAGCAACCCTGCATACCCCACTCTTGAAGGCTGGAACGCCATATCCGTCCAGCCTTCTCACAAGGGCTGCTTTGTCCTCTCTGCACGCCCGCTGGGTCCCAGCCTCCCGTGATCCCATTCTGCCGCCCTGATCTAGTGATCTAGTGCTTGAGGTCCTCCCTCATCCCAGTGGCCACCATGCGTTCTCGCTGGCAACTCTCTGTTGCCCACCAGGTCCCTGCCCAGCCCCATGCCACCCAGCACGGGGAACACGGTAGTGACTGCAAATCCATAAAGGGCCCTGAGCCAGCCACCCCAGGCCCTGCTCCACCCTGGTGCCACAGCCAGGCCTCTGGCCTAGCATCTTCAGTCTGGATGCCTGGGACCCTAGTGCGCACACAGTGCCTCTTTCCCTGCCTCTGGTAAGGTGACCAGATTTAAAGTGGGACACCATTGATGGGGGGTGGGGAGTTCTTGATTAAAAATTTGGTCTATATGGACCAAATAGACTGTTCCCTAGCTTTTCGTGCATTCTTTCCAAAAATCGGGACTCTCCTGCCAAAAGCAGGACGTCTGGTCACCTTATCCCTCTAGGCCTCTCAACAAGCCTTCTCGTCCACTTTGCATCTCGGCAGGCTTCCGGGTCACAAGCAGAGGACACCGGAACTCCCAGACACCCACCCACCCCATCCCATCCTGTAACTAATCCCACCTTCCCGGGTTCTGAAGGCCCCTCTACCCCTGGTGGCACACTTTTGGGGCCTTCCCACCTGCCCTTGGGGCTTAAACCCTTCCTCCTGTATCACCTGGGCGCGGTGCTTGGCATCATCTTTGATGTTGCCCCAAGACTTGCCTCCCACAGTCCGACTGGCCCCACCAAGCATGGGTGCTCCCTCCTTGTCACCAGTTGGTATGGTATCAGGACACCCCTAGAATTCCAAAATATGGGATGGGGCGGGGAAGAGGGAGCTTCTTATTTCTCTTGTAGTGAGACCCCCATCTCCTGCCTAACCTCCCAGCACACATGTCAAGTGCACTCAGGTCCGTGTTTATAGAAAGCGGAACAGGGACCACACGGCTGAAGACCAGCGTGAGGAACTCAGGCAGGGCTGATTTCATCCTCAAGGGGCACTTTAGAATCCCTTGTCTTTTCATTCCACTTTCCCAAGAAGTTTTTAAGGCTCCCTCAAGCTTGGCTTACGATTGCATTCATTCTTGTGGATGGTGTTTGTTGGGACGCCTTGCGAACAAAACAGAGGAAGATCTGGGAGGGGGTGACTGCGGGTTCCGGTCACACACAGAGCCAGCCCTGGCATGGAGGGGCTTTAGAAGCATCAGGGTGTATGTGCTGTTCCTTAGTAGGGTTCCAGCAGCCCGCCCCACCTCAGGAGAGAGGAAAACAACTGGGGAAAACCTAGGTGTAGCGTTCTATGAACTACGTGGCCTGGTGGTGTGAGGGACACACCAGAGAGAACCACCAGGTCAGCAGTTAGGAACCTCCAGCCTCCGAGGGAGCAGGACGGGGCTTCGTCATCCCTTGAAGAGGCACAGTCTCGGAAACCGCCAGGCACTTTGCCCAGGCCTATGGGTCCTTGCGAGTCAGCATCGACCTGGTGGCAGAAGAGGTATCTTAGAACCTAAGATTTTTCTCTCAGTAAACTCAAAAATAAACTCACTGCCATCGAGTGGACGCTGCTTACCGCGACCCTGTAAGTAACTAACAGTATATGTGTCCATTAAACTTCAGGCCTGCTTGTGAAATGCTCTTTAATGTAACATCAAAATAGTCGAAGCTGCTTGCAGGTACAATAATGAGAAGTGTAGGCAGCCGTCCAAGTGTAGAAGCCTCCTGAGAGAGATTTGCGAAGTAGAACACGTCGCAGTGGATGGAGCCCCTGGTGGGCAGCCGGCTAACACACTCCTCTGCCCACCGGAAGGTTGGCGGTTCAGATCCTGCTGGGGAAAAGGCCTGCTGAACAGGGTTCCACCGTGACACCTGGGGACAGCGGGCCGTCCACTTAGGAGGATCCCAATCAGAAACCAAACTCCCTGCTGTCCAGTCGCTGTCAATTCAGAGTGCCCCTAGGGCCGGACAGAACTGCCCCCAGGGCTGTCTGAGATAGAAAGCCCAGCCTTTCTCCCTTGGAGAGGCTGGTGTTTTCTAACTGTTGACTTCTGGTTCAAAGCCCAACACGGACACCTGCTAAACTACCAGCACTTCCCACACCCAAGGATCGCCTTTAAAATTGTTAACCGTCTGGGGTGAAAGCCCATAAAGAGACCCCATGTGTAATTGTCTTCTCTCCCCAGCTTACAGCGACCTCGGCTACTACATCATCAACAAACTGCACCACGTGGACGAGTCTGTGGGCAGCAAAACGAGGAAGGCCTTCCTGTATCTTGCTGCCTTCCCCTTCATGGATGCCATGGTGAGCGGGGCCGGCTGCAGGGCACCGTGCGTGGCGAGCCGTCTGAGATTTGTCTGAGTTTGCCAAGGGCCTGGTGGGCAGCCTGAGGACCCGTCTGTAAAAAATTTGATTCACAGAGAAAGTGCCTTTGTAATCCATTCAGGATCAAGGGATCAGGATTAGGCTTTTTCTCCACACACGTGCATTGCATCTGCAGTAGAGCCTTGGCTCTCCAGGATGTACTGATAGGATTTTATTACTCTAGGAACTAGCTTTGCTGCCTTAGCTCAGAGCTGCTCACTTTCACAGATCAAACTGGTCTGCATTATCAAAAACGCTCAGCAAGTACTGTTGGCTTTTTGATCGATATTGAAGTTCTTCTACTTAAGACTCCTTACCCATAGCGTCAACTCCGACTCGTAGCAACCCTGTAGAACAGGGCAGAACTGCCTCGGTAGGATTCCGAGCCTGTTTAC
>NW_022111373.1:138108475-138111183 GCF_000313985.2 Echinops telfairi
CGTGTTTTGCCTAGTCAGCAGTTCAAACCCACCAGCCACTGCACAGGAGAAAGAGGAGGCTGGTTGCGTCCTGTTTAAAACTTTTTCATCGTGCTGTGGTTAGGTGCCGTCCAGTCAGCTCTGACCCACCGCAACCATACATACAACTGCACCAGGCCGCAATGGTTGCGTTCGAGCCCGGTGTGGAAGCCACCGCACCCACCAGGATGATCCTACGCTTAAGTCCAGGGCAAAGAAGATAGGTCTCGCAGCGCTCCCTTTGACCACCTCCAACCTTCCCAGACGCTCACTCTGTACTTACATGTTCCGCAACCGCCTTTTCACATTTTGAGCCGTGCAGTTTGGGAGGTCTGTGCGTATTTTACCACCCGTACGTCCAAGTGTTGTCAGCATTAGACGGGTCAGTAGACATGTAAGTCCAGGTAGAGTCAAGCAGCCTCAACTCCCTGGAGGAGTGAGCAAGGCAGAGATATCTAGGGCTCATCTTCAGAAATGTTCCCGAAGCCTTCAGTAGTCGGGAGTGAGATCACCATTGATGGGAGCAAGGCGTATTAACAACCCGAGATCGCAGATGGGACAGCTTTCCTTGCGTGAAGTATGGGAGAGTTGAAGCACTTGCTGGTGAAGATCAAGGGTTGCAGCCTTCAGAGTGGATGACAATCCAGTGTAAAGAAGACCAAGATTCTCACAGCTGAATCCATAAGGAGCAGATGAGCAACAGAGAAAAGACTGAAAATGTTGTGGGTTGCCAGAAAAACAAACCGCCTCTGTCTTGGAAGAAGTACAACCAGAATGCGCTTGAAGGTGTGCATGGGGAGATGTCGTACCTACTTCAGACATGCTGTCAGAGAAGCATGTTCCTGGAGCAGGACGTCTTGTTTGGGAACGGGAAAGGGCAGTGAACAAGAGCAAGGACAGCAGAGTGTAAACTTGCAGGAGCACTAGGAGATCCTGAATTCGGTGTGGCTCCCTCAACTGTGGTACTCACTTTATTCCACAGCAGGAGGTGTGGGGGGGTGTCGTGTGATTTCTCCAAGACAGGGCAGTAAATGGTACTTGTGTAATTATATCTTGCTTAGATTAAAAGTTACTAGGGGGTTCTAAAAAGTTCATGGAGAATTTTCATTTTTTTGAAGCCCCCTTTTATTCCTTATGTGAGATCTTCAAAGGATTTTAAAAAGAGACGACTGGGGGGAGGGGAGGGAGGGCTGACCTCCAGGGGTGATGGGGGGCAGTGATTGAGGGTGCTTTGGGGGACATTGGGTAGGGAGTCTCTTTAGTGGCATGCAGTGGGTAGGCAGCATTGAACTCCGCCATCAGGGTGCATCCCAGGAACCCAGGCTGGTGCTGTGGGACACTGGGACACCGAATCCTGGATCCCCAGGGCTTACCCGGCATGCTCCAGAGTGTGGATGGTTAACAGATAAAATCACGTCTGGAGTCTTCGAGGCTTGTCTCACACAAGCAGCCATCTAAGTGAGATGTCAGCTGCATCCTCATGGAAGAGGCACCCCTTCATCGGTCACCGAAGGATCCATGTATCCCAAAGTTGAAGGAGGGATCAGGACCAGAGCCTTGCTTGTGAGAATCCGGTCTGCAGAAGGCGATGGATGACAGTGGGAGCTCAGGATTCATTTGTGGATCTCCATAGGAAACCAGACTCCAGGGGTGGGAGGAAAGTGATTCATTAGATAGAGTGCTTGGGAGGGGAGAGGGCTGTGCTCTAGAGATCAAAGGCATACATTTGGCCTGGACAGTTAAAACTTTGCCTGGACATGATCTGGTTTCCAAAATTGTAGTTTTGGTTTGATTTGTTTTGTTTGTTCATATTGGGGTGTCTCTCAGAGGTGTGATGTTATATCATTGAAGGTCACCCTCTTGAAGCTGCGTTACATGCTTTCCCATTTTTCGGTATATAAAGCCCAGGATTGACCCTATAGGGACAGCAGGTAGAAAAAGGGTTTCGGGAGGAGGCGGGTACCGTAGTGGCAGTGGGGTACAAGGGAGACAATGTCAAGGAGTCCATGTGGAAATGTTTGGAAACCGATTGTGGTAACAATTGAACCATTGTACTTGATGGGATTGAAATATGGAATGATATGCTATAGGTCCTAAATCCCAATTGACTTTTCAAAAAAGATTAAAAATTGAGGCGGAAACCAAATTAATCAAGCTCATGATGGCTGTGAAGTACTCGTGAATACAGATGACACGCCTGCCTACATCCTCCTCAAAGTCAGTGCCTTTCGTAAGGAGACAGCAAGGTGAAGATTGTAATCTCAAATCCCAATAGGTGTCACTTAAGCGATAATGGCCCACTCAGTTGAACTACTCAGTAGGAAATTTATTCATTTTTTTACCGGCCCTCTCTCGTCTCAGTTGCTCCTAAAACAAAATGTGGGTATACTAAGTTATCTGAATAAATTTGATTGTGCTAGGAAAAAGAGAGAGAGAAGCTATTACCATGATCATTAGACCTACTCCAGCCCCACCTTCCACTCAGACCCTCCAACTCTCCAGAGAGACACCAGGTGTCAGATTCCATCCTGCTCTAACTCAGACCAGACACTAGCAGAAGCAATCTCTAAGTTAGGATGCTTAATGATGCTCGTAGCTCCGAAGCAGCTGAGCACCCTCATGAGGCAGCCTGATACTGCGGCTGCCTGGTGACCACCCCCACTCTGAGTTTTCATCCAGCTTTACTGCCA
>NW_022111373.1:138112624-138114265 GCF_000313985.2 Echinops telfairi
ATCCTTTCTCTCCACCGAGCTCCTGTCGGCTCGGTTCTGTAATCGCCACTGTTGGCATTCGCCTGCCGTCACTCAGTTGGTCGTTATCTCTGCCGCACACCTGTGTGCCTGGGGAGCACCTGTTTGTCGCTGATGAGCAAGTGGATCAGGGGCGTAGGCCTACAGCAACACGGCCATTGACAGAAGATGGAAAATCGTTTCCGGTGCCTCGAATCCCTCTGGCACCTTCCCCTACCTTTTACTTACACAGCGTTTTCCTCCTCGTGGCCCTCTTTGAAATAGGACCATGCCAAGGGGTGGATGAGCTCTGGCTGATCATGTCCCCTTACATGTCCTCAGGAGCCCTCTGCCCCTGTGGGTTGGGCACCAGGTTGTTAACCACCAGGTCAGTAGTTCAAACCCACCAGCAGCTTCAAGGGAGAAAGCGGAGGCTCTCTCGGGAATCCTGTGTAGGACCTCTGAGTTAGAATGGATGCAGTGGAAGTGAGTTTGGGGTTTGACCTCACGGGAATCTTGGATCTTTGACCTGCCCTCTGAATTCATCTGTGAGCTGAGAATGTCAGTTGTGCAACCAACACTCCGGCACAGTTCTGGACACCTCTGCTCCCTCTCAGTCTTTGGGCAGAACCCTCATCCTAATCCATGTTCTGTACCTTCCACCACTCGGGGGCAGGCTCTCAGCTCCTCTGTGGTCTGGGTGTCCCACCCTCTGTAAGCACCTCCTGCACCTTGCCTGGGTTAAGGCCTAACACAGGAGCAGAGGGCAGGACTTCCTCCCGGGGAGCCATGGCACGCGTTGGAACTGCTGGCCTTCCAGTTAGCGGCCGAGCACTGAACACGCACCCCAGGAGGAAATGCTGCAGCTGCTCCCCTACCCCCTGCAGCTCGCGATGGTCCGGGAGCCCCTTCCTCAGCCCCTGGTGGCTTTCCTGGGACAGCTGAACAAATGACCACAAACAAGGTGGCTTACAGCAGAACGGTGCCTCTCAGCTCTGGAGGCCAAGCTGAGGGTGTTGACCAGGGCTGTTTGCCCCTCGTGGAGGCTCTGAGCAGGCACAGGTTGTCCAACAAGCAAAGGAAACACACGGCACACTGGTGGTGAACAGAGAGTCAAGGATGCGATGAAGCCCAGGTGACAGGATTCGCTTCAGATGAGAAAGTCAGCACAAGGGATCCGGGCGTCCCTTGCCCGCTGGGCCCTCCGTGCCATCAGGGAGAGTAGACGTGAAACGAGGCTTTGACCTGGAGGAAGGTGCCGTGGGCATGGGAGAGGGACAGTCCTGCAAGCAGAATCCTGGTGTCATGAAAGCACGTGGCAGTGTTCCCAGAGGAAGGAGGAGGCGCAGACAGGCCCGAGCTGACCTTGCGTCTTGGGTCGTCAGTGCTGTCTGTGCCCTGCTCTCCCCGGCTCCGAGGGACTGCTGGGACTCCTCAGTGCTCATGGCCTGTAGGCGTGTCACAGGTGCCTTAGCCTCCATCTTTGAATGGCTGCCTCCCTGTGTGCTGGTGTCTCCACCCGCCCCCCTGCCGTTCTCATCCAAGGATGCCTTCCGCTGAATTTACAGGGAACCAACCCTCAAGACCCTTTGCATCTGTAGAGACCACCTTTTCCAAATAAGATCCCCAGGTTCCGGGGGCAAG
>NW_022111373.1:138115471-138117526 GCF_000313985.2 Echinops telfairi
GCCGGCCATCCCCCAGTGGCCTTGCCACTTCCAGTTGACGGTTGCCCGGTGGTTCCTCCGCACAGCAGCAAGCCTGGTAGGAGTTGGGCGTTGGCCAGAGAGTGTCCTCTCCCTGCACTCTGCTCCTGGCAGCCTTGTGCCTGCTCAGCAAAGCTGCCCCGCTGTCTGTCCGGGTCAGGTTTCCTGGGCCCCAGCGTCAGTTTATGCGGGGAACCGGGGAACGAGTCCCCTCCAGCACACAGCGCCTAAGATCCCCACAAGAGGCTGGTTTCCATGAAAAAATTTATCTTCACTGTTTAAAAAAAACACACAACTCAATGCCCTCAAAACGGTCCAACTCCTAGCCACCCCACGGAACAGGGCAGAACCATCCTTGTGGGTTTCCAAGCCTGGAACCCTTCCTGGGACTAAGAAAGCCTCACCTTTCTCCGGAGGGGCAACTAGTAGTTCAAGTCGCGGGTGAGCAGCAGGCCTCTCCGTTCCGAGGTCCAAATTCAGAGCCCCACCTCCAGGGAAAGGTGCACCCTCTCTCTGTCCCCCTGTCTTCTGCTTCTAAGGGGTTCCCAACACAGGACCCCCGGGTTCAGAGGAAGAGCTCTTATTTCTGGGTGATGGTAGGTCCCTGTTCTCTGCTCCCTTCTCTGTGGGATCAAAGTGCTGCAGGCCACACCCCTTTGTCAGGTCAGGGCTGTCCCACCCACCCTGAATCCTCTCCCAGCCGGTGGGCTTTTCTCATCAGATCGCATCATGAGGACTCATAAAACCACCGCATGATGTCACAACCACCGCATGATGTCACTGCAAAACTGCCATGTCCCTGAGAATCACTGCCCGCCTGTGGACACGTTTTTTGGGGCGTGGTGTGGGGGACCTTCAGCCTGGAACCAGTCTAATTCTTTCGCAAATGTTTGTCTATGCCACGGAATCTGCTGTCACTTTGTCTTGGACAACAGAGTGACCTTCATTGCTGTGTCAGCCTCTCCCGATGTTAGCTGTTATTCCAGCGAATGACCCTTTCACGGGTTTACATTACGACTCAGGCTGGTCTCTAGTGATGTCGGCATGCACGTGCCCTTTTTAGAGACTGGACCTTAACATCGCAGCTGTCGGGTTTTTTCTGTCCTTGGTCAGCACTGACTTTTTTCTTTATGAAAAGTGACATTGGTCCTCAGGGGTGAATGACAGGAGCACTTCAATGGCCTGGATAGGACACGGCTCTCCCACATTTGGGGTGGCGGGGGGAGCCTACTTTCTTCAGGGATAGCCTTCCCAGATGGCAGTCACCTTAGAAGATTCTTAAGGGTGAATCTGACAAGACAAGGGGTCCTGCGTGTCACGAGCCGGGCATGACCCCTGCGTCTCAGTCGGGCTCTCTGAGTTGGGGTCCCGTGTAACATTCATCTGACCCGTGTGATGGGCGGGGTCCCCTCTGCATCTGAGTCGGGGTTCCGAACAGCAGCCGTCTCCCCTCTGAGAAGGGGTCCGAGCTCTCCCTGCGGCCCAGTGACCTGTCCCGTCTCGTCCCCAGGTGGTGTTCGTGGCCATCCTGCTGCACAGCCACCTGGAGTGCCGGGAGCCCCTGCTCATCCCCATCCTGTCGCTGTACATGGGCGCCCTCGTGCGCTGCACCACCCTGTGCCTGGGCTACTACAGGAACATCCACGACATCATCCCCGACCACAGCGGGCCGGAGCTCGGGGTACGTCTCAGCCAGGGGGCCGGGCCAGGGTCCCTGCTCGGGGGCTCAGACGGCAAGTGACACCAGGCCCAGCAGTCGAGGGAGGCCGCCGCCTCTCTGCTCCAGAGCACGCACTTCTGTTGCCATCAAAGAGCTCAGGACCCCGCCCCTGATGTAGCTTATGTTTTAGGTGCTTTACACTAGATATGTAAGGAGCCCTGGTGGCGTAGTGAGTTATGCGTTGGGCTGCCAGCCATGAGGTCAGCAGTTTGAGTCCACCAGCCACTCCACAGGAGAAAGACCAGACTTTCTATTCCCATAAGGAGTCACAGGCTCGGAAACCCATGGGGGCAGTTCTACCCTGTCCTGCAGGGTCG
>NW_022111373.1:138118678-138119863 GCF_000313985.2 Echinops telfairi
GCCACCATCAGGAAGATGCTGAGCTTCTGGTGGCCCTTGGCCCTCATCCTGGCCACACAGAGGATCAGCAGGCCCATCGTCAACCTCTTCGTGTCCCGTGACCTCGGCGGCAGTTCCGCAGCCACAGAGGTAGTGGGGCTTCTGGGGGCATGGGCATTTTGTGGTCACTTGGAGGGGTGGGAGGGAGGGACAGTCTTCACAAACAGGTTTCCAATTCAGCTTAGAGTTCTGGTCATTCCATGTTGTTAAAGTACGTGTGGCTCTCAGAGGGTCTTAGTGACTCAGGTGTGACTTAGATATTCTTTCAGAAATAGCCAGCCAACGGGGAAGCTGAGGTAGAACAAAATCAAACCACAACTACCAAGCCCACAGCCTTTAAGTGGATCCTGACTCACGGCGACCCCACACAGAGTGTCCAAGACATTCCTATTGATGGGAGCAGTGAGCCTCATCTTTCTTGGTCAGAGCAGCTGGGGGGTTTGAACCACCGACCTCCCAGTTAGCTGTCCCACGTTATTTACCTGACGGAGCCAAGACTGGCTAGAAGCTGAGCTAGCGTGAGGATCCAGGTTGTCTGACTCCCACCCACTCCTAACCCTATACTGTTTCCATGGGCTCAGCCTGTCACCACTAGACAGCAGTTACTGCGGGCGGCCAGCTGTACCTTTGTGCAGCAGAAACGATGGAAACGCCCAGCAGGTGAAGGGCTGGGGCCCGCCCCCTCCACACACCTTGTCCACACCGTCCTGACCCACCATGACTTCACCTGCGCCTTCGAAGCCTGCCTTCATCCCAGGGAGATCCGTCCCCTCTCCGCCCACTGAAAGCATAAGGCGCCTCTCCAAAAGCCAGCCAGCCAGGCTGTCTCTTCCCTCCATCCAGTGGGGCAGGGACAAGTGGGATGACCTCCCTCTGCCTCCTCCCACCCATCCACTGGAGGAGTCCCTGCCCCTGCAATGGCTGGTCCCGACAGGAGCAGACAGCCACCCCTCACTCAGCCTTCTGTCTCCATGGCACTCTGCAGAGGAGCAGCCAGGAGCCATGGATGCCCCGTCCCTCATCTCCGGCTGGTCCCCTGCCAGCCCGAACACTGGTTTGGAACGAGAAGTGCATACATCAGAAGCAGAAGACTGGCTCTTGCCTGGGCTTGGGGTTTTTGACTCTGATGCCATCTGGGGTGGCTTC
>NW_022111373.1:138120855-138122597 GCF_000313985.2 Echinops telfairi
TTGGCTTCTTATAAAGCAAGACCTGTCCTCCCTTCTCTGAGGTCCACCCAGCCGTCCTGGGACGGGCCTGCTGGCACCCAGGCTCGGAGCTGTCAGCCATGGCTGCACCCGAGGACCCTGGCTGTCTAGCAGCTGGCGAGGGGCCTGCCGCCCACCGCCCCCACCGCTGACCTCTGGCTGCTTCCTGTTGCAGGCGGTGGCGATCCTAACAGCAACGTACCCCGTGGGCCACATGCCGTACGGCTGGCTGACAGAAATCCGCGCCGTCTATCCTGCTTTTGACAAGGTGAGCGAGCGCCCGTGTGCGGTGACGGCTGCAGGGTCGCCAGTCCTGCTCGCCTCTACCGCTGTGGGAGGCAGAAGCTGGGCTGTTCCCCCCCAGAGATAACAGAGCAGATGCAATGTTCCCCTCGCATCTTTCAGGGTGCCCCCGCAGAACATGGCCTTTAACGGATGTTGGGTTTTGTGTCTGTGGGGAGCCCTGGTGCAGAGGGGGTGTGTTTGGGCTACTGACTGTAAAGTCAGCAGTTTGAAACCACCTCCTTGGGAGCAGGACGAAGCTTTCTACTCCCGTCAACCCACCGAGGCAGTTCTGCCCGGTCCTGCGGGGTCACTGAGTCAGAGCTGACTCTGCGGCGGCAGTGAGTTTGGTTTTGGGGGGAGGGGGAGGCTTAAAGGGGCCATCTAGTGTACTGGCTTCACGCCTAATGCTGTTGACGAGACCATGTGCCCTGGCGGAGCGCTGGGGCTGCGAGCTCACACAGCTTGTCTGGCTCGCAGGCTGGGCACCACGGCGTCCCTCAGGCCCATGAGGATTGTAGAGAACCCTGGGAAATCCGGTCGGATATGGGTCTTCCTGATAGATTTCAGTTCCGCTTTCGAAGGGTGGAGGTGTCGGCAGTCCTTGGAACACGAGCAGGTTCCACCCCGTGCAGCCCTGTCTGCAAGCTGACTTTGGTGTAGGTCTGAAGAGCCAGGTCTGACCCCTCTAATGTCAGTCTGATGTGTCTCAGAACTTAGTATGAAGCCTGCTTATACTTAAACTTCTACTGAAACACGGAAGAGCACTCCAGGTGCATGCAGACACCTTTCATGTAGTAATGCAACAGTGATAACAGCCACCCCAGTTTGACGTATGTCACAAAGCCATGCTGGTTGGTGGCTAGAGCCACCGTAGATGTTCCTTGAAGTCTGGATACGATCAGCCTCCTGGGGTTGGGGCTGTTGGTCAGTCGGACGTGCGTCACCCGGGGATTGCCTGCATAGTAGAACACAGAGAATAAGTGGATTCGGAAGTGTTAGACCCTCCACTCCCATTGAGTCATTCTGACTCGGTGTGATGCTGTAGGACAGGGTAGGACAGCTCCTGTGGCTTCCCAAGACTGTAACTCTTCACAGGAGTAGAAAGCCCCTGTCTGGTGTTTCGAACTGCTGACCATGTGGCTAGCAGCCCCACGAGTTACCCACTGTGCCACCAGGACCCCTCTCTGCCCTAGAGACTGGGGTTGAAAGACTCCTTTCTAACCGCCCCGTTGCCCTGTTCAAATGTTCTTCCCAAGTTTCATGGATGGGGATGAATCCTATTAATTTAAGAAGAAATGAATTCATTCAGAAGTCTGAGCCGGCGGCACTGGTCAGGGAAGGAGCTGCCAGGTGGCTGTAGGCTCTTAAACCTCCTGCCGGAGCCTGGAGACCCTCCAGCACAGAGAGCGGCACACAGCTTGTGGGGTCACAGGGCCCTC
>NW_022111373.1:138124320-138125886 GCF_000313985.2 Echinops telfairi
GCTCACACTGCCCTCTGTCCTCCCTGAACATCCCTGCTCACACTGCCCTCTCTCCTCCCTGAACATCCCTGCTCACACTGCCCTCTCTCCTCCCTGAACATCCCTGCTCACACTGCCCTCTCTCCTCCCAGAACATCCCTGGTTACACTGCCCTTTCCTCCCCAGAACAATCCCAGCAACAAGATGGTGAGTGCCAGCAACACGGTGACGGCGGCCCACATCAAGAAGTTCACTTTCGTCTGCATGGCCTTGTCGCTGACGGTAAGGACACGGGGTCGGGCTGCCATTTGACCATTTGAGGGGAGATTTTTTTTTAACATAGGTGTTTTATGAACTGTTGCGTAAACTTTTTATTGTGCATTGACTGTTGACAGACCGGGTCCTCGCTTTACCATCCGTACATGTTTTCTTCCTGTCGTGGCAATCCCTCCTCGTCATGGCCCTTCCTCGCTACCTCCTTTCCAAACCTTTCCAAGCTGCATCCTTGGGGGAGTGCTGCCCTCGGGTCTCACACAGTGGGTCACGCCAGGTGTGTCCACCTCTCCAGGGTCCTCTTGCCCCTCAGACACCAGCCTATCGTTGGGCTGAAAATTGAGCCATGGGGGTGAGTTCCCTTTCAGACTTGAAGAGACTGAAGGCTGTGGTCTTGGGGGCCCACCAGCCTCTAGCTGGCTCGTAAGCCTGGTCACGTCTGTGATTTTTAAGTTTTATTCCAAAGAGGAGCGATCTCATATTCTGTAACAACATGATGTGATTATAAATTCATCAGCAACTTCCTCAAAACATTTCATTCCCAAAATAGGAACGGTTGTCATTTGGAACAAAGCACCGACTTCAGGCCATTCTCAGGATGTACATGCTGATGGCAGGCAGGCTGCCAGGGGGTGAATCGTCACCTTATCTGGCTGGCTAATCCCCAGCCCGTTTCAGACACCCACAATCTTCTTCCTAACCGCCCCTGCCCGTTTTGCCGGTGTGACTGGCTTCATATCTGTTTCCCTATTGAAATGTTCCTTCCTGACTTACTTACATGTACAGGGATGGATCCTACTTTTGAAAGCACCGTGGCCTGCAAGAAGGACAAACAAATCTGTCTGGGAAGAAATAGGGCCAGAGGGCTCCTTAGAGGCCAGGGTACTGAGACTTTGTCTCTCAGAGTTTGGACCTGTTGTCAGGAGAGACCAGTCCCTGGAGAAGGCCGTCGCGCCCGGTAAAGTGGAGGGGCAGCAAATAGAAGAAGGGGGTCCCCGTAGAAGGATGGTGAGGGCGGCACAGGCCAGGCTCTGCTTCCTTCTGTGGTACAAGGGCTGCTATGAGTCGGAACCGGCCTGCCCGCAACCACCACACTCCCCAGCACCACGGGCACAGCTGGGAGCCAGCCTGGATAGCCATAGCCCCTGCCAGCATCTGCACAGCCGCCAACCTACGCCCTTCCTTCCTCCCTCGATCCCCCATCTCACCACGGCACCCGGCTGAGGTTGGCTTGCAGCAGAAAGCATGGCCTTTGTGCCAACCCACTGCCATCCAGTGGACTTTGATTCATGGCAACTCTGTGTGTCTGTCTGT
>NW_022111373.1:138126971-138128278 GCF_000313985.2 Echinops telfairi
CATCTCTAACAAGAAGGGTTCTGGGTAGGGGCTCCCCTGGGAGGCCCAGGGACCCTTATTAGAGAGGACCTTGGAGAGGATCCAGGCGCAGACCACAGTTTTTCAGTAAAGGAAATGAGGGCAGGGCCAGGTAACTTCCAAGTAACCGTAGAGCCAGCTAGGCCCCGGCACGCTGGCCTCACTCTCTGGTGCCCTTTGTTCTGGGCCACGCCATTTCCAGACAGCCAAGACAGATACCTGGTACCTGCCCCTAATACACAGCCACCCCCACCCCGTCCCCACCACCAGGTTCATTCTAACTCTGTGACCCTGTAGGACAGGGCTGTGGAGCCTGTAAGTCTTCACTTCTTTCTCCCGTGGAGCAGCTGGTGTGTTTGAACCTCTGGCCCCAAGGTTAGCAGCGCAAGGCTGGCTTGTGCGCACCTCCCGTTGGTTCTAGTTTGCAGCCTGTGAAGTGTTCCAGGTGTTAGCTCTGCGGTTTGGCCAGTGGGCCCCATCCAGGCTAAAGGGATGGCCAGTTTAAGAAAAGACCGGCCCAGAGTCGCAGGATTCTTTTCAACATTGAAATGTTGGAATTTGCCTCACGACGCATTGTCACTAGTTGAGTTGGGTCCCGTGCATAGGTCTGAGAAAGCATCCCCTGGTCCCGCCCCCTCTCCCTGATCCCGGGCTGCCTGTGTCCTGTGCCGGGCTCCCTCCTGTCGGCATCAGACACAACGCCCACGGCCAGCCATGGACAGGCCCTTCCTGGTTGAGGCCGCTCCTCGACTCCAGGGAGCATTCAGTTGCATTCTACGAAGATGATTTGTCCTTCTGTGGCTGTTTCAGCATGCTTCGCCGGAATGCTATGATGCACCTGTTTATAGCACTCACCTCAGTCGCACTTTTGCATCCATTTCTCTTCTGTGGTTCTACCAGGGCAGGGCAGAGACTGACATAGTCCTCTTTGCCACAGAGCCTAGTCTGCAGCTTGGCACCTGAACTGTGCAGTAACTTTCTCCGACACCTGAGAACTCTGAGGTGAAGGTCAGAAAGATGCCGAGTGCACAAGCCCGGCTCACCCCCTCAGAGGGACGGTCTTGGCATTTATGTTGGTCCCACATGGCAAGCTGCTAAGAAGGGCTTGACCCTTAAGTCTGTTTTATTTAACTTCTTAAATAGGAGTCCTAGCAGCAGAGTGGTTACATATTGGGCCACTAACTACAAGGTCAACAGTTCGAAACCCCCAGCCACTCAGTGGGAGAGAGACGGAGCTTTCCACTCCTGTGAGAGTCGCTGTCTCAGAACCTCCCAGAGGCAGTTCTACC
>NW_022111373.1:138129609-138131546 GCF_000313985.2 Echinops telfairi
GTAAGTGTAAGCTCAGATATTGGTGTTTAAACTCTTAGCCCTGAAGCTTCAGAACTCCAGCCCAGAGACAGTCCCAGGAGAGAGAGAGAGAGAGCACCAGAGGCCATGCCACTGTGCAGGGGAGATCCGCCCTGGCCGCTCACCCTTCAGCAGGTGGCACATGAAGCTCCGCTTCAGAGGCTACTTGTGCTTCAGCCCCTAGGTCAGTCCACCAATCCCCCAGATAAGGGGGAGCAGCACCCCCCACCCCCCACTGGCCTGCCTTTCCTGGAAGGACAGCAAAGCAAGGCTTCTGGTATTTATAGCACCCCTAATCCCTGAGGCCACCGCACCTGCTCCCCATGAAGGTCTAGGGCACGCTGACCCACGAGGGCAGAGGCAGCCAGACTGCAGACCTGACTGGTGCCCCTCCGCCTCACGCAGCCCGTTTCCTCAGCGAGAGTTGGCTCAGAATCAAGGGGCAGATTAAGATGCGCTCTGCTCCCATTTGCATGTGCTGCCCCTCCGTATATGTGGGACCACCAAAAAGTTGAGGACACACGGGACTTTCCAGCAGCTTCTTGAAGCCCCCTTGCATAATGACGAGTGCCTACTAACTTGTGATGTATATGCAATATTATATACTATTCTTACATCACGAGCAGCATCTAATGTATGCAATATACATATAATGGTATGTGCTGCCTACATATAATGAGTGGCACCTAATGTATCCACTGTCCTTATACAACAAACTGTCTAATAGATCACTGTACACATAACGTTATGGATGCACTGCCAGCCAGTCAGTGGGTTATACATTGGGCTGTTAACCACAGAACAGGCTTTCTACTCCCATAAAGAGTTACTGTCTCAGAAATCCACAGTGGCAGTTCTACTATGCCCTGTGGGACAGCTATGAGATGATGATAATGTTATACGTTATCCACATAGAACAAGTGTACCTAATCTATACTTATATCATAATGTATAATAGATACACTGTACACTTATACTGTGTATCCCCGGCCGCCAAGCTGATGCCTAGGATTTCAAGCTATATCATGTTTCCAAGGCTGTTAATCTTTACTGAAGCAGACAGCCTCGGCTTTCTCCTTCACAGCAGCTGGTGGGCTTGAACTGCCAACTTTGCAATTAGCTTAACAGTTCAATGCTTAGCACCACCAGAGCTCCTTTATGCTATGCATACACCGTTATAAATTATCCACAGACATCAAGTCATTTCCAACTCATAACAACCCTGTATAGTGTTTCCAACGCTGTAAATCTTGACAGGAGCAAATAGCCTCAGCTTTCTCTCACAGAGAAGCTGCTGAGTTTGAACTGCTGACCTTGTGGTTATCAATCTAACACCAGACAGCATCACCATGGAGTCAGTGCTGACTCACAGCAACCTGCTGGGGGGCTCAGAGACTAACTGTCTTTCTCAAGAGGACCTGCTGCCTGTGTGGATCACAGCCCAGCACTTGGCCACTACACCGTGACCAGGGCACCTTCTGTAGTAAGTAGTTCCTAATGTATACTCTGTTCATGGTAAGTGCTGTCCATATATAATGAGTAGGGCCTAATACATCCACTGCATATAAAAAGGTACATATCTAGTGGAACTTTGTCCGGTCGGCCATGTTTTCAGAGTTAAAAGTTCAGTTCATAAGAATGACCCCATCTCACCTTCCTGTTGCTAACTTACCCACAATCCTTCACTGTCATCCGGCCTCCAGCCGTGGTACCATGGTAGCCCTTTGTCTCAGAACAAGGACAGCCTGTTTGAGGCTTTGTTTCGGGTTGGGGTTCCCCCACCCCCGCACCAGGAGGTGGAGACTACTGGCTCATTGTTCCCCTCAGCCAGTGTTAGAAAATGACTCTCTTGTCTGGGGGGGCACAAAGGTAAATACACCAAATTCAGAACTCTCTGATTTGGTGGCCCTCGTGGAACC
>NW_022111373.1:138132496-138134129 GCF_000313985.2 Echinops telfairi
GGGGTTGTGTTTTTTTTACCCTGAATGTGCTAGAACAGCGGGCAGTTCGATGGTCTCTTAGGGAATGACTCGATGGATGTGTGATAATAACTGATTCTCCACGGGCCGCTCTGGCGGTGAGTGAGTCCCACGTAAAGGCTTGCCCAAGCTCTCTGGCTCCACAGAAAACCCAACCGGTTTCTGTTGGCAATGCTGTCGTTCCTGCCTATCACCCCACACCCAGAGAGAGGAGGAGCCTGCCTGACCCTACACCACCACCACCACCCCTATCCCTGTCGGGCCACCCAAGAAGCAAGATGAACACGGCTGACCTGTGCTGACTCACTACTAGGGGTGGCCAGGGTCCCACGTGTCCACCACAGTGAAGGTTCTGCTTGTGGCTGCGGCTGGCATCTGCCTCTCTCCACAGCACCTTCCTGCAGGACCACAGCCGCTCACCGTCTGTCAGGGACGGGCCTCAAGGTCAGCCGTTCAAAACCACCAGCTGCCCCTCCGGAGACAGACCGGGCTTTCTAGTCCTGTCGAGAGTTACGGTTTCAGAACTCGATGGCACAGTTCTACCCCGTCCTGTCCGTCACTATGAGTCACCATCGGCTGGATGGTGACTTTGTTTTATGGTTTGGGGAGGGTTTTTGGTCAGGGAAGGAGTTACCTGCTAAGCAAAGTAAGCACAGCCCAATGTGTGTGTACTTATTAGTCCACAGTGGACCATTTCACATGCTCTTCTTAGCACCGATGTGGCGAAGGCCCCGCGATTGCTCACTGAAGATTAGTGGGTAAGCACAAGGGAAGCCCATGCTTCTGCTGCTTGCCGGGTCACCCCCTTGATCCACGGTGGGTCAGGCCATCGTGAGCGTGGGCTTTCCGTGGGCTGGTCTTCAGAAGTAGATCTCCAGGCCTTTCTTCCTACCCCGTCTTCCTCTGGAAGTGCTGCTGTCGCCCATCATTATCCCACCGCAGCAGGCAGGCCTCCCTGCCGAGTGTGCCTCAGGTCCCGGGCCAGGAAGTGGAACGGAGAGCGAGCGAGGCTTTCTCCACCGCCCTCTCTCGGTGACAGAAGAAAGCGCTCACCGCACAGATGTGTGTGCGGCTCCCTTCCGTGAGGCCTCCCCGGCACAGAGACACATAGTATTGGTGTAACCATCGCAGACTTCCTTCTCAGACTTCCCCGCTGATTTCTCTTGCCAGACCAACACCCATTGTTGCCCCCTCTTCTTGCCCAGCGGAAAGACTGTGCAGGCTCTGCCGGCTCTGTGTTCAAATGCTCCCGGATCTTCCAGTCCCCCCTCATCCCACTGTCTCGGGACCTCACTGTCTCTACCTGGGAGTAAAGGAGACGTTCTCTCACAGCAGCCCCCTGAGGGGCGCCAGGCGTCAGCCCCATCACCTCGGATCACCCCCAGTTGCCCAGTCAGCAGCCTTGGCCGTCAGCTGAGCAGCACCCCCGAACAGCCATTAGCGCGCCAAAGGCCCAAGCAAGAGCATCGTGTGTGTTACCCGATAGTGTGCTATCCTTTTCAGGCCCACCCACCCCCACGAAATCAAATCCATGTGCTTACCATGTGGGTGATGTGTGGGGCACAGTTTACCTGGCTGCTGGCTGTTCACACGGTGCCAGCCACCTGCAGAAGGC
>NW_022111373.1:138134874-138154112 GCF_000313985.2 Echinops telfairi
AAAAGAATGCCAGCCAGGCAGTGGGGCTCCAGGGCCACACCCAGAGCCACCTCTCAGCATTCAGGGTTTTGGGGGTTTAACCACTGGTCTCCCCAGTGAGGACTTGCGCCTAAATAATAAACAGACACAGCCGTCCCCCACCACACACATATCTTCACCCTACAATCTTCAGACTCACTGCCTCAAGTCAATGAAGACTCATCATAACAGCCCTGTAGGACTGTCCATGGGCATTTCTGAGACCGACTCTCTGGGAGCAGAAAGCCTCAGCTTTCTCTAGCAGAGCAGCTGATGGTTTTGAACTGCAGACCTTGGGGTTTGCAGCCCAATGCATAACCAGTGCACCACCAGGGCTCCTGTCCCTACAGCTATCAAAGTCCATGGTTGCTCAAGTCCCCGGCTCTGCACATCGTCTCATACACTGTAGATCATGCCTAGGTCACTTGAAATGCCCAATCCCATATAAATGCTGTGTGACCAGCACTGGGCACGCCCTCCCAGCCTTTGACAGGTTGCTTTGACCGCTTCAGTTTTGATTCCAAACAGCTGTGTGTGGTTTACCATCCGTGAGCGGAGGGTAAGGCACGCTCACCTGCCAGTCCTCGTCAGGCTGATGGAGAGCGCCAGTGAGTTCCTCAAAAGCAAGGTCGACAGCGTATGGAAATTAACTCCACTAGAGCACTGGTCAACCAGAACTGTGTAGCGGGAACCCTGAGGCCGTGCAGAGAACTCGGGGGTTTGCGGTCAGTAGCCGGCAGACACCACTGACTTCTTCCAAGCCCAGCCCGATTCTTGGAGGGAGACTTGGGCTATTTATCCCAGTGCCAGTCAAGGGCCTGCCCTGACGCAACTCCACTTCTGGTTGGGATTGGGAGACTTGAACAAGGCCCAGGCCCACCCCAGGGGGTGAGAAAGCAGGTCTTGGGGAAGACCCGCTGACTCGAGGTTGTGGTGCGTTGAGCCAGATTAACTAAGCTTTGGAGCTAATAATGTAGATGTCTCAAAGGGTGTTTGTTTGTTTAAAACTAGCTTGTGTGTCACAACGACTTTTAAGTCAGCTTCCACTTTACTTTACTTCCTTTTATTACCGCTAAGACCAGTGTTCAAGGCTCGATTCTGACGAGTAAGGGTTCCAGAGGGCTTTTAAGGCTGTGAGAGCTCTCCTCCACCCACCTTTAATGTTGATTGTATTCTTTAGTTATTATTAAGGGATCGCAGTCCTCACGTACTCCAACTGGACTCCCTTCTCCTAAGAGACGGGAGCTTCAGGAAAGCACGATTCCCGCAGAGAGGCCTGCAGCCAAACTGCCTGGCTTGTCTGCCACTGCCGAGGCCAAATCCCCTCTCCATCCTGCAAATCCCACTCCTTTGTCCTCCTTTCAGGATCCCCAAATAACAAAACAAAAGGCCCCTGTCATCAAATTGATTCCAACTCCAACCTATAAAGGATTTCTGTGTGTGGCTTCTCGCAGAAGCATCGCCTTGTCATTCTCACCAGGAGTGGGTTTGAACCATCCTCCTCAGAGCAAGCAGCCTAGCCCACAGTGCTAAGGGGGCTCCTGCCCAGATCCTCAGATGACTCTTACAGATCACCTAGCTCGTTAAACTAGCCTGAGTCAGTACATCTGCACATGCTCAGTGGGGGATTGAACCGGAGGGACCAGTTCGGAGCCTTGGTTCCAACACACCAGGGAACAGAGGATATCGTTGCAGGTTGTGGCTTGTGTTGTGCAGTTGCTGTCCAGTCAGCTCTTCCTCGAGACGTCCCCCTAGTGAGGCAGAAAGAAGCGGTGCCCAGTCTGCACCATCGTCATGGCCACCGGATGTTTGAGACCATTGTATCAGTCCCTCTCTTTGAGGGTCCCCCTCATCGTTGCTGACCCTCCACTTTACTAAGCATGATGTCCCCCAGGGGTTGACCCCCCTGAGTGGAAGTCTCAGGCAACTTTGTGTTTGTTGGCTAGTTTCTGGAAGTCAGTGGGCAAGCCTTTCTGCATCTGCCTTCGTGTGGGAGTTCTGCTGGAACCTGACCCAGGAGTCGCCCTGCTTGTATTTGGAATGCCAGTGGCATTGCTCTCAGCATCACGGTGGTGGTGTTAGGTTCCAACTGACAGCAACCCCGTGTATAACAAGAACACGCTGCCCGGCCCTGTGCTGTCTTTCACGATTGTTACGTTTGAGCCAATTCCGCAGCTGCTGTATCAGCCCCTCTCATTGAAGTGCTTCTGCTTTTGCATTGACCCTTTCCCGTAGCAAGGTTCAGGTCCTTTTCCAGAGCCGTGTCACTGGGTACCATGTCTAAAGTACACGAGACTTTGTCTCGCCATGCACACTGTTAGGAGCATTCTGGCTTTGCGGCGGCCGGTGTGCAAACGGCCCCGCGCCTGGGCTTCAGCTGGCCTGGCGGGGACGCTGAGCCGCAGGGCCAGCTCTGGACCGGCGGCCACCATCTTGAAGAGCTCCCGTAGAGCGCCCGTCCCCTGGGATCCTGTCACTATCCTTTCTGCCCTTTCCTGGCGGTCTCAACCAGGGTCTGTTTCCCACCCACACAGCTCTGTTTTGTGATGTTCTGGACCCCCAATGTCTCCGAGAAGATCCTGATCGACATCATTGGTGTGGACTTCGCCTTCGCCGAGCTGTGCGTCATCCCCCTGCGGATCTTCTCCTTCTTCCCCGTCCCAGGTGAGGCGGAGAAAAGAGGGCCAAGGGCCACTCCAAGCGGCCCTCCCGTCCGGCCAGCTCGCCCCGCTTCCTAAACACCTACCCAAAAGTAAGCTTGCGCAAAAGGATTAGCCACGGTGGCCGAGTGGTCGAACCTCCGAGGAATGAGTGCCTCAACTGGGATCCTTGGGGCGGGGGTGGGGAGGGGGGGCTGTTTCTGTTTAACTACTGAGGTGTCAGGCGTAGTTGAAGGAAAGTGAGTCAAAGGGAGATCAAGGTGCCCGGGAGTTTGAACAGCAGTCTCCTGCACGCGCCAAGGGCAGCATGAGCTCCGGGCTCCCTCCTCGAGACGCGCCCGGAGGGGCGGCTGGGAAAGCGAATCCGGGAGCAGCGCTGAGGCTAGCTGTGTGGTCTGAAAGGAGATGCTAACAGCCGGGTTAACGGAGGAGGTGGCTTTCGATTAAGCATGCTACCCCTTGTATGTGTGTGCTGAGGGCTTGCATCTCTGTACCCCATACCAAGGGCATTATTATTTCATGACCTATTTGGAAATTGATTGCCAAAAGGCCCCTGTACCCCCCAAATGACTGGGGCTAGGAGATGGTTCTGGCTCTTCTACTCAGCCAGCAGCCGTCTGGAGCCATTTCTGACTGGGGCAACTCTAGGGCCCGTGGCTTTCTGACACCTTAACTCGTGGAGCGGCTGCTGGTTTCAAACTGCTGACCTTGCAGGTAGCAGCCGGACACGTAGCCAACACACTACCACCGGGCGCTCTCCAAACACAGGCCCACTGAGTCATTGGCTCTCTCTGAGCCTCAGTGCCCCTTTAGACGTGAAGGGCCAGAATTCGAGGCTGGGCTAGGGTGGGAGCGCTGTGGGGCCAGGAAATGGGTGGCCGAATATGGCCGTGAAGACCCACTGGCCCTGAAGCAGGGGAGCTGAAGAGGGAGTCGGGCTGCATTGCCAATGTGTCTGCTTTCCCCTCCTCCTCCCCAGTCACCGTGAGGGCCCACCTGACTGGTTGGCTGATGACGCTGAAGAAGACCTTCGTGCTGGCCCCCAGCTCCGTGCTGCGCATCATCGTCCTCATCACCAGCCTCCTGGTCCTGCCCTACATGGGGTAAGTCAGCCGGCGGGGCTGTGGCCTGGCCCCTGAACGACCCAGCTAGAGCACGTTGCACTTCCGGTCCCACCCCCAAGCGGGTGTAGAGTCGGAAATTCGGAGTGGCTGTCAGGCGCCTGCAGGACCCTGGACACTGACTCTGAGCCCCACCTAGCACCCATGAGGGAGGCCCAGGAAGAGGGGGCCCTGCGCCAGTCTCACAGACCAGGGGGCGGGGAGAGTAGGGTACAAGCTCTGTGAGAGCAAAACCATTGGGTGTGCCAATTCGAGAGCCGGGCAATGGCGCTTCTTCAACGGAAAAGTAGAATTTATAATTAATGGCATGTTTCTGCATTAACAGTTTTATTGATACTTCCATATATAATACAGTTAAGCAGTTTAATCCTATCCAGAAGAGTTGTGCAGTCATTACCGCATCCAGTTTAGAATGTTTTCTTCTTCCTTGTACCCATTGTTACCAGTGTAATTGTTTTAATTGTGGCAAAAGCATACGCAACATTCTGCAATTCAGTAACTTCTACTGAGTAATTCCGTGCCATTGATTATGCTCTGTTTTGCAACCATTATTGATCATCCTTTTCCAAATCATGCCACCACCATGAGTATCAGCTCAGTGCCCCTAAGCAAAGATTCTTCCTGCTTCGCTGATGGTAGCCGTGGGTCAACTTTGATTTGGGATTTTTTTAGTACTTTTCTTGATACAGAAACCCACTTTTAAGAAGAGTTGTTATGTACACCATCACACTCGGTCCTGGTGTTCCATCCTCCCTCCGGCATTCTCTGTTAGCTCACCTCCCCAGGGAGCCAGAGCATCAGCTGTCTCTGTGCATCCACTTCTCTGTGCTTCATGAACGGGGAGACCTAACAGAAACAATTAACAAAAAGAAAGAAGAAAATGACACTGCTATAAAGATTAAAATAAAGAGTAAAACTTAAAAGCCCACCAACAATATTTTAAAATCCAGAGAAGAAATTTGTCATAGAACAAGCAAGTAATATTTAAGCCTAGAGCCTAAAAATTCAAGTTGGGTCAAGAGGGAGGTCAATTGACCAAGCATCACATTCTACTCCGTGAACACTCTGAAGCCTCTTTGTAATGTACTTGAATAATCATGGGGGTCGACAAGCCCAGATCTGTGGGACTCTCTGGGCTCACAAGGGTCCTGGGGCTGAGGAACCCCAGTCCTCAGGCTAGGCGGCAGGAACCAGGGGTCCGGCGCTGAGAAGAGGGGCGGGGCTGAGATGGGGGGTGGGGGCACCAGCCTGCAGTGCTCTTGGAGAGAGACACCCTGGCTGAGTTCAGGGACCCCGCCCCACAAGTGTCAGGTGCAGGAGCAAGAGCACGCAGAGTGGGAGCAGTCAGGCTTCAGGGTGACCAGCTCTGGGTGGCACAATGATCACTCGCCTTCTCATCCCAGGGTCCACGGGGCCACTCTGGGCGTGGGGTCCCTGCTCGCGGGCTTCGTGGGCGAGTCCACCATGGTCGCCATAGCCGCCTGCTACGTCTACCGGAAACAGGTGAGGCCAGGGCCCCTGGCACGTTGCCCGTGGTGCCCATATGGGTGCCCATACCCGAGGGCACCGCGGAGGGTGGCAGGGTGATCTGGGATGGAGCGGCCAAGCCAGGGCACCCCGAGTCCACCATGACACCCACCACGACCACCGCACCCAGGCGACTCCCTGTGCCCTTGCCCCGCTGTGCTGTGCCCCCGCCCCGCCCCGCTGACAGGTCCTGCCTGTTCTAGAAAAAGAAGACGGAGAACGGGTCGGGCGCGGAGGGAGAGGATTCAGCCATGACGGACATGCCGCCGGCGGAGGAGGTGACGGACATTGTGGAGATGCGAGAAGAGAGCGAGTGAGGCGCCCCTGCCGCTGACTGCGGGACAGAAGGACAACCCTCGGCTCCACCCCTTCTCTCCTTTGGTTTTTGTTTCTGGTTTTGTTTGGGGAATGAAAGAGGCCTTGGCGAGAGGCCTCGCGTGAGTGCTCCAGCATACAGGGCGTGCTCACAGGGACTGGGACCTCGAGGAAGGGCTCTGCTGGCTCTTGATGACAAGCAAGCTCTCCCAACAACTCCACCCGCCCCCCGCTTCTTGGAGACCACAGACACCCCACCTCCTGCCACCACACAGCCTCCACGTGGAACCAGGCGCTGCACCGCCCGTGCCCACGCCGTCCTCTCCAGGACCACCGGGTGGGAGTGTGCTGTGGCCCTAACGCAGCCACTGCTGCCCCCAGGCTGGTTACGCTGGTGGGTGGTGCAGCCCCCCTCCCTACCCCCCAGTGCCTCGGAAGATAGGTCTGGCACCCCAGTGGAACAGTTCTACTCTGCACGAGGGGCATCGCTGCCAGCCGGGTCGGCCAGCAGCTGCGACCACGTGGCTGTCCAGACAGGGAGGCCTGGGGCCTGCCATCCCTCCTTCTGCCCATCTACAAACCCGGGAGCCCACTGGCTAGCACAGGCCCACACACACGGGTCGCTGGCTGGTGGTCATGATTCAAAAGGTCAACTGCGTTTTTCATTTTCAACTGGAGAAGATCAGTGAGCCCCCGCCCTGCCTCCCCGTGTATGCTTGAGCTAACCTGAAGTCACATGCTGGCCCCAGCGGCAGAGCCCTGTGGTGGGCCTGTCCCCCAGGCTGGCTCTGGTTGCTGGCCTGCCCGGGCGGTGGCAGTGGCGCCGTGAAGGAGACGCCCGCCTTGTCAAGTGGAAGAAGCTTTGAGCCCCGATGCCGTGCTCTAATGCCAGGCTGCTGCCTGTCACTGCCCAAGTCGCTTCACCTGGCTCCATCCTCCTGCACCCTAACTTCTAGGAGAGGTCACCGCCCAGGAGCGCCCTCAACATCACACGATAATAAAGAGATTTTATAAGCGGTACTGAAGTCACTATGTGATAGCCCCTAAAAATGAAGCATTGGAAATCCATTTAGTGTGGTCTATTTTTCTATGTTTTGGAAAGTGGGGTTTTTGGTTGGGCTTCGTTTGGTTTTGGGTTTTCTTTGTTGTCTCCCTCTCCCTTAAAAATGATGGATTCAGGTCACGGAATTCTTAGCCAAAATCCCTACACTGAGAAAACCTAAACACACATTTTAAAAAGCTATTTTAAAGATAAATATATATACTGTGTATGTTATATAATTTATTTTAAGCGACAATACATTTCCTATCTTCACATTTTCAATAAAATGTCTCAATACGACACGGGTGGGTGCCGATGCTCTCAGCCTGCCCACAGGTGACACAAGCCCCCTCCCCCCTTGGAGCCCTGTCACAACGCCTGCCCCTGGCATGGAAATGTGGAGGGGAGGATTACAAGAGGACTGTCGCCTTCCTGGGAACCTGGGGCGACTTCTGAGTTGAAAGGCTACCGGTGGCCGGGCTGGGGGTGTGAACGAGTGGGCCAGTGTCGAAGGCGGTGGGGGTGGATTATGTGCTGGAAGGCCGAGAAGAAACCCAGCAAGCCTCGATCCTTGTCAGCCGTGCCGTGTTAACTCCCCCATCGGGTACAGACTGGACAGCCCCGAGTTGGCTGTGGTCATAACAGGGTCACATGCTTCCCAGGCCCCCGGTGTGCCTGCTGTAGGTCTGCACCCCAAGCTAGCTGTGGTCATAACAGGGTCATATGTTTCCCGGGCCCCCAGTGTGCCTGCCCTAGGTCTGCGCCCCGAGTTGGCTGTGGTCATAACAGGGTCACATGCTTCCTGGGCCCCCAGTGTGCCTGCTCTAGGTCTGTACCCCTACATGCTGCTCGCAGCTCTTCCACAGAGATGAGGGGGGATGGGGGAGAGAATCTAATTGTATTGGCTTTTACAAAGTTCATGAATAGAAAATTAAACAGCGTATTTTCTAACATGTGTGACTATCGTGCTTGTGGACTGGGTGGTTAAAGAGCCCTCTACCTGGAGGAGAGGTCTCCTGGGGAATCATGGCTCCAGAGAGATTTGGGGACGAGGGAACTGAGGGGCGGGCGGTCCGTGGGCACAGAGGCAGACCCCAGCAGACTACTCAGATCTCTGCCCTTGAAACTGCCTTTCGTGCCCTCCCTTGCTGAACCGCACATCCAATCCTACCCCTGGGCGGGTGGGAGCTGCCATCCAGAAAGATGGCCCTCGCCAGGGGTGGGACAGAGTAGTCACCCCAGCATCCCCAGCACAGCTTTTCCTGGACAGTGGGCTAGCTGGTCGGCATGTCTCGATCGGCCTCTAGACATGGGGAGGTCAGACCCACAGTAAAGGGCACGGCTGGAACTGTTGGAGACAGTGGCTACCTGGATGAGCATGTCCCCTGCCCAGGCTTAGGCGCTGCATCTCTTCTCCAGGTTCCTCAGGGGCTCCCGGTAGTGAGCAGTCCACCCCTGCCTAGAGGGGACTCAGCCGGGCAGGGCTGAGACTGAACACCACACCCCTCAGAAAGGGGACCCATTCCTCTCTGATGCTTTAGGACATGTCAGGAAGGGCCAGAGGGCGAGCACTTGATACCCTGCCCCGCACCCCTCACGGTGACCTCAGGAGCAGTCGGATGAGGTCCATGGGGAAGGAAGGTCAATGAGGAGCCTCTTGTCACCAGGGCAAGCTCAGGTCAAAAAAGCTCAATGCACTGACGGAGTTGATCACAACACGGCCACCCTACAGGCCTGGGGAGAGCTGCCCCTGTGGGCTTCTGAGACTAACGCCTCACCGACGTAGAAACCTTCTTCCTACCTCAGGGGGCCCCCACAGTTCGCAGCCCAACACATAACCACTCGGGGGCCCACCGTCAGCCTGGTCCGGATCTCAGAAGCCTCATTAACCCGTCGGCCAACTGGCACTGAGTCGATTCCGGCTCCTGGACACAGACCGCCGAAGCAGGTCGCTTCTGGGCGGCTCCATCCAACAACATCTCGGGTCCAGTGCTTGACACACAGCACTACCCAGCCTGCAAGGACAGTCAGTACCCACATCACCAAAGACACTGAACGTGACGGTTACTTATGGGGCTGCAGACGGCAAGGTCAGCAGGTGGACACCCAGCAGCTGTTCCGGGAGAGCCAGGCGTTCGGCTCCGTGAGGAGGTGCCGTCTCAGGCTCACAGGGACAGTTCTACCCTGCCCTTGAGGGCCAAGCAAGTCGCACGGACTCTGGCCTGAGTTTGGTTTGGGGTTATTTGGAAAGCAAACTGCAGGATCCCTGGTAGCACAGTGGTAACTCATTAAACTGCTCACCACAAGGTCAACAGTCTGAAACCACCGGCTGCCCCACACAAGAAAGATAAGGCTTCTCTTCCTTTAAACAGTTAGTCTCAGAAACCCACAAGGGTGGTTCTACCCCGCCCTGTACCCTGTCGCGATGAGCCCGCCTCGATGGCGGTGGGAGGGGGCAGTCAAGCATGGGGAACATGAACGGCCCCCTCTCCATCATTTCCTACTCTGCAGTGTGAGGGTCGGGTCAGACGGACTCTGGTCATACCCTTGGTCCCCAGCGACTCCATGACTTAAAGACTCCCTAGTTGCACTTTCTCCCCATGCACTTACTGCCAGAGAGGAGGGAGGGAGGGCAGGAGACGTGTTGAAAAACTGGGGAGTATTTCTACGTTGCCATTCTATTACCTGGAGATGTGTTTTCAGGTATTTAGAAGTCGTTCTACCTCAGGGCGCTTTCCAGCAGGCCAGCGGGTGCTGGTCAGTACCGATTCCCTGAGCGTCTGGTCTGTTCCTTTGCCCGCAAGCTGATCTCTAAACTTCCTCCATCCAGCCTGGACGTGGCAAGGAAGGCTCCTTGATGTGCTGAGAATATATATGTATAAACATATACATAAATATATACATATATACACATATGCATAGTGCTGTGTATAAATAAATACATATGCCTTAAACTATATTTAACAGTCTTAATGGCATTTGATTCATATATACAATTCAATCGTTTGATGATATTAAAAAGAATTGTACAACCATCACCACAATCAATCTTAGAAAATGTTACTCTTCCTTGAACTCACTGGTATTAGCTCCCCATTTTCCCCAGCCTCCCCTGCCATGTCCCAGGGATTAACTCTTCATCCGGTTACTGTCTCTATAGATTGCCCGATCTTGGACTTCCTATATAGAAAATCATACCAAAAACACCAACGATGATAACAAAGTACAATGAAGACCTCAATAGAAAAGAAAAAATATTTTTAAACTGGAACAGATTTTCAGAGTGAAACGAGAGGGGATGATAGGGTGTTACAGGTGGACGTTGGTGCCAACGTGTCCACTCTGACCCACAGCACAACAGGAAGAATCCCGGCTCAGCCTCGCCAGCCTCACGGTTGTTTGCAGGTGTGAGCCCCCTGTTGCGGCCACTGTCGGTCCATCTCACGGAGGGCCTTCCCCTTTTTTTGCTGCCCCTCTACCTTATCAACCATGATGGTCTTTCCAGAGGCTTGTCTCTCCTGACGTTTACATAGAGGTATCTATTTTAGCCAGCGTGAAGGTGCAGGACATGACCAGGGCTCTGTGTGAGGTGGAGAGCCAGTGCCTTGGATGCAGCCGACTCCCAACTCCTGGCTCATCTGTCACAGCCACTGTCCCCGGGCCCCCGCAGCGCGTGGGAGCAGCACAGAACGAGGGGCACCCTGTCTGGCTTCTGTGGTTATTTTGGATCTGTATTTCTGGCCTGCGAAGCAGCAAAACATCAGCTGACCAAACCACACATAAAACAGGATGTCAGAAGAAGAAGAACTTTAAGATGAAGCCCTCCTGCCTGCCTTTATAAAATTGATTGTAATGTTGACTTGTTACTGACATAATTCACATATCATCCAATTCAGTGGTTTTAAACCTATTAAAACAGTTGTGAAACCATCACATTGATTTTAGACAACTTCTTCATCCATATATTCAGTGGAACTAGCTCCCCATTTCCCCCATAACCCTAAGCCATGACTAGCCTCTATACGATAGAGGTGAGTGGTTCTCAACCTTCTTAATGCCGCGACCCTTCAATACAGTGGTGACCCTCCAACCATAAAATTATTTTCATTGCTAGTTCATAACTGTAATTTTGCTACTATTATGAATCAGGCGATCCCTGTGAAAGGGTCGTTTGACCCCCAAAGGGGTCGCGACCCACAGGTTGAGAACCGCTGCTCAATACTTATCTGTCCTGAATTTCACATTAAAAAAAATAGGACATGGTTTTACCACTTCTCTATCACTCATTCAATTAAAAAATATTTGAGTTTTCTCTTCTCTGAGATCTTTTGCTGCCGCACTCTGGTTTTGAAGAGACTTCACACAGTCTGGGTTGAATGTACACACAGACTTTGTATACTCAAAAGGACCTCAAAAGTTCATGGAAAAATGAAATTGAGGATAATAGCATTTTCTATGAACTTTTTGATGTCCCCTCTTATACACATACACATATCTCATGCAAAGCGTTTGCCGTTTTTGCATGTACAATTGAGTGACATTAATTCTATTTTATCATGTTATGCTACTTTACCAGTATCCATTTCTTATTTTTCCCAGCACTTTTAATAAAACTTCTCCCAAAAAATCATATCATTCTGAATGAGGGCAAGTGCGGAGTGGAGACCCAAAGCCCATTTGTAGGCAACTGGACATCTCCTTACAGAAGGGTCACAAGTAGGAGAGGAGCCAGTCAGGGTTTAGTGTAGCAACGATGAAACATACAACTTTCCTCTAGTTCTTTAATGCTTCTCCCCCTGCCCTCACTATCATGATCCCAATTCTACCTTACAAATCTAGCTAGGCCAGAAGATGTACCCTGGTACAGATAGGAACTGGAAACACTGGAAATCCAGGACAGATGAACCCTTCAGGACCAGTGGTGGGAGTGGCAATACCAGGAGGGTGGAAGGAAAGTGGGGTAGAAAGGGGGAACCGATTACAAGAATCTACACTTAACCCCGCCCTGGGGGATGGACAACAGAAAAGTGGGTGAAGGGAGATGTCGGACAGTGTAAGATATGACAAAATAATAATAATTTATAAATTGTCAAGGATTAATGCAGGGAGCAGGGAGGGAGGGCATGGGGGGGGGATGAGGAGCTGATACCAAGGGCTCAAGTAGAAAGCAAATGTTTTTAGATTGATGATGACAACAAATGTACAAATGTACTTGATACGATGGATGGATGGATGGATGGATGGATGGAGATAAGAGTGTACAAGTCCCCAATAAATGATTAAAAAAAACAAAAAGAAAAAAATAAAGTAATATTATAAATTTTAAAAGTACATTTCAAAAATATATAAAACCCAGAAAAACCTCAATCCAAAACACACAATAATAAAAGCTAGACTAAATTTAAATGGGGTCAGAAGAACCAAAGATTAGGTGCTCCATTTTAACCTTTGACCCACACTGTGCCCCACCCCCCTTGGAGCCGCAAGTCTATCCATATCCCAGCTCACTGGTCACAGGGACTCTGCAGGTGGGCTTCTGGCTCTCACTGCCCTCATAGCCACGTCACCAGGAAGCAGCCGCTCCCCCAGAAGTACTGCCGGGCCAAGCTGATGGCGGCCAGGACCTTGCTCCTTGGATTCAAGGGGGGTGTGCGTCCGCTGAATGATGCAACTGCTGTTAGGTCAAGGGAACAACCATGGGGCAGATCAGCCTGCGTGAGAGCACACCTCTGCGCCTTCTCTGAAGAGTCCTTCCCAGCTGGAAGCCTGGGGTGCACGCCTGGCTCCCACACGTTGCCCATCCCTCCAGCTTCACCCAGGGAGGAGGAGGCTGCTTCCTGCCAGCCATCTCCCTGTTCTCACTTTCCATGGAGGGTCCAGGGTTTCGATCACAGGTTCCCAAACTGATTTGGCCTGCTTCCCCTTTTTCAGAGGAAAAAAAAACGTTTTTAATTCTGTCTCCTCCAGGCCCCGATGAGTCCAGCACCCCCCTGCAGGGGGTGGTGTCACTCACTTTGGGAAACACTGGTTTCCACCATGGTACAAGACTAGCATTACTGCATTCTCCACCTGAGGAGCCTTGGTGATGCAGTACTTATACTCTGGGCTGCTAACCACAAGGTTAGCGGTTCAAAACCACCAGCCACTCTGGGAGAGAAAGACAAGGTTTTCTCGACCCATAAAGACATATATAATCAAGTGCAATGTATGAGAGGAATTACTGAGAGCCAAATGAAGGTCGAACATGCTAGTGGGACAACAGGAAAGTAAAAGGAAATAGAGGAAAGAAGTAGGAGGCAAAAGATATACACAGAGGTATAAATATATGCATGTAAATATATTTAATAGATGACGATAGGAATATAGGTCCATGTACATATATTTATGTTAAGTATCAAGGTAGCAACTGGACATTGGACCTCTACTCAAGTCTTCCCTCAACACAAGAACACTTTGTTCTAATAACCCGGCGTTCTGTGATGCTCACCTTCCCCATACGATCACTGAAGACAAATGGGTGCATAAGCAAATGTGGTGAAGGAAACTGATGGTGCCCGGCTATTCCAAGAGACAGCATCTGGGGTCTTAAAGCCTTGAAGCTACAAAGCAGCCATCTTGCCGGGAAGCAACAAAGCCCACATGGAGGAAGCACCTGTGTGATCGCAGGGTGTCAATGGGGTCAGGTATCAGGCACCAGAAGACCCCAAAAATCATACCTATGTGAACAAGGGGGATCAGAGTGGAGACCCAAAGCCCTTCTGTAGAGAACTGAGCATCCCCTCACGGAAGGGTCACAAGGAAGGGCCTATCCAGCCAGGGTGCAGTATAGTACAAATGAAACACACAGCACTCCTCTAGTGCTTTAATGTTTCCTCCCCACCACTATCATGACCCCAGCTCTACCTTACAGGTCCAGCTAGACTGGACCATGTACACTGGTACGGATAGAGTTCTTGACACACAGAATGCAGGGCAGACAGACCCCTCAGGAACTATAATGGGGGTAAAGATACCATGAGGGTAGGCGAAAGGTGGGGGAGAAAGGGGGAACCGATGACAATGATTGATATATAACCTATCTACCCCCCTGAGGGGGACAAACAACAGAAACGTGGGTGAAGGGAAACCGCAGATGGTGTAAGATATGAAAATAATTTATAATTTATCAAGGGTCCATGAGCACCGAAGGGAGGGAAAAAAGAGGAGCTGATACCAAGGCTCAAGTAGAAAGAAAATGTTTTAAAAATCACAATGGCAACATATGTATAAATGTGCTGATACAGTTAATGCATGGATTGTTATGAGCTGTAAGAGTCCCCAATACAATGATTTATTTTTTTAAAGGGTTTTATATATACTATAATAATAAGGGATCCTGGGGTGTAGGGTGGCGGGGGGAGATAAAGAAGAGCTGATATCAAAGAGTTCAAGAAGAAAGAATGTGTTTTGAAAATGATGGTGGAAGCAACTAAAATAATGCTCGATCTAATTGAATGATGGATTGTAATCATATCTGTAAAAGCTCCCAATAAAACAATTAGAAGACAAAACAGGGTGACAGTCTTGGAAACCCGCAGGGGCGGTTCTACCTGGTTCTGAGGGGTCATGACGTGTCAGAATCGCCTCTGAGGCAGGGAGTTTGGTTGGGATTCTGGGATCTTTGTAGGAACAGACTACCAAGTCTTTTTCCTGCACAGCCCCTGGATGGGTTTGAACTGGCAACCGTTCGGTTAGCAATCTCAGGTCCCCTGTACATTCTACTGTAGACCTGAAGTGCCTGCCAGCCCTGCCATCCATCGGGTCTGGCTGCAGAGACAAGGGCTGAGGACAACTGGCTGGGCAGCTCCACCCTCCTCGGTCTCCCAGGCCCAGCGGGAGCTCCTGCAGCACCAAACCTCCCCGACTGGCTGCTTCCTCTGGGATTCCAGCGGCCTTTCTCACCGGCCACTGGGCTTCCCAGTACAGCCTAACTCCACTTCCTCCCAGGCCAGGTGCTCCTGGTCTACGTGTTCCCGGTGACCTCATCGGGCCTGCCCCCAGTTCCAAAAAGCACTGCGGCTCCACGGTCTGACCAGTGCGGACTTGTCCTCGGCTTCAGGCCAAAGTCTCCAACCATGGACTCAGCCCTCTGAGAGGGGACACTCTTCCTCCCCCCTCCCCCACTGTCTCCTGAACCCTGTCTCCACTATCACATTGTCACCCACCGAGTAACCTCTCCGGCTGACCTCATCACGCCTGCATCTCACACCCACCCCAATAAGGCCCATCCCACCTTCATGCCCACCTCTTTGTTCACACCTACCTCCATGACTCTCACCCACCTTCTCTCTCCCATGCGCACCTCTCCACTTTCTCCTCTCCATCAACGTATCCGCTCCTTCCCCGCTGTGTTAGTCTGGGGACTTTAGAGAAACAAATCCACAGAAACTCATGTATAAGAGAGAGTTTTACATAAAGGGTAAGTGCACATCAAGAAAACATCCCAACCCAGTGTTGCCCAAGCCCACAAGTCCAACATTAACCCATATGTCCAACACCAATCCACAAACTCCTCCTCCTCCATCTCACAAAACAGAGGCAATGATGCTGACTGCAGGAGGAAAGCCGAGCCAGTGAACATGTAAGCATCTCAGCGCTGGCAGGGGTCTCCACACGGCTGCTCCAGCACCCAGGGCTGCATCGGGGTAGGTCCATGCGGCTTCTCCTTGGGGGATCTCTCACTGGAAGTGAGCCTTGCTAGCTGAAGCAGGCTAAGGCAGCTACACCCTGGTCCGACCATCACAAAGCAAGAGACCTGAGAACTAGAAAGGCGAGGCTCACCAAGCCATTTATCCCTCCGCCCTTCAATTAACCCCACATGTGTTTATTGGCCATGTTTGCACAATAAACTAACACAATCCACCCCTTGTCAACTTGGCACCTGTAGATAATTCTTTCACCTCACAATTGCAATTAAGGAACACCTAGACCTTAATCCTGTGAATATGTTGCCCCCCCTTATAAAAGTTTGTAAGCCAACCACTTCATGCCTTTATCCCCCCATTTTTGAGTATTCAATTTACCCCTTAGGGCCATGCTCCCGGTCACCTTGGGCCTGGCTGCTAGAGAAGCCTCCCATGCCAACCACAGCATCAGTGTGACCTCCTTCAGTCTGCAGGGCCCAATCCACACAGCCATCCCCAGCACCAGCACCACCTGATATGCTGCACAGATTATTCTAGAACATGTGGCTTGGCAAGCCCCCTTGTTTCCAGGCTGGCCCTTCCTCTCATCTAGGGGTCCACAAGAGCCCCCCACAAGAAAAAGGAGGTCCGTGAGAGAACGACAGCTCTGTGCGCCAAGGCCAGGCTGAGCCCAGTGGCTGTCCACAGTACCTGCTCTGCCCCTCACCTCTCCTCGGGGGTCTGTGGCTGGGGCTCCCATGAAGCTCTCACACACTAACTGAAAGGCTGGTGTCCAAACCACCCAGAGGTTCCGCCGCAAAAGGCCTGGCTGCCCTGGGAGCCCTGTGTGGCAGACAGCCCTGCTCAGGTGGGTCCCTTGAGCTGGAGTCAAAGGACAGCTGTCTCCCTCCTCTTGCTCCCACCCTGGAGGTCAGACTCTCCAGGCAGCAATCAGTCCTAGCTTTGACGTTTCCCCCAGACAGGACAGCCCAATTTCTGCATGGGAGTAGCGTTGTCAACTGAAAATGACGGGGTAAAAACACCCAACTCACCGGGGGTTGAGTTGGTTCCAACCCACAATACCCCATCCTGCGCCATCCTCACAACCGTTCCATTGTGGAAGCAACTGTGTCGATCCATCTCGCTCCTCTTTCCCCTGCCCCTCTGCTTTACCAAACACCATGTGCCTCTTTATGGGAGTAGAAAGCCTCATCTTGCTCCCTTGGAGTGGCTAGTGGATTTAAACCACTGACCTGGCAGTTAGCAGCCCAGTGTGCAGCCCACTTTGCTACCGGGACTCCTGGAAACTATTTCCCAGCCACGCTCAGAAGAGCCAGGGGTATCTAAGAAGCCCTCCAGGGCCGGGGAAGAGTCCCTCCCCTCTGAGTAGTGGCACCTGTGGAATCCAACCCAGGTGCTCTTTGAGTCCCAGCAGAGCCCTGCTCGTGGGGTTTGCCAGTGACAAATGCAGTTGGGTCCGGCCCACCGGGGCTGCAGGCTGGCCAGGCACATCATCTCTGCCCCTGACCACCCCACCCCCCACCCGCCCCCCGGACCCGTAACAACTGGATGTGGCAGCAGTGCTTTGTGCCCGGCTTCTAGCCTGGATGAGGCTGGCCTATTGGAACCCACGCAGAGGCACCATGGAAGATAGGCCTGATGGCGTGTGCCCTCACCGGCATGGAGGGGACATATCTGAGCTTCTCGCCCCCCTTCCCCACCTCCACTCCCTGCCCCCAGCTCCACAAGCCTTCATGGTCCACCCTCCTTTACCTGTTCTGACACCAACTCTTCCCCACACCCACTCGACATCCATGCTGGGGCCGACAGTTCATGACAATGGCCACACAGACCCACAGACAATAGTGGGGTAAGGGGCTGATCAGGGAAAGTAATGGGTTAGCACCAGTCAGGGTCAGCAGAGTGAAGATCGTCCTTGGTCTCCCAGCCAGCAGCCTAGTCTCTCCAGTCTCCCAGCCCCGTGGTCCTTGGCCCTTTGCCATCATGGGCCGGGGTGGGTGCCAGCCCCCACACCGAATGGGCCCAAGGGGACGGTTGTGTAATGGAGGGGTTAATTAAAAAGGCATCAGAAGAGACAAAGCATGCAAGGGCTCACCTCGGCCATGACTTCAGGAATTAGGTCCGCGCAGAGAGCGAGATTCTATTTCCAACACCAGCTTCTGGTATATGCTCTCAGGGCATGCAAGCCCCCTTAATTACAGATAACCACACACATAACAAAGGGGGCTGTACCCTAACGCTAAAGGTCCCTGAGTTCATTGGCCGAGTAACCTAACACCAGGTCCAGGTAAGGGGGAGGGACTGTGCCCTGCCGTGCCTGCTCCTATAGATAAAGCTGCCGGCCAGACAGCTTGTAAGACGTAAATTAAAGGCAGCACTATTATGGGAGGGTATAGTGGGGAACAATATTAATTATGAGAATGTGATTGATATGCGTCTCTAACTCACAAGGGTGAAGGCCTCCCTCCACCCCCAGAAACCCAGCCTGCCAGGCTCCTTGAGATATGAGAATAAAGGATTCATTCACACACACTCTCTCCCCGTTCTCTGCTCCCCTCAGGACAGGAAGCCAGCCTCGCTGTCAGTCTGCCCCACAGTTCCACAGTCTCAGGCCAGATGGGGGGAAGGTGCCCCTAGTCTCAGCGCTGCTCCCCTGGGTCTCCATGCCACCGTCCCTGACACAGCGGGTCTCGGCAGCCCTGTCATTTCAGACACTTGGGCCTGCTCTTCTCAGTTTCTTGGGGGTCGCTCTCCTCTGCTTAGCCTCAGAGCCAAGGAGGGTGGTACTGGACTCTGACCGTCCCCTCTGTTAGTGTTACTCACGCCCTATTTGTGTAGTCCTACCTAGTTATTTGGTGGAAGCCACAAAGACTTGGGTCGAAAAGCCATATTAAGACATTTCACCCACAACCTGCTCCCATTTAGATTACAACCAAGAAAGCGTTCCACTGTGTAACCCAGGGGTCGCTGTGAGCCAGCCTGACGGCACTTAGTCACAACAAATGGACGCAGCTGTGGTTCGCTGGTAGCATTCTTGTGCCCATTCCCAGCCTATGGACCCAAGGAGCAGCCACCACCTGTCAGTCAATGGAGCCCTGCATGTTGCGTGTTGCAAGGATGCCGAGCACACCAGGAGGAGAGGCCTGGGGACCAGCTTCTGAAACCAGAAACACTGGGATCCCCGCAGTCCTGTCTGCGACTGCTCTTTCGGTCCACTGGGCAGGACACTTGCCGGCGTGTCGCCAGGGAAAGAACCCCCATGAGCACTCTTGCTTGATGGGGGCCTGGTTTTGTTCTTTTTTTGGGGGGGGGGCCTGCAGGAGGATTTGGTTGGCACTGTTCTTCCAGGCTTTAATAAACGTTCTTACAATAATAGTACATGTGCCATCAAACTTAGCGCCCACCTTGCTGGACAGAGGGCGGGGCTCGGGGATGCTGTTGGGAGGGGCTCCTGGGTGGTGTGTGCAGGGCTCTGGGGCACTGTAGGGCACGGCTCTGGGGCTGGACTCTTCAGGGATCTGCAGGGTGGGGCTTTGGGACATAGCGGGACTCTGGGACTGGACTAGGCCCTGGGGTGGTGCAGGGTAGAGTTCTAGGGTAGTGTGGGGCAAGGCTCTGGATGTGGCAGGGCTCTTGGGAGTGCAGGGGCTCTGGTCAACTCTAGGGTTGATGTGAGTCACTGTAAAGCCACTGTCTTGGAAAAGGTATAGCCCAGTGCTTCTCAGAAGCAAGGATGGCAAGACGTCATCTCACGTACCCTTCGTGTCAAAAAACAAGATTGTCTTCTCAGAGAACTGGGTTGATATAAGTGGGCAGTATATAAATTGGATAACTAAAATTGGGGGAGATAAAGGCATGAAGCAGTTGGCTT
>NW_022111373.1:138155719-138160290 GCF_000313985.2 Echinops telfairi
AGCCCATCGTTACAGCCCCTGCCGTCCATCGTGCTGAGCCTTGCTCCTTTTCACAGTGGTCCTCACCCTCCCTCCTGCCGTGACCCTTTCCTACAGTTCCTCATGTTGTGCTGACCCCCAACCATCAAATGGTTTTCGTTGCTACTTCATAACTATACATTCGCTACTGTTATGAATCAAGCAACCCCTGTGAAAGGGTCATTTGACCCTCAGGGGGGTCACGACCCACAGGTTGAGAACCCCTGGTTAACATGCAGGATCTACCCTGTCCTCTAGGGTCGCTGTGAGCTCAGTGATTCACAGTGACCTCACAGGGAGGCGCAGAACTGCTCCCTTAGGGGTTCTAAGACTCATATTTCCGGGAGTGGTCAGCCTCCTCTTTCTACCGCGGAGCCTGGGGTGGATCCGAACTGCTCACCTTGCGGTTCGTACGTAGCCAGGGAGTCAGCCGCTAGGCCGCCATTGAGCAGAAGGCCACCACTGAGGCAGAGGGAGGAGGAGGTTTCTTTACACGCGCACGTGACGGAGGAAGAACTGGTCTGTCATGGGGGTTCATGCCGAGAAGCCCTTAGGGGCCCCTTCCCAGCCTGGCTCGTTTCTGAAGTTGGGGGTGCGGGGGGAGGGGTGCACGCGCATGCGCAATCTCTGTCGCGGGGGTCTCAGGCTCGGCAGGTCTCTGCCGGCGCGACCTTCCTGTTCTACACCCAGGAACCCCTCTCGTCACCTTCTCTTGGAGGCCGTCTGGTTTGGGTGCAGTACGCAGTACCGCACTTTGAGGGGGCCTTCGTGAATACCCGAGCACGCCACGGGCCTCTCCTGGGCTCACGGGTGGAGAGGGTGGCCTGCAGGGTGGCCACAGCCTGCTGTGCCCCAGAGGGACCTCTGGTGACAGGAGGAACCCGCGACGGAGGGCCGTGTGGAACTGACGCCCACCTCCAAAGGAGGCCCCTAGTTCGCGGGGAGCTACCAACAAATCCTCCCACTGGACCCAGCGCGGCGTCGCAGTCCCAGGGGCCAGGATTCCACTCTGCGGGGATGCGCCAGCAGCTAGTCCGACGGGCAAATCCACTGCTGGAGACGAACTCCGAGTGTTACAAAAAGCGAGGGTGCCCTTTTGAGGCGTAAGGGGACCCAAGCCGCGACATTCTCCATCACCCCGAAAGCTTAGGAAAGCGGACGGCGGATGAGGAAGGGCTCCGTCTTTGATGGATGATGCTGGGGAAGCATATGGCGAGGACTGGGGGCTGTCTGCGGGGAATATCGGCGAGGACACTCCTTAGAAGTCAGGATGATGAGAAGGTATCAGAAGGCCACCATGCTGGGCAGCGTAGACAGTCTGGAAAACGAGGAAGACTCTCCCGTGTTAGGCCCAGTCGTCTAGAGAAACAGATCCAGTGACACTTACGTATGTATAAGAGCTTTACATGAAGGAGTATTTATCTATCAAGAAGGCAGCCCAGCCCAACTCAAGTCCCTAAGGCCCTCTTCCGACTCTGGTAGCTGCTGCCAGTAGGTGAAGCAGGGCCTGGCGATCACAGGCCTGGAGGTGGACAGTCACTTGGATCCAAAGGTCCTGGAAGCATGGCAGGGTGCCAATAGCTGTCGGGTGGGTGGCCCACAGGAGACCACTTCTGGAGGCAGACAGTCTCAGTGAAGTCCTCAAGAGGAGAGGTGAAGTGGGAGAGGCAGTTCCCTCCCCCTCATACAAAAAGCCACACCTCCAAGGTGTCATCAGGCTACCACTTGATGGACAGGCGTGGCTCCACCCCTAATCAGGAGTGTTGAGTCCGCATAGTCCTGAGCCACCACATCCTCTGGGAGATGGGCTGAACTCCGGTTGTGACGCTGGGCACAAACCATTGAGAGGATGGTGCAGACCTGGGCAGTGTTTCAGCCTGTTGTACATAGGGTGCCTGTGGGTCACAAAACCACACCACCAGGCTCACTGCTATTGAGGCAATGCTGACTCACAGGGCGCCCCTCCCTGTGGGTTTCTGAGACTGAAGCTTTAGTGAAGTAGAAAGTCTAGTCTTTCTCCCGCATGGTTTCGAACTGCCGACCATGTGGATTGCAGCCCAACTCGTAACCACTACTCCCCCAGGGCTAAAGCACCTAATATTTCTGAGCTTCCACCCCCATTTTTGGAGGGTGGGGTGGGGCTTAGTGAATAAGTTTATTGTCTTTCCATGGAAAACCCTCAAGTAAAATTGCAGTTGGTTTAGCTCTCAGAGCCCTTATTTGGGTCCAGGCCCGACTGTATTGCTTCCTGGGTGCTCCAACTCTTCAGCACTGCCTCACATCCTGGATTCTCAGCTCCTAGCGGGCATGGGGGAGTCAGGCTCCGAGGGCCTGGCCTGGGGGGTGCTGCTGGGAAGTGGACACAGCGAACTGAAATCCACCTGGAGTCTTCCAATGCAGGCATGGAACCACAGCCAGGCTTGAGTCCCAGTCTCTGAGTTTATTTTCTGCAAGTTCCTTTGAAGTCATCCACAGCCAGGTGTCTGAGGAGCAGCAGCAGCAGCAGTGGGCACTGGAACCAGCTCGGTCTGCAGCAAAGTTGAAAAGCAAGGTCCCCAGTGGATGGGAGCCCCAGGGCATGTTCTGCAGAGCAGGTGGGCTTTGGGACAAATGCCAATGTCCTGCCTTGCAGATGGGGTCCTTGCTGGTCAGATTCACAGAGCTCGTCACCCCCATGCCCTCCCCCCATAGCCATCCCCCCAGGGAAGACAGAACCTCCTCCGCAAAGGCTCTGCAATGACCCAGTCCACAACAAGAAGAGATGTGCTAAGATGCAGGGCAGCACCCAACGAAAATAGCACAAATGGGCGGGGAGCTCATTGAAAGCATTCACTTCAGCTTTGCTCTCGCCCCATCATACTCGTCACCAATATCTGTGTGGACTGTGGCAGTTCCTGAAACCAAAGAAGCCAGAAAGCCAGTCGTGGGCTCCAGTTGAGCCCAACCCAAGGCAATCCCACGCGTGTCAGAGTAGAGCAGTGCTTGGAAGGGTCTTCAGGGGCTGAGTTTTATAAAAATCATTTTACTGGGGCCTCTTACAGCTCTTATCACAATCCATCCATCCATCGTGTCAAGCACATTTGTATATTTGTTGCCATCATCATTTTCAAAACTTTCTACTTGAGCCCTTGGTATCTGCTCATCCCTCCCTTCCGCCCCCGCCCCCGCCATCATGAACCCTTGATAATTTGTAATTTTTTTTTCTTGTCGTACACTGACCTTCACCCACTTTTCTGTTGTCTGTCTCCCTGGGAAAGGGTTGTATGTAGATCATTTTTATCAGTTCCCCCTTTTTCCTCCCTCCTTTCCCTTCCCCTCCTGGTATTGCTACTCTCATTATTGGTCCTGAGGGCTTTATCTGTCCTGAATTCCCTGTTTCCAGCTCTTATCTGTAACTGTGCGCATGCTATGATCTAGCCAGATTTGTAAGGTAGAATTGGGGTCATGATGGTGGGAGGTGGGGAGCATTAAGGAACTACAGGGAAGTTTTATGTTTCATCAGTGCTATACTGTACCCTGACTGGCTCCTCTCTTCCTTGTGACCCTTCTGTAAGGGATATCCAATTGTCTCCACTCCACACTACCCCTCATTCACATTGATAGGCTTTTTTTGTTCTGGGTCTTTGATACCTGATCCCATCAACTCCTCATGATCACACAGGCTGGTGTGCATCTTCCATGTAGACTTTGTTGCTTCTCAGCTAGATGGCCCCTTCTTCATCTTCACGGCTTTAAGACCCCAGACACTGTATCTATCTTTTGATAACCGGGCACCATCAGCTTTTTTCGCCACATTTGCCTATGCACCCATTATGTCTTCAGTGATCTTGTTGGGAAGGTGAGCATCACAGAATTCCCAGTTATTAGAACAAAGTATTCCTGCATTGAGGGAGTACTTGAGTAGAGGCCCAATGTCCATCTGCTACCTTAATACTTAACATAAATATACATGGAACTATTTCCCTATCATAAATATATTTATGTATGTACATGCTTATATTTAGACCTCTATAAACGCCCATCTTCTCCTAGCTCTTTCCTCTATTTCCTTTTACTCTTGTCCCACTATCATGTTCTGCCTTCATTGAGGGGGCTGATTTGGGGACATAGATTGCCAGGCCTTTCTAACATGCCTCCTCTGGATAGACTCAGACTTCCTGTTAGCAGCCAAATGTGTTAATGGTTTATAATGCCAGGACCGAAAAGAGAAGTACATATTCCAAGCACCATGTATGTGCAAATGGACTGAGTTTTCAGTGATACCTATGAAGGTTCCAAAAATTAGGAACAAAATAATGATTTGGGGGTTCAGAATTAAGCTCAAGCTCCTACCTCCACCCAAATTCCAGGGAAATCGAGCTCCAAGCCTCTCATCCCTTCCTGTTCTGTTACCCGGATCCAAATTTACACCCAAGAAATTAATGTTATTTGATAGAAAAGTCCAATGCTCTCTTCCACTAATGGCCCCGACTACTAATGCATATCTAGAGCTTGCGTAACCCAGTGTGAAGGAGCCCCGATGGCATAGTGGTTATGCACTGGGACTGCAATCC
>NW_022111373.1:138164516-138199354 GCF_000313985.2 Echinops telfairi
CTGAAACCCAAATGAAGGCTAAGCATGACAGTGGGCCAAGAGGAAAGTAAAAGAGAAAATGGTTTCTTGACGCTTCATTGCAGCACAATGTGTTTGGACTCAATAGTCACCCTATATTTTATCATTTATACGAAATTATAATTCACATAAGTTATAAATACTATATTACTATCCCACTCCCAGTAATAAATTCCAATTTATCATGAAAAAAATTCATCAAATGGGATTTTGCCAAGCCCATCGTGAAAGCTTAAGAAATCTGTCCAGCTAGCCCCGTCCACCCCCTTTCATGGACACACAGAGCCCGGGCTCTGGTCACGGCCCTGGGCTCCTGGCCCCATGTGCTACTGACTCCTAGGGGAAAGGCCACGGTCGAACCAGGGTTTTTGGCGTTTGCGTTTTCATTATTCCAAGTTATAAACTACATCAGGCACGTATTGAGCGTCAGCTTTCGGTCGCTATTCACACATTCACTGCACGTGTCTGTCAGCGAGGCCTCTGGCCTCTTGCCCCTGAAAAGGGCTGGCTCAGGACATTTTCCGAACAGTTCAGCTTTAAGTATTAGAATTCTGTCCAAGCCAGCAGGAGAGAGCACAGCAGTTTCGGCCCACCAGCTGCTCTGTGGGAGACAGCTGCGGCTGGCTACCCAAGGAAAGATCAGAGCCTGGAAAACCCCTTGTGGGGCACATCCACTGTCCACACAGGGTTGCTGACTTGGAATGGACTCCACAAGTGTGTGTGTGGGGGGTGTCTAGGTGGGCTCAAGATGGACTTTTAGAAACATGAATTTGCAGACTCAAGACCTTCCACTCATTGAGCTCTTCGTTCAGAACCGAGGCCCAGGCACGGGTCTCTGCTGCCTGGATTTAAGGCCACCTGAGACTCTGACCTCAAAGCAGTCTGTGTTTCTATGTTCACTTGTTTGTACAGTGTTCAGGTGACTAGATAATCTGATACATTATTATCAGGTTATTAGATAAAACTGATACCGTACCAGGCCTTTATGCAACTACTTGGGAAATTCGGATGTTTCACGCATTCCAGATTTCCGTCACAGCGAGACTTTTTTTTCTTCCAAGTAGGCACAGAAACCCATGGGGCACTGAGGGTCGAAGCTGGCTCCGGGCAGCCAGGTTTTGAGTTTCACATCCAAGCATCCCGAATGGTTTTTGCTTCTGAAAATTATTTCTGGCTTTCTTAAGGGCGTCTAGCAAAGTAGCTCTTAGGAAAAGAGGGGGTGGGGGGGAGTCACCTGGAGTCCTGTGGAGTGGGGCAGCTGGGGAGGAGCTATGCAGGCAGAGCACTTCAGTCAGGCCTGGAAGCCCTCAAACCGTGGACTGAACTTTCACTAGTGCACCAAGGGTCCATGGCTATATACCGGCTCACCGGTGATTGTTAGCCAACGTTTCTCATTTATGAACTAACCACAGATGTCTGATCGTAAGAGAAAAACAGCAAGGCGAGAGTAATGCTGGTTGTGATTGCTAGGTTGGGTCAAGGTTCTTGGTAGTTTAACAGTAATGTTTAATTTGGCAGTTATATATTGATCCAACCATCTTCCAGTCTGATAGGTTCATCGTCTAGTTTTACATGATTTCACTTATCAACCTGATCTCTGGACTCTAACCATGTCAACAAAGTAAGGCGTTGATGTATAAAGTGTAACCCTGGTCTGTGCACTTAAAGCACTCCGCAGTGTAAGTGAAAGAAGAGGAACTGTCCACATTTCCAGATCACAGTCCTAGATCCAAAGCGAAAGGCTGCACACTAACTTCTTGTTCCATGTGCATGAGCGGAAGCAGTGGAGTGTGTGCACGGTTACTGAGTGTAGTGCAGGTGCACAGGAGCCCAGGAGCCCAGGAAATGCTCTGAAGAGCGAAGTCAATTCAACAGAAAGAATGTGTTACAGCAAATCCTTCCAGGTTTCAATGTCCCTTTAAGTGAGCTCAAAGGTAAGGCTGCTTAAGGAGTGGCTGACTTTCCTGTCAGTACCACAGTACTAACACCGTGCTCTCTGGACCTGGATCATCATCCTGTCTCCATTCTGCTCTCCATCCACTTTCTATCCTGCTGGCGTCACCCGACCAACTCAAGACCAGGAAGAAGAAAGGAGATCCCATCTGCGCAGTGAATTGCAGACTCCGAAAAAGAGACATCAGTTGTACAGTTGGTCAAGGGGCTCCTGCACTTGTTTCCTGCGGCACCGCCAAGCTGAGCAGCAGTCGGAACTCGGAGTCGGACCAAGGCTGGAGACACAAAGCAAGCCAAACCAGATGCACCCCGTGGGCTCCGGCCAGCACCACGTGGTGGGAAGACCACCATTTCTGTTCACGGAGGAACAAGAGCAATGCATGAGGTGAAAGCCACTCGGCTGCTCTGAAGTCCAGTCTGACTTCAGTGATAGCCATCTTCCCAAAGCAAATGGATACGTTCGTGACAATTATTAAGAGTCCTGGAGTGTCTGTTCCCAGTGGGGACCCTGATCCCCAGTGTCTCTCTCACGTATTGAGTTGTGCTCGGCACACAGGGCAGGACTGACGTGGGGCATTTCCTGTTGGACAATTACAAAGCCAAAAATGAAACATCAAAGGCAAAAGGAATTCATTATTACTTTAATTTGGCTTTTGAGCACCTCCATTTTCAAGGCACCATTGCATTTCACAGTGAGAAAGCCCAGCCTCTCCCATGACTTCACACCCTGCAGGTGGTCCGAATATGCCCAGCCAACCACAGTGCCCAGCGCTGACGAGGCAACAGGAGAAGGAAAATAACAGTTTGCATAGTTCTGTGCATCCTCTCTGCTCTCTTAACTAAGAGTTTCATTTTTAAAAGCCAAACTTAACCTTTTCCCCAACAGTTCCCCTGTGCCCGCCCCAAACAACAGATAGCTTAATATTCTATATTCAATTGGACCAAATAAAGGTCTCAAGGATGATAAAATCGAGCTGTGGATTCAGGGAACCAGCACCTTCACAAGCGTGGTGCCCACTTGGATATCCTGGGAGCACTGGGGGGAGTGGGGGTGACCCTGGATCCTGGGAAAAATCCAAGCTCAAGCAGAGAGAATTCAGGCCCCCAAAGCTTCCCAAACCAAGTCGAGGGGCTAGGCCACACAGTGAATCTTAACCGTTGTAGGCAGTATACCTTTCTGCTTAAACTTATTCATAAATTTCAAGTTGCTGCTTCTGAGCCCCTGCCACCCGGTGAGTAACGTGGCTGTGGTAACAGAAACGCCCCAGAACAGCATGAGGAGAGAACAGGAGGCCCAGGCTGCAGCCCCAACTTGGCCTGGGTTGGGAACTGAAATCTTTCCCCTCAGTATCCCCCCCCAAAAAACAACCCCAAACAACGGCTGGCTATCAACTCCCTTCCAGCTGCAAAACTAATCTGTGGACATCAGAATAATGTCTCTGACACCCACCCCCGATTCCATGGGGATAGCAGGCCCACCCTGCCGCCGAGAGCAAGACGCTCCCCTGTTCACAGCCCCACCCGGTGGCCCCTGTTCGTCTCCCCAAATGGCTTCAATGGCCCACTGTGGGCCCCACTCCGAGTCCTCTGAGATGCTCAGTTCAGTCCCACTGCTCTTCCCTCCACAGGAGAGAGTGGACGAGACGACTGCGGCAGGGGATGGCTGTGCACCGATCCCTGGGGGACACACTGCAGCAGATGACAGGGGACCACCACGTCAGAGACCCAGGGCCTTCCGAAACACTGCTTTTAAAAAACCTTACCCAGCCAGTTTACCACCCGAGAGATTTTAACTTGAGAGATAAAAAGCCTACTTCTCTTCACGGTGAGTGTCCTCTGGCAGGAAGCAGGTGCTCTGTGGAGAAAACGAAGGTGGCCTGCCCACGGCGAGCTCAGCAGTCCTATTGAGATCTCTGGCCGTAGAGGAGGGCGGAGCGCTGGGAAAGTCTTAGATTAAAAACCAGTCCTCAGGCCGTCCCAGTGCAACCTGGCTGAGAGAGATGCAGGAGACCCCAGGGATCATTCTGCAAGGATGTGGGGGAGTTCTCACAGAGTCTAAGAGGCCCTGAAGAGCAGCAAGTCCAAGCCAAGGAAGTGCTGGTGCCTTCACGCGCCTGCCAGGCTGTCCGGGGCGGTGTGACGCTCACAGACTTGTCTCCTCACATACCCTGACAGGGACGTTATAGTGCCGGTCATCCTCGGCGATCAGCGTCACCACTGGCCAGTCCTCAGGGGGGTCGGTGGGGTAGATGGTGATGAACTCCTCCGTGTTGTACTTGGAGAGCCGGTACACCTGGATGGTATGCCGCACGGCATAGGCAAGAAGGAACATCTCCACCTGTGGGGAGAAAGCACACAGGCATTCTGGGGGACCAGGGCGGCAATGGAGAGACAGGGTGATGCAGACTGACTGCTCACGGCACAGGTTCTCCTTAATGCAGATGAAAACGTACTGGCTGGAGGGAGTGGTCACAATACGCTGAGTGTGCTTCATGCCACTGAACTGTGTACTTTTACACTGAGGGTGAATTCCATCTGAATTTTAAAAGAGTCTCGGGCCTCGGCCGGGCTGCGGAGAAGCGGACCTCTCTTGCATGGCTGTGGGAATGGAGACTGGCGGTGCCACTGTGGAAAAGTTGGACAGCTGCTCAAAGTGTTTCGCAAAGAGCTGTCATTCCATCCGGCAATTCTACTCTTGGGTATATACTCAGACTCGAAACCTGTCCACCCAACAGAGGTACACAGCAATGTTCACAGTTCCATTACTCAAAAAGTGTACACGGCCCACATGTCCAAGTCAGTGGATGAATAACATGAGTCAGTCACACAATGGGATATTTGGTAATAATACAGAAATAATACAGAAAGTGCTGATCCAAGCTAACAGTATCTGCATGGGTTCTAAGCTAATGCTAAAGCAGTCATAAAAGACCACATATATAAGAATAAATTCATCTGAACTACCCAGAATCACAGACAAAGCCTCAGGTGCATGTGAAAGCTGGGTGATCCATAAGGAAGACCAAAGATCTGATGTCTCTTAACTCCAGTGCTGGGGAAGAAGACGCACTACCCCCGGGATGCCAGGAGGAGGCGCAAAGCTGTCCTGGAGGAAGCACAGACAGAATGCTCCTGGGAAGAATGGACGGCAAGACTTGTCTTCCCGTCAGGAGAGCCCAGCCCCTGGGAAAGGACACGGTGCGTGGCACGGCAGGAGTGTCACTGAAAAAGCGTGAGACCCTCAAGCAGACGGGCTGACTCAGCGGCCACGGCATGGAGCACCCACACAGCAAAGAGGGTGAGTGTGGGGGAGGGCCGGGCAAGTGTTCTGGTTGTACACAAGGTCACTAGGAGCTGCAACAGATGCTAACGACATCCAGCCAGAGACAGAAAGTGGCTGTCTAGGGCTAGGGGAAGGGAGGGGTGGGTGAGGATGAACAGGCACAAGGTGTCCGTTTGGGGTAATAAAATGGTCTGGGCAGAAAAAGCCCCCCTAGGACCCCCCTTACCTGTTCAAGGCCACCGGTGTGTCCCACTTGGTTTAGGTGGTTCCGCAGCAGCTGTCCGGGGTCACTGGACGTGTCCCTCGCAAACAGGAGCACCGCGAAGAACGGGACGTCCCGCCCCTGCTCTCTGTCCTCATGGAGTTCGATGGCTCTGTTGAGCATTAGAAATTTGACCGCCTCGTAGAGGCTGTACTCCTCCTCCTGGCTGGTGAACAGCTCGTCACAAGCAGCCTGCCTCGCCTCAGCGGTTCGCATGTCCACCAAGCCTGCCCACTGCAGTGAGAGAGGGGCATCGGCGTTACAGTTTTGTTCTTTGGATCCACACGATCACGGCCGACACTCTTACATTCCCAGTGTTAGCTTCATGGTACTGCTTTCTCTGCCCCGTCATCATTTGAGAGAAAATTGCACTGCACTAAGGAGAAGCACTGGGGCCAGAGGACAGAACCTTGTCCGTCCCGACACCCAGTCACTGCAAGCCCCCTGGAAGTACCAAGGGCCGGGGCAAGTTTTTTTAAAAAGGGTGTTAAAAGGACTCTTCCCCCGCCAAGGGCTTCCAGGAGCAGCAACTCCCCGCAATGCAAAGCCCACCGTCACAGGGTGACAGGCCAGGAGGCTGCTGAGGATTCCTCGAGAGGAAGTTTAGTGAACGCACCCCTCTAACCTCTTAGGCACATGCACGAGCTCCCGGCGATGCATCCACTGAGGACATTCTTACGCATGCCAGATGGACGTTCTTCACGTGACCCACAGAACCCTGCCCAGTACGTGCTCTTACGTGACGGTGCATAGACATCGAATAACCACTAACGAAGCTGCTCAAAAAACGACTGAGAAGAACAGCTCAAGAATAATTGCTCATGGCCTGGCCTCGCCCCAGGAGCCCCGGCAGCTGGGGAGCTGGAACGTGCTGGCATCACTGGGGCGGGTCGGAAGGAGACCAGGTGGACGGGCTCACTTCCACCCCGAAGGAGCTGTGGCTCTTGTGGGCACGGAACTCAACTCCGAGTCTCACTTCCCCTGTCTGTGCACCGGCGATAAGCACGGCCACTCAGGGAGAACTGTCCCCCAGGAAGTGCTGGGTCCGGCTGCTCTGAGGATGAACTAATGGTTTGGCAGAATGGGAACACTGCCCCAACTGAGGGTCTTGTTCCAGCACACACATCCACACAAGCCGTTTCACAGGACCTTCGGAGGGAGGGGGACAAAAAAACAATCACTGGACTGAGCGCAAGAGCCCAGAGCCTGGCTCTACCCCACAGCCTGCTTCCATGGGTAGTGACGCAGAACCTCTTCTCTCCACATGCGAAAAGGGTGAAAAGTCTTGTAAACCAACCAGAAGTCCAGGGGCCCCGGGGGTCATGCGCCTGCACTTGGCCATGGACCTGCTGACTCCCACCATGGGCCAGCTCTGGGGGTGTAGGAACCAGCAGGTCAGGACCTGTGGAAATGGACGTCAGATGGGGAGTGCAGTGATGGAACTCTGAAAGACAGGACTGAGGCCTCCGTACTTGCTCTCCGCCCAGCCTGGCACAATCGCCCAGCCCTCAGTGCAGGCTCTGGTCTGGCAGCTGCTGAGGTAAGCCCCCGGGCCAGGGTGGGCCCCAGGTGCCGCAGGAGGGAACACCCCAGGAGAGCAACACGCTTGCTGCCACACTCACACCCATGTGAGCTAGCAGACCCAATCCTCCCTCCACTTGTTCCTGAGAAATCCTTCCAACAGTTCTCACGGTACACGGCACTCACTTTGTCTCTAGAAAACCCCAAGGAAAAGGCATCTCATAAATACGGAATCTCGACATAAACATGACCAAGAATATTTAATACGATACCAAAAAACCCAAATTCACTGCCATGGCACCGGTACCAGCTCTAACAACTGTAATGGACAGGGTTTCCGAGACTCGAGCTCTTCACAGGAATCGAAAGCCCTGTCTCTCTCCCTCCAGGCTGCTGGTGGTTTCAAGCCACTGCCCTCAAGGGTCACGGCCCACTTGATAAGGCTGTAAGAAATACACCGGAGTCTTTTAATGCTGCTCAAAACCCAGGCTCCGTGTGCTGAGGCTCAGTTCTAGAACTAGGTCACTGTTTTACCATCTCCTAGAGCGTTAGAGCCTTCTCTGCCAAGAAGACACAACAGTGCAGTTGTCCATGTTACCAGAGACTGCAGGGAAGAGTCTGTGTGCATTTAAAACCATTTGCCTAGAACTTGGCTCAGAGCGAGGCTCTGTGGCTGGGCAGAGCCCAGGAACCAGTCTGGGGGCTCCCACTCGGCAGACCCTCCACAGGACCAGACCTTCTTCCTGAGCAGAGTGAGGGACTCCTTAATCCTGTCAGCCAGGTCCTCGCGCCGCCCAGCAAACTGCAGACCAAGCTTCCACTGCTGGATCCAGCTGTGCCTGCTGAGGAGTTTCTCAGGTAGCTGTCATGGCAGGACACAGATACAAAGACAGGTGTTAGCATTCCAGGAAGCCCACGGTAGGACCCAACACACCGAAACCTGCCACACCTGCCCCCTTTCCAGAGGGGGGTAGGCCTGAACTGGGCCATAAGAAGCTCAGACTCTGAGGGGGCTGCTGGAGCAGGGGTTTCTAGCTGAGATCCACAGGAACTAACTACTAACTACAGGGACACCCTGTCCACAGTCAGACACCCCCCAGCACCGTGAGAGTGTAAACTGAGGCCACACTGGCACATCATCTTTACATCCACATCTCCAGGCCGCAACCCACCATCACAGCGTTTGACCTACAGCCTGACTCTGGCTGCCAGTGGCAGCCTGGGAGAAGGTCCCGGGTAAAAGGAAACACAGCTTCTGATTGAAACACACACACTTTCAACGGCCTGGGAGAAGGTCCCGGGTAAAAGGAAACACAGCTTCTGATTGAAACACACACGCTTTCAAAACAAAGTAGAAGACAGCTCTGGAAATACCCACACGTCTTCAGAGAAAGTCAGCAAGCAGAGTGGGACAAGCGGCTGAGCCTGAGCGGCCGGGCAGTGGGGAGACGAGCTCGGAGAACAGCTGAACGCGGGCTGTTTCCGGTTCCTAGTGTTTTTTCCTGCTTTGTCTTCCCCTAATTATCAGTGGAACCAGGGCATGGGGCTGGGAACACAAGCCGAGACGCAACTTGATCTGACAGCATGGCGACGAGGCGTTCAGGAGCACGGCCCCCTGCCAGGCTGGGCGGGAGGCAGGTGACTTCTGTTGGGAAAGGCAGAGAAAACCACCCACCTCCAGGTGGAAAGCCCACCAAGGACCGCCAGTTACTCTACAGCGTCAGGGGCGCAGCTGAGCTGGCTGCACTGCCAACAGTCCTGGGCTCGGTGCTCGCACCACTGGGGGTGCCGGATCCCATGGCACCATTCCGGATCTCTCAGGTCCTGCTGAGGCGGTGTCGGGGAAGGGAGGGGACTCCGGCTGTGCACCAACCCTGAGCCCCAGCAGGGCTTCCCAGGGCAATTTCCAGTGGCACATGGCTGACTGTAGGAGGACAATGGCCAAGCCCAGAGCATGGGGCTGGCAGGCCACCACACTGTCCGGCTTGTCACAGTACCATAGAACCACGGGTGGTCCTGCTTCAAAGCCTCGATCCAGGTCCCAGGGCCACCAGCAGCCCTCACATGCCTGCAAGTGGCAGCGCTCGGGAGTCACAGCCGTACAAAGTCCCACAGTGAGCAGAAAGGCAGCCCCAGGAAGCAGGTGGCCCACGATGGACTCGGGGGGACCAGGGACCTTGCTGGCTCTGGGTCACATGGTGCTGGTGGTCTGTCTTTGGGAGGTTCTGTGGCCCCAGAGAAGGTCTGGAAATAGTCAAAACTATTTTGACTATTCCTGGTTATCAGGAAAGAGCTGGTGCTGAGGTTACAAATGTAACTTTAAATGCTTTCAGGAGCCACAACATAGCCTTGTGGTTACCAAGGGGATTCTAACTCACAGCAACCCTCTTGGCCCAAGAAGAGCTGCCCCACAGGGTGTCCGGACTGCAGTCATTACGGCAGCCATCTCCTGGGGAGTGGCTGGTGGATTTGAACCACTGATTTTGTGGGGAGTAGCCCTACCACAAGCCTACAGAGCCACCAGGGGCCCTGACGCAAGAAACAAGGCACTAATTTTCTATAGGAATGATTTCAAATTAGTCGGTTTTAGAGTAACTTCACTTGTGACAGAATGACAGCAGTCTGCTTTCTCCAGCAAACGCCCATCGCTCTTCAACCCACCACTGTGAACACGGTATTGACAAGTAATGTGTCAATCCTAAGTCTGCCCTCGTAAGAAACCACATCCTACACATCATGTGCATGTGTGTGTGCACAGGGGCCTGCTCACACATCACCCTCTCAGGACAGAGAGGTCCAGTGAGGGCCAGCCAGGCCATGTGTCTCAGGTGAGCCCAGCCAGCAGACACAGATGCGGGTCTAGATATGCCAGTAAGACAGGGAGGGGCTGGGCAGTAGGAGGGGAGGTGGCAGTGAACTGTCTGAAGGAAGACCAGGGCTGGGCAGCCGCAGAGGGACTAGGGGGTGGGGGGTGGGGCTCTCCCATTGGTTCCCATTGAAAGGGGCGTTCTCTGACAGCAGAGATGGCCTCCTCTCCCAACCTGCCAAGGGAAGCAGGTGCAGCGACTCAGAGGCACCTGCTGCACACCAGGGACAAGCAGGGCTGCTCTAGGCCGCCCAGCCAGTACAGCTCTGGGCCGGTACAGCAGGCTGAGGCTGCCTCTGGGTCTACAGAGTCCCAATTCCCTTGGACGTCCCGTACCCTGTCGGTTCCCAGAGCCGCAGAGGGGTGGGTTGGAGCCTCTAGTCCCTCCATCTGCCTCTGAGTGCAGCCTTTCCATGGTTCCCACAGCGTCACCTGTCCCCTGACCAGGACCTGACCCCTGCCCAGTGGACCTGGGACAGTGGTAAAGGAGGCCATCACCATTGCCTTCGGGCCAAGGAACAAGGTAAACGGGCACAGATCCATTCCCAGGAGGGCTGCTGTGGGCCTGTGAGACCCCTGGAGAACCTACCGACAAAAGACCTGTCAACCCACTTCTGCAAAGATGGAGCAGCTCCACTGGGCAAGCAGGCGGCCGCCACCAGCATGAGCTCGACAGCAGCAGGCTCAGGTTGGCATGTGGCTTATGGTGAGCTGGCTTCACGCCTTTATAACGGCAAGTAGACCCTTGCTTTTAGCATAAGTAATTGCCAGGGCACAAGGATTCTGGCGCACCAGTGAGACAGGCAGGAGGGGCACAGGCCTTGTAGGTGAACTATGGCAACAGTTCCTGAGACTGCCTGTCTGAACTATGCACCTGAAGCCCCACGACGGGCTTCTAAAAGCTCGTGGAAAATGGAGTTGAGAGATAATGTAAAGTTCCCATAAACTTTCTGAAGCCCTCTGGTATCTCTAGGTTATAGCTGGAGATAGTGTTTCCCCTCTCCTCAGAGAACAGGGGATCCGGTACTCCACCTACCCCAGGATCCCACCCCACCCACCATGCCGCGCATCTTCCAACGAACAGACTATGAGAGGAAGACAGGGGAGGGGCAGAGGGGTGGACTGAGACAGGAGGGAGGGAGGAAGGAAGGTGGTGAGTTTGGTGCGTGGGCCTTGAAATCAAAGCACCTGGGGAACCTGCTACCAGACTCATAGCAACCCTATGTAGGAGAAAGCAACACACTGCCTGGTGTCCTGCGCCATCCTTACAATCGCTGCTACGTTGGCACCCGGTGCCGTAGCTATGGTGTCAATCGTCTCCTTGAGGGTCTTCAGTTTCGCTGCCCCTGTAACTTCACCCAGCACCATGTCTTTTGCTAGGTACTGGTTTCTCCTGATAACATGTCCAAAGTACGGCAGACCCAATGTCACCACCCTTGCTTCCAGGGAGCACGCTGGCTCGATTTCTTCCCAGACAGACTTGTTTGTTTCTCCAGCGACTGTGGCACAGTCAGTATTCGTTGCCAGCACAATTCAAAGCCGTCAGTTCTATGGTCTTCCAACTCGTCACTCTCGTCCAGCGTTGGCATGCATACAAGGCAAATAAAAATATCACGGTTTGGGTCAGGCCTACTCTCGTCCCCAAAGTGACGTTTACTCTTTAATATTTTAAACAGATCATTTGCAGATTTGCCGAGTGCAATACACTACTTTCTTTCCCTGAACAAAGACTGCAGACCCTAGTAAATGAACCCCCGCCTTCTGACAGGGTTTATGTCAACTTGTACCTGTGTGACGGCAGGGGTGGAGTCCAACCTATCAGTCACGTCACGGCCTGACGATACCTACCTGGGGGAGAAGCCTTTTTATAAGACACTGGAACTGCCTCCCTCTCTTGCCCCTTTGCCCTCCTGCTTTCCTGACTGTGTCTCGCTCTGGGGCTGGTGGTCCATGCGGCCTGCCAACCCTAGGGGTCCTGCCATGTTCCTGCAGAGCTTGGATCCACGTGGCTGCGATTTCCCAGCTTCCGGCTTCCTCCCTCGGCCAGCAGCTGGGAGTCTGCAGGGCCCTCCAGCAAGCACCTGACCCAGGGCCACGGCTCGGCTGCTTCTTGGATGGAAATTGCTTTCTTGACACAGGGTTTTCTTTCACACAAACATGAGTATGTCTGGTTTGGTTTCTCTAGAAAACTCAAGCATACCACATTTTTTTCTCCATTTATCATGATATCTATTGTCCATCAGACCAGGTGTGAGGATTTTTGCTTTTGTTTTATGTTGAGGCTCGATCTTCATGACTAAGTGGTTCAAGTCCTCTTCATCTTCAGCAGATTACTGATGAATCTTCCCCTAGTGAGTCGTTCACGGCACACGGCGGGGATGGAAAAACCAACAAGGGAACTAGTCGTCTGTTGGATGAGAGAGTTAAGAACCAAGTCGCTTCCTTCTTCAGCTGACACGTGGCCAAACCAGTTCTATATACTTAAAGGTGGAACTCACAAGCAGGTCTTGTGTCAGACCATGTTGACTAGAGACCAGGGACACTCATTTATGTGTAAGAGCTTTATATCAAATAGCAATTATATGTTGAGAAAACATTCCAGCCCAATCCAGATCAAGTCCTCAAATCCAATATTAGCCCATATGTCCAATAATAGTCCATAAATTCCTCTCAGACTCACACAGCACATGCAATGATATAGGAAGATCACAGGCCGGTGGGTAGAAAGTCTTGTGGATCCAGTGGCGGGGGAAGCATCTCAGCGCTGGCATGGGTCTCCACGTGGCTCCTCCACAGGAAGGTGAAGCAGAGAGAGAGTGACCTTCATCCAGAGAGAAAGAGAGGAAGTTCCTAGAATTCTCATGAGAAAGTCATGCCCACCATGAGGCAACATTAGGCTATGACCTGATTGATAATCTAAACTCTACCCCTTCACTCTATTTATCAAGTTGATATGAAATTATGTAACTAACACAGGTCTGCAGCATCTTCCTGGGCCTCTTGGCCTTCAGGAATGTTTTGATGACCAAAAATAACCAAGACCAGGAAGATTTGGGCACCCCTGAGAAGAAGTGGTTATTGCCTAACACACAGAGAACAGGGAAGAAACTAGAAAGCATACCTGGGAAGGTCAACATCATTTTCATATTGGCCAGGCAGGCAGGCAATCCGCGCACAACACATTCCTACAGCAGCCAGACTGGATGACTTGTCATGTTATTAATCAGCAGGCAGTTGTCCCCAAATGTGTCCTGACTATAGAACAGTAGGGCGCCGTGCTTCCTGTCCATGGGAAATATCACCTGTGTGTGTCATCCCTTAGGCGTGCTTACCACAGAGTTTCTGGGAAAGCATAAAAATCCTACTTTGTGATATCACCCAAGTCCATGTGAATAGTTCCTTAGCCGAAAGGCTCAGCCTCCCAAAGGAAGGCTGTCTGTTACAGACCAGCCAGTGAGTGATGCTGTCCAGTGCGCTGGTGAGAACACTGCCAATGGCAGCACCTGGCAGGCTTCTCAGCCCTCAGGCCCCCACAGGCGCTGGGTCACTGACTCGCCTAGCCATGCGCCATTACTAACAATGCTGTGGTGTGCACGAGCCTTGAGCAGCAATCGCACGCTTGTCCCAGGAACTCTGCTTCAGCTTGCACAGTCGTTGCTGGGAATGAAGCCTCTCTCATAGACGAGGAGGGGATGGTTCACATGGGCAGGCTGCTTTTCTGGGGCTTTATAAACCAGTTAATCATCAGACAGACAACTGGTGTCCTGCACCCACTGTCCCCCGTTGTGCCTACTGGGGCTATGAGAGTCTCCATGCACTGAGAGATTTCCTCTCCAAGTCATGTTGTTCCCCAGCAAACATCCCCTGCTGTTTGAACTACTGCTAAGACTGGCTAAAGGACCTTGGTTCCGCTTCTCCCAGGCCCAGCTACCAGCGAAGAGCCCAGGCAGGGAGCTGGGCTCCGCTCTGAGAGGCTCGGCCTGTCCTGCCTGCACCTGGACCGCTCCTTCTGGGCCTTCACAATCCGTTCCCATGGAAGCGGCCTCACTGCGGGGCTGCCTTCCGTGATTGCCCTGAGGCTGGTTTCCGGGTGCTAGGAAAAGCTCACCCCCAGGCAGCACTTCCCAATGCCGTGACCCTTTCATACAGGTCCTCATGTGGTGGTGACCCAACCAAAAATTATTTTCGTTGCTACTTCATAACTGTAATTTTGCTACTGTTATGAATCGTAAACATCTGATCTACGGGGTGTATTTTCATTGTTACAAATTGAACATAATTAAAGCATAGTGATTAATCACAAAACAATATGTAAACATATATTGTGAATTATTTATGGTTTTTCTGATGGTCTTATGCGACCCCTGTGAAAGGGTTGTTCGACCCCCAAAGGGCCCGCGACCCACAGGTTGCGAACTGCTGCTTCAGCAAAATGGAAAGTTACGCCAATTCTTGCCTTTAACTAAGCAGAGACTACAGATTTTCCTCTAGTTACTGTCGTACTGTCCGTTCTGCAGTCAGTCCAGAATCACCTGTGGGGTGCCACCACCGACTGTTGTGATGGGACCCTGGGTAACCCGCAGCACGGGCACACCGCTGATTGATAGCCTCCCAGGGCTCAGACTGACGAAGCCAACAAGAGCCGCCTCCCCGAGGTGACAGGACCATATCTCCGCCAGAGTGGCGGCTCAGTTGCCCCCAACGCCAGACTTGGCAGCGGGATCTACTCATTTCCTGGACTCAGTAAGAAACATGCTTTCAAACCGCCGGCAGGGTCTGGAGCCTAAAGTGTATCACCCACTTGAAGGCATACAACCCTAACGTGGCTAGGCCACACGAGGCAGCGCCTCTCTGTGGATTCTTTTCTGATCTGGGATGCAGGTCCCCTTCACTGAGCCATCCCAGCCCTCACAGCCCAGGGCAGCCACAGCACCAGGTCCCAGGACCCCCCAGCAGCAGCACAGACAAGAAGGGCACGTCTCTTCACACAGCCACGTGAGGTACTCAGACTCAAACCTGCGGCAGCAGCTCACATACCAGTGTGAGCTCGGGGTCCTGCAGCCAGGGGGGCAGCTCGGCCGGCTGGCTCATAGCCTGGAACAGGGTCGCCCTCAGCGCACAGTAATTATCACCACGGACACGCCGGATGGAGGTGAATTTCTGAGCGACTTCCTCGTAGCCCTGAGGGAGAGTATCAGAGAGTCCATAGTGGGTCACTGTTGACTACAGATGCAGGGACACGTGGCTGTCCTGTGGGGAGAATGGCCGGGCCCTGCGCGTGGGGCACTCCAGCCACTTCAAAGCAACCATTATCAACACTCACTGAGCAACACTCACACTGAGGGCTCGCTGACCCTGCCCTCTGTAATGAAGAGACAGAAGGGACGGAGGGACACACACTCATTCCTATCTCCGTCCTACGAGGCAGGTCGAAGGCCCAGGGTGTTAGGTACTTAGAAGGATGTCTGCGTGCTGGGGCTGTTAACCCTAAGACAGGGAGGCTGAGTGTCATTCTTGCTCAGTCTGGAGGTGAGATGAAGAAATGAACGTGTGCTGTGACGCATGTCATCACAGGAGACGGCCCTCCCCCCGACAGTTCTCAAGCACACAGAGAAAGACCACGGGAACCCCGGTGGCTGGTGCCCAGGCACTGATGGGCTAACTTCTCCAGCAGGCATGTCCAGCCCTGCACATACGTGGGCCCACCACACCCACAGGTGCACGCTTCCTCAAGATGCCCCCACCCCAGAAGACCTTGCACATGGCGTTTTCCCAAACCGAGGCGAGTCAACTTTGAAAAGTAAATCAGGGTTCATCCACACTGACTTTTCAAAGACTGCCCCAAATCCAAGGTCTGCTTGTAGACAAGCATGGCCTTTTAACCCCACCCCCACTTGTCATGGGCACTGGCCCCCATAGGGGCAGTTGGGGGGGAGACACAAAGGGACACTTTGCAGACGGGCCTGTCCTGGAGGGAACCCCACAGAGGGCTGGTTTTACACAGGCGCCTGCGAGTGGAAGGGTGGGATGGCCTAGAAGACACCGTGAGGGATAGTTTTCAAGAGCCCGGTGGTTGGAAGCCATCCACCAAGGAGGCCGAGGCAGTAAACTTGCCGAGGACACTGCCGAGGAAGCGCAGCTGAGACACTGGCTTCCAGGCTATCTGCCAGGAGAGCGACAAGAAGCCGGTCCGGCCGACAGAGAGGTTGGCTGGCACAGTCAGCAGATGGCCACAGCAAGAGAGAGTGCTCTTGGGAAGGAGAAGCCCACATTCTTCATGCTAAGCCCCCATGTGGGCAACCTGGCACAGCATGTCTGCCCCACAGATTTTCAAGGTCTGAGCTGCCCCCTGCTCTCAGAGCCATAAAGGTGGCAAGCCAATGGCGCTCCACGCAGGCATGGGTAGGCGAGATCCCTGCTGAAGCATGCACCATTTTTACTAAACATACGCTCTGAGGAAAAGGGCAAGTGCATTCAAACATGGAAAAAAGGGGGAAATCGTAGCTATTAACAAACACTTAAAAACAAAGGCTGAAAAATATTTCTCTCGAAATGACAGGTACAAATAAATTCAAACTGTAAATAATTCCAACAGGAGAGTGAACAAAAGACGCAGTTTAGCTGTTCCCAAAGGCGGCAAGTAGAAGGCTGGGAAGCCAGCAGCAGCGTGTCACACTGACCCTACACTGAGGAATGAGGGCAGGGCACACCTCTGGGGCACCAGCAGGGTCTGTGGTCTGAGCAGGCTGTCCAGGAGTTGGCTTGCGCATGGGCACTGGCCCCATCGGCCCCAAGGAACACAGCAGCACCACAGTGCAGGAGGCCTGGTGCTGTCCCATGGCGTTCAGGCCCAGTGTATGTAACGGGAGTGCGGGTTAGGAAGGCCCCTAGGACTCGAGGGGTGACACCCAAACCCAGAAGGGCAGTGGGAGGATGACTCAGCCCGCCCCCTGCCCTCCCCGTGGTTCCGCTGACAGCAAGTCAAGAGGAGCAACAGCTAGCCCAGTGCAGAGGGATTCATACCCGTGGCACACAGAACTTCAGCTCCCACTAACTGATGCTGACCATCAATACAGGCCGGCCCCACTTACAGGGTGCTGAGCTGTGGCCAGCCACTCTGACCAGCTGTTGTGGGTGGTACGTCTCAGTCCTAAGTGTGTACTACAACGTGGCAGCGTGCCATTTACTGATATGACATTCTCAGACATTCAAAGATTGAATTTCTAGAGGTACTGGAAATAAAAGGCATTAATAATGAACACACGCCACACACAGCTACTTCCCACTTATCCACATGGTTAGATTCCAAAGACCAGGTTTTGTTATGCAAAAATTAGTGCTATGCAGAAATGGAGGACGACCACACCATTACATGAGTGCAGAAGTACTTCGTTATGTAAGTGCCAGACTGCCGAGACTTAAGGCCCAGACTAGGTGACACACAACCATCACAGCCAGGGTCACTCCGACCTGGTGGCTTGGCGTTTCTGCCATCTGTCCATCGTTAATGCTTTAAATAGTTACAGCCCCCCCCACCCACTATTGTCGTAAATCTGACATATCCGATATCAAATAGATAAGTGAGGAGTAGGTGTACGCACACATGTTCAACTTAAGTCAGAAATGACTCATGACACAGCCATCCGAATACAAGCCCATCCTACACCCAGGACTGCCGGCACTGGGACTCGAAACAAGTCCCTCATCTGTGGGGTCTGTTGCCTCGTGTCTAAAATTAGAACAGCAATACTTATGTTGTCTAATGACCACCGTAACTTCGGAAAGTTTAAAGGGCACCTTTAATAATAATGCTGGGCGGGCCGTTCGATGTGTATGTGGACACACTTGCAATACCTTTTTCATGCAGGTAGCTTTTTGTGTCTTCCCCCTCCATTCTTTTTTGCAGTAGTCCATGATGTCCATTTCTGGAGCAACACTCAGTCGGAGTTCTGTCAAGGAATCCAAATGAAAGAGAGGAAAATAAAGCACCACCAGGGTGCCAGCCCTGCCTCACCGGATCTCCCTTCCTGCCTCACTGCCACCAGGACAGACTCGCCCACCGACCACACCCTGGGCCAGACACCACCACCTCTGTCCTGGATCCCATGGGAGCAGAACGACCCAACAGGTCAGCTGTCTCCATCATGCCCAGGCACAGAGTGAGGTCCTCACCTATAAGGCCCGCCTGGCCTCAGCTTCCACCCCCTGCCCACACAGGGACTGACTCTGCTTCGGCCCCACCCAGAGCCCTCCCAGCCCTTCCCTGGAGGGCTGCTCCCTCACCCCGAGCAGGTCTCTGCCCAAGTGTCACCCAAGCCCTCTCCCCTAACCTCTCACGTGCACACAGGACTGCATTCTCTGTTCCCCTGGCAACGTCTTGGTTTTCTTCTTAGAGCTTATCACGGTTTACCACCTGTATTGCTTCCTTCACCCTCCACCTCTCAGGGAGGCTTAAGCTCCTTGAGGGCAGGGGCTTGTTTGGCTACTCTAGGCTGCAGTCTGGGCACTTCTAAGTAAGTAAGTGCCTGGCCTGCAGGTGTCTGTGAAAACTTCTTTTATCTAATCAAAGACGGAATCATCTAAGCTACGAGAAAATGCATTTAAGATTTTGTACATCCATTACACAAAGACAACACCTAGTGCCAACCCCCCTTGTCTGGGGCGGTGTCTATCCAGCCCTGAGCCCATGGGGGCTCTACCTGTGAATGAAATGCTTGGCACACTAGTTAGGCATTCAACTAATCACACGTCCCTGAAATCAAAGAGTCAACTTAGGACCAAAGGACACAGTGAAGAGGGGCTGCGAGACTGTCCCTGCTGAACCTGCGAGGTCTGAGGTTAGGAGCAAGGCTGAGTCGCATACACAGCCATGAAGTGTGTGTGTGTGTGTGTGTGTGTGTGTGTGTGTACGCGCATATGCACTTGCATGCACACTAATTAGCGCACGTGAAAAAGAGCACATGAGTTTTAGGAAGAGAGTGGGGTGAATTAGCGGACCCAGCCTGACTTCCTTTTCCAAAAGATGTATATGGTAGCCCAGAAATTAAACTAGACACACAGAAATAGCATACGATATATTTATTACTGAGGAAGTGGTTCATAAAAGGAAAATGTTATATTTAAGCAAATTCAACAAGTATTACTGAATGGCTTATCAGTGCCAGCTGATGAGCTAGAAGCTGGGGACACACAGCTGAGATAGGGGGGCATGGCCTCTGTCCTTAGTGGCTCTGGCAATGGCTGAAGGAGGAAGGAGCAGCAGTGGCTAAGGGGCAGGGCACACAGGGAGCCCTCCTTGTAGGTTAGGAAGATCAGCAGAGATAAAATCTATTCGTTATAGATTAGGAAATAAGCACACGTCGTATCAGCCTGTGGTCACCCCTGTTGAAGAGCAAGAGCCAAGGAAAACCCCCGCTCTAACTTGCAGGGACCCTGTAGGACGCGGAACTGTCCCACCGGTATGGCTGGCCACCCTATGGAAGCAGACTGCCTCTGCTCTCTCCCAGAGTCGTGGTTAGTAGGAACTGCCGACCTCTCTTAGCTGCCAAATGCCTCAGCCGCTGTGCCACCAGGATCCTAGCAATTCACAACCACAAAAAAGGCCAGGCCAGTCTGGCGGGAAAATGCACCTTCTGAGTGGATGGAAAGGAAAGGAAAGGAAAACGAGAAGCTGCCCAGAACACAAGAGGAAGCAATCTCCGAAGAGCAGGGACGGAGCACCCTGCAGCACAGTCGCAGTCATAAGCATGCAGCGCGCGCCTTCGCCGTACAGGGAGCAGAAGCTGCTTCTCAGGAGCAGCAGCCCACATCCATCACAAAGGCTGACCGTCGACCAGCTGACTGAGAGGTGGGCAGTTCAGACCCACCCAGCGGCTCTGGGGGAGAAAGACCTAGCAATCAACCTCTGTAAAGAGGAAACCAGAAAACCAAACGAGTCATTTGAGTCACTGAGTCAATGTCCACTCACAGCAACCCTACCGGGCAGAGTCGAACTGCTCCACAGGGGTTTGCAAGGCCAGTGGGCCTGAACCGCCAACCTCGCATTTAGAAGCCCAACACTTAACCCACGAGGACACCAGGGCTCCTGTCTGTAGAGACCGCAGCCTGAGAAATCCTACAGGAGAGTTCTGCTCCACCCCTTGAGGCGGCTAACAGTTGGCATCGACTCCACAGTCCACAATCAGCCCCAAATTGGGACCGTCCCTGACCTGGCCACTGCATGAGGCCAGGCAAACCGTGTGCCTGCTGACACACAGCCCTCCCTGACACAGGGCATGGTGGGTGGGGAGAAGGAGAACACAGACCCTGGGTCAGGAAACCAGGAGGGAATAAACAAGTGCCCCTGACCACAAGGTCTCACTCTTTCTTGTCATGGGAGCACTGTGGCCATCGGCACGCGGAGGTGCAAGGCAGTTTCTCAACAAGCCCTTCAGTAGGAAATGAGATGGGCTTCAAGCACCACCTTGCTCTGAGCAGAGAAGGAAATCCACATGGAGAAAGGGTGGTGCCAAGACACCAAATAGAACCACCCTCACACCTGCAGACTAGAACTGGAAAGGAAGAAGGTGGGAGAACAGTGGCAGGAAGGTTCCAGAACCTCAGGACACCCTCTGCCCCCAGCAGACTCTGGTGACAGGGCCTGGCTGGGCCAGGAAGACCAGATGCGTAAGAAGGAGCGCTGGGAAGTGCACCCCGGTTTAAGGGCACTGGCCATGGTAACCAGTAAGAGCTCTATCAATAAAACGTGCCGGACGTACCTGATGGCCCCCTTTCATGGATGAGTAATTCCTTCTCCTTCTCGATTTCATCCGCAGCTCGGTACATGTCCTCCTCGCTGAAATCACACCGAATCAGACATTTCAACAGCGCACCACACTGCCACCCCTCCTCCCAACACAGATGGGATTCATGAGACACGGAAGTGTCCCTGCTGCCCAGCTCCAGGCCCAGCTGTCTACGGCTCTTCTCCACTTCAGGGTCTCCCTACGTGAGCCCGTCTACGACTTCAACTTGACTCAGCCCCAAGGCCTCTTTCCGGCTCTATTGCCACCTCCTGAACGGGTCCACAGGGACGCACAGTCCACCACGCACTCCCTGGGGACACAGGCGCCTGCCAGCCCTCTGTGTGGCCAGAGCACATTTTATAGTAAGAGAGAAGAGGCCAGGAGATCACCAATCCCTCCAAGTCACACTGGACACCCCTTGAGGGAGGACCCTCCCACCCCTACCCCACAAGTCCAGCAGTTTCGACAGCTGCCAAGACTGCTCATGGCTCTCACTCATTACAAGAGTAGTCTAAAGGTGGGAATGGGATCTATGGAATGATATATGTATTAACTCTCAAGTATTAAAATAAATAACTAAAGGTGGAAATGTTAGCAGAGTTGCTCTGAAAGAACTGCCAACACTAAGCAGGTTATAGCACAAGGAAGGGCTTTATTGTGTGGACGTGTGGCCCAGTGCGTTCTTATTCAGTGACTGAGCCCCTTCTCCTGTCGGGAGCACTCTGTCTATGGTTGGTTGGTGAGCCAGCAAGCAGAAGCAGAAACAAGCAGTCACACAGGGCTATTGGGGGGAGGCAGGGGGAGGGCCAGTCAGCAGACGGCAAATGGGTTACAGACAAGGAAGTCACCGGGGCGTTTCATGTTCCACAGGTCTGTCTCTGGAGCTGCGCTTCGTCTCCTCCAGAGCAGCGCTCTGTCCCTGCCTCAAACGAATTAGGACCCCTAGGTGCCAAAGGAGCCCTGGTGGTGTGGTGGGTTAAGCAGTGGGCGGCTAACTGTGAGTGAGGTCAGTGGTTCAAACCTACTAAGCGCTCATTGGAAGAAAGATGTCCACTCGGAAACCCTAAGGAGCAGTTCTACTTCCAGGGTCACTGTGCGTGAGAATGGGCTGGAGGCAGCCAAGGTGGAAAACAGGATGGCCCCCTTCTCCCATGATGACAATGACAGGGACGAAAACACAGCTCTTTCTGCTGCACTGTGCATGCCACAGAGAGCCAACTGTGGAGAGGAGGGGAGGGGAGGGGAGGGGCAGGATGGGCCCCACAATGGGGACGGGGAGATAAACTGGAAGACAAGCTCCAGAAAAGTCCAGGGGCTGGACGCTCTTCTGCCGTCAGATTACATGCAGAGCAGAGCTGAACACAGGAACTGGCTGAGGGCACCCAGCATTCCCAATTCCCATGGTGCATGCATCCCCCACCCCCGTCAGGACTGGGGGCTCCAGATGCAGGACCACAAAGAGAAGGTGCCAGCCTGTGAAAACATGGAACGGGGCATGCCCCACCAGCTCCTAGTACAGGACCCACATAGCAGGGTTTGGGGAAGGGAGGTGACGAGTCAGACTCGGTGGGGGGCCTAGCCCAGACCCTCACCCACAGCAACAGCCTGAACACCTCAGGGTTTCCCCACACCACCCAACTGTGCAGAACCTGACCCTGCAGCTGGCCATGCCCTCTGCCCGGACAGCTTAGGCCCAGCCTGCTCGCACCTAACCTGAACGCGGCACGCTGCCTGCATAACCCTGCATAGGGGTGGTGGGTGTGATGGAGAGAGCTGGGCTCGCCTCTCCCCCTCCTCCAGTCAGCCCTGACCAACTGGATGGTGGCCTCGGAGCTAAAGTACTGACACCTCCCCGCCCCCATAAAAAGGCCAGCAAAAGGATTCATCCCAAGGCACTGACACACATGGAAGGCTTAGCACCCAAGGCAGGCACTGTCCGCACTGCCTGCCTCAAATGCCCCGTCCACCTGCTGCGCAGCCTCTCCCGCTGCCCGAGAGGGAGTGAGCACAGGGTTGTGAAGGGAGCAGCCTCAGGGAGCAGGTCTTTCCGCGGGCCCTGACTCCAGGGAGATTGCAAGTAAAAGGTGTGATGTCACCTGGGCACGGTGCCGGAGCTGAAACAGAAACCAGATTCACAGCAGCCATGGCTCGGACACCTAAAATAAAGGGTGACTGTGTGTGTGTGGCACTTCCTACTGGCTAGCTTAGTGACATCTCACCGCCACCATGCACTCAGTCTGCCTCCCCGAGCCCAGCTCAGAGCAAGAGGGCAAGCCCAATGCCTCCCGTCCCCACAGACTTGGAAATGGAGCCCGGCTTCCCTAACATGTAGGTAACTCCCCCACCCCCACCCCCAGCCTATTTCTCTGGAGTCACGTGGACAAGATGGATGGGATCTACGTGGTTCCCCTTCCAATTGTGGGCTCCAGCTGCCCACCAATCTGTGTTCTTATAGAGCCCTTGGGGAGACTCCAAGCCCTCCCCCCAACACACACACTGGGTCCTCATCTTTCACTTTAAGCAGGCTCTCAGTACAGCCACCCATTTCTGCAAATGGCAGGACAGAGGGGAAAAGGAAAGAAAACAGCAGAACCAACGGCAGAGCTCGGCAGAGGGGAGATGATCAGACACAAAGAGCAGAGCTCAGAGCACACCAAACGGAACCTGACCAAGTTGCCCAGCGGTCCCAGCAACGGGGGCCACATATGGCCTCTGCTCGGATTTGGGCAAGAGTGTCCACCAACTGCCCTGGCAGGCAGACACCAGTGGACATTGTCCTCTGGCCTTGCGAGCCCACTCTGAGAACAACCCCAGTGAGAAGTCTTTAAGTGGTAAAGCTCAGGCCGTTCGATTGTACAGGAAGCCTCTAAACAACCAGAAGATGCAGCTAATCAAAAGGCAAGCACTGGCACACAAACATGCACGTGTGCGCACGTGCAGTTTTTAAGAGAAAAAGGGAGAAACACAATAATAATGCAATTCTTCCCAAACAATTTCACCAATGAACTTTCGAGTGAGCATTTTTCCTGTCAGAAGACACAGCAATAAATACTATCAAGAAAGCTGAAAGGAGGACAGAACGAAGTGACATGTGAGGTTAAGGCTCAGAAAGAGTTACAGGCTCAGGACGAGTGTTTACGGAAGGAGGCAGTGGAACCCAGGGAAAAAGGGAGATGCACGTGGTAAGAGGAGGCCATCCTCACTGAGCAGTTCCAGGCATTCGACAGCCTTTCACAAGGAGGGGTCAGGTGGGGGAGGGGCATGTCCACTCGGCACAGCAGAGGCCCACAGTCTCGCTGCTTGTCAGAGCAAAAAGTGTCCTTCCACAAACGGCAAAGGTAGCTAGAAACAGAATAAAGAATGCAAGCAACGCTAACACCTCCTTAGGAAAAACAAATAAATTTAGGACCATACTTTGTTTTAAAATATCCATTTAAGAATTCTCACAAACAAGATTCACTCCTTTACTCTTCAGCTAGGGAGCAAGTACTTCCTGCTTCTTTACGCCGGTCCCATACGAGGCTAAATGCGTTATGTGATGCACACACTAAATTACAGCGGCTACTTCTTGCTCCAAAGACCGACACGACACATTTCTGCTGCCGGGAGCCCTTGAGTCAGTATCCACTCAGAGGGGCCCCATGTACAACAGATAAGCCACTGCCCACTCTTGTGCCATCCTCACCACTGCCGCGTTCAGCCCGTGTTGCAGCCACGGGGCCAACCCACCTCAGTGAGGCCCTTCCTCTTTCTCAGGGCCCGTATGCTTTCCAAGTCTGATGTCCTCGTCCTTCCGCAGGTGGCAGGTCCTTACCTGATACCATGTTCAGAGTAAGCCAGCCACACTCCTAAGGAGCACTGGGGCTGTCCTTCTTCTGTGGCAGGTGTGGCCACTCTTCTGGCAGCCCGCGGCACACTCGGTACTCTCCACCAACCGCCTCATGCACACACAACCATTCTCTCCAGTCTTCCTTACTCATTCGCCGGCTTTTGCGTGCACAAGAAATGATCGCAAAGACCATGCTTGGGTATCTTTAAAAACAAACTCTAAAGAGATCTTTTACAACAGATTCGCCTGATGTAACATGTCCTTGGATCCCCTTGACTGCTGCTTCCCCGGGTGTTGGTGGATTCAATTGTCATGAAGTTGCTCACTGGTCCAGTTGTGAAGATTTTCGTTTTCTTCATTGTGAGACGCCATTCATGCTGAAGACTAGTATTTGAAGTGTTTCAAGTCCTCTTGGCCTTCAGCAAGGAAGGCTGTGTCATCTGCACATCGTCACGCTGTTACTAAGTCCTCCTTGAATTCGGATGCGACCTTCTTCGTACAGTCCAGCTGCTCAGATGATTTGCACAGTACACAGTACACAGTACACAGAATGATGAAAGGACACAACCCCGATGCCCACCTTTCCTGATTTTAAGCCAAGCAGTAGGCCCTTGTTCTGTGCACCCAACTGCCCCTTGGTCCATGCACAGGTTCTGCACATACTGCTGCAACAGCTTCTCGATTATCTTCAATATAATTTACTTGCATGTGATATTTTTTATATCATCCCATAATTTACATATTCTGTTGGAATGGGCATGAATATGGATCTCTTCCAGTTGGCTGGCTGGATAGTTGTCTTACAAATTCCTCAGCATTGACGAGTGAGCACTTTTAGCACTGTATGCTTGTTAAAACAGCTCAGGTGAGATTCTGCCAAGTCCCAGAGCCTTCTTTCCAACTAATGACTTTAGTGCAGCTTAGATTTCTTTCTTCGACACTATTGGTTCTTGATTAAATGCTACCTACAGAAATGCTTGCACATCAATCAATTATTTTTGGTACAGTGACTGTGTGCTTCTATTTCCTTTTGATCCTTCCTGTATCAATAGTTTGTCTATAGAATCTCCCAATATTGCAGCAAGAGGCTTGACAGCCACTTAGCCCAGGACTAAGCCACTTAGCTTAGTTCTTGCAGCTTAGGAAACACTAAGTGTGTTCTTCCCTTCTGATCTGCTAACTCCAGGTCTGCACATTTCATCAGAAAAGCGTGTCCTCTCAAGCTGCCCTTTGAAGTCTTCTGTTCAGCTCTTTTACTTCATCATTTCTTCCGCTTGGTTTGCTCACTCTGCATTCAACAGCAAGTTTCAGATTCTCTTGACATACATATTGATCTTTACTTTTGTTTTTGACCTTTTTCTTTCTTTACCTGTGATGCCTTCCTACAAGCCATCTGGTCTTCAATCGTTAATGTTTGATGCATTAACTTTATTTTTCAGAGTCTCTAAATTCAAGTGGGATAGGCTACAGGCCACATTTGCCTCTCAGGGATTTGTTTTAACTTTCTTCAGATTCAACTTGAGCTTACATGAACACTGGCGTTCTGTTCCATAATCAGTCCGTAGCCTTGTTCTGACTGATAAAACTGAACCTCTCCATCATGTCTCCCTACAGATGTAAATGACTGGGCATTCTATCTAGCAAGTTCCCTGTGTACATCCAGTGACCGGGTCACTGCTTTACAAAAGTTCTATTATCTGACATTGTTGCTATCACCACAGCTGTATTTTCCAACTACCAAATCTTGGTTTGGAGCCCTGGTGGTATGGTTGGTTATGAGTTAAGCTGCTGCCCACAAGGTCATCAGTTCAAAACCACAGCCGCTCCAAAGGAGAAAGTTGAGGGTACTGCTCCTGTAGTTAGTCTCAGAAAGTCACAGGGGCAGTTCTACTCGGGCCTACAACAGGGTCACTGCGAGTCAGAATGGACGGGATGACAGGTTCTCTTTGCTTAATGCTCGGTCCTAACTTTCCCATTTCAGTGATCACTAGTTATCGCCACACCAAGACAAGACTTTCTATTCCCATAGAGAGTTCCAGTCTCAGAAAGTCACAGGGGCAGCTGCACCCTGTCTTTATGGGGTCACCATGAGTTGGAATGGACTCACTGACCCTGTAAGTTTCCGTTGGAAGCCTCGTCTTTCTCCTTTGGAGCAACTGGTGGCTCCAAACTGCCCACCTTGTGGTTAACAGCCCAATGAGTAACCATTACTACACCACCAGGGCTTATCCAAACTCCCCTCGGTCACCTAGAAAGCTAAACGGATAATGGCTTTGTTTAGCTCCGTGACTTAAATCCCACCATTCACACTTGGCCTCTCCAGACCAACTACGGCCCAAACAGTGGCAGCAAGGCAGTGCCAAGTGGGGTGACACCAACACACAGCCCACACAGCCACAGGAAGGGCAGCAGGCACTCAGCTCTGCGTTCCTCCACCACTCAGCGGTCGTGGAGATGGGTAAACAACACATCAGAGGTGGGAAAGTACCAGCATCCTGGCCAAAATTCCAACCCACTTCTGCCAGCAGGCTTCCCCATGACTGACTCCTGCTTTGCTGTGTGTCTTCCAGAGGTCTCGGGGGACAACCTAGCCACCTGCAACAACGAGGTCAGATTCTCAGAGACCTCAGGAATAGGCTCTCCAGCTCCGCTGGAGGGACCAGGTATTATTCTCACGTCCAGCATCCTTTACCCCATCCTCCAAGTGCCTCGTGGTGTCCAGTGGAACAGCAATATCCAGGAACAATAGTGCCAGAATTTTTATTCACAGTCACTGTGAGAAGCCACAGCTTTTATCAGAAACTCATCTCTAAAACAAAAGTAACAGTAAGACTGCCTTCAATTTCAAAGGGGCTCAGAAACATATGCTCACTCTAGCTTTGCCCTGGACCCTAGATGCAAGCCCTGCCCTGCCATCGGACACACGGGAAGGGCCAAGGGGTAGGTTCTCGTCAGTAAGATTTCTGGTCTGGACACCTATGGCGGAGGAGGATTATCTTGGTCCTCAGGGGGCTTAGTAAGAATTAGCTGAGCTGACAGCAAGACATGAGCACAGCATACGTGTCACATGTTGGGGCAGGGTGGACAGGGGCAGACAGTGTAGACCTCCTGCCAGGACAGAGTGTTAAGCAGAGTCAATTACATCTGACCTAAGATTTCTTCAAAGGGAACCCTAAGTCACCTTGTGAGTCATCCTCAGGGCTGTCTAAAGGATGCTGGCATCCTCAGCTCCATAACAGCCAGGTCAAACAGGAGATTTAGAAAGCAGCTTGTCTGTGTGATTTTTATGGCTTTCTTCCTCCCAGCTTTCTTCCTCAAGAAAATGTGGTGAACTGAGTCCCAAGGAACTAGCCTCTGATTGTCCAAATCAAACTGACTGCCATCAAGTTGATTATGACTCACATCAGCCTTCTAAGACAGAGTGGAACATGCTCCCGGGGGTGGGGGTGGTGTGTGTGTGTGTGTGTGTGCGCAGTCTGAGGCCGTATACCTTTAAGGCAGCAGACAGCCTCATCTTTCTCCCTCAGGGCAACCGGTGGGTTCAAATTGAGTGTAACACACTGTGCCACCCAGGCTCCTATTGTACTTCCTAGGAAATGAGCCATCCCTTCCCCTACTCATCACCTCACCCTTCAAACAAAGAGCCGCATCCCCAAATGCAAACTGGCTGAAAAGCTAGCTCTGATTCCAATGCCAGTCACTCACTGCCCACGGAATTAAAGATGACTCCTTGGAATACAATGTCTCAGTCACACAGTGTTGCCTATTTCCAGGCACAAAATATGAGGGGGGCTTCAAAGAGTTTCCGGGAAAAACAGGATTAAGAGATAATGGAATTTCTCCACAGACTCCCCTGTGTACGCCATTCAATTCCCACCTGAGACAAACACAGCTCTCTGGGTGGGAAGGAGGCCTTGATGCCAAGAGCAGAAACGAGAAGATAAAACTGTGAGCTAAGGTCTCAGCTGAGGGATGACACAAGTATCTAAATTTACTCTTAGCTGCTAGACTGTATTGGAATTCAGGCAGCACTGTCCGGTAAATGTAGGGCTACTAACTGCAAGGTCAGCGGTTCAAATTCACTAGCTGCTCCACGGGAGAAAGATGAAGCTGTCTGCTCCCATAAAGAGCTGCCGTCTCAGAAAGGCACAGGGGCAACTCTACTCCGCCCTATAGGGCCGCTATGAGTAGGGATTGACTCATTGACCGTGGCGGTGGTGTTCGTGGGGCATGAAGCTGCACAGACTGACATGGAGGATCGGTCATGCATGCATTATACTGCAGACGATACCAGCAATGTTTCCACAGTGAAGTACAGTACCGAGAAAAAAAGCCACAAAGTGAAAACGCTCCATAACCCACATGCTGCTGAGCCAGGAAAAATGGAAGGAATAGATTAGAAAATCCAAGGTCAAAGATATGATGAACAAAGTGATCCATCAGTATCTGATCTGTCCTCACTGTTCTTGTCTGGTTTCGCCCACTTTAGGAGCTCAGCAGGGAATGATATAATCAAAGGCAACAAAGGCAGGAAGAAAAAGACATGGGGTTGCTATTTAAATAAACCACAAACTCAAGTATCTACGGGGGGGAGGGGGGGTGCACAGGGACAAACAGGCGTGACATTTATCCTCATGAAAAAGCATGATCCTGAGAGTAGTCTGGCGGAGGAAGCCAGGAGGGGCCAGTGAAGGCTCCCTGCAGGCCGCGGGGCCTGGGGCTGCACTCATGAGCCTAAGAGTTGTGTGGAGGATGAGGAGCTGGGTGGGAGTTTTCAACCCTTTCAGATCTAGGTCTATAGTTTTACTGACAGTCAAGGCGCACCCACAAAAACATCATCAGGAAAGAGCGCTCCTTCCCACCTGGACCCACATCCCCAAGAGCTCTGACTCTGGGAATCATCAAACCAAAAACACTGCCACCAAGTCGATCCCGACTCATATCAACCCTATAGGACAGGGTAAAACTGCCCCTGTGAGTTTCTGAGGCTACCAATCTTTGCCAGAATAAAAAGCCTCATCTTCTCCCACAGACTGGCTCATAGTTTTGAACCACTGACCTTTGGGTTAGCAGCCCAGTGCATATCCCACTACACCACCGGGCTCTCTCCCGGAAGCAGAGTGAGTAGCAAAGTTTGCCATAATTCTACCTGCAGGCTTCTGGAAGCACAGTTCGGTGTCAATGTTTCTGCCTCTCTTGGTACTGTTCAGCCATGGCAAAGAGACAGCATCTAAGGGAGGGGTAGGGTATGCAGGGGGTGGGGAAGCAGGGATGGACAGACAGGGTCATCATCAACCACCAAGGCTAGAGAAAGATGCCAGCAACCAGCGTGTGGCTGGGGCAGAAGTGCAGACTCTCCAACTTAGCCCAGGCAAAGAAGAAAGACTGGTGATCTGCTTCCAATAGGTCACTGCCTGGAACACCCTGTGGTGCTGAGTTCTCCTCAAACGCCCATGGGAGCAACAACACTGAATGGAATCGACAACAAGTGTCCTTGGGGTGCTGTTGTGTTGTTATTTAAACGCCAGGTGACGGTATACAAAGTTGAGATATCTGGATTAGTTAAATATTGAAGATCTAGCAAAGACAGGGTGGGCTACAGGGCACAAGCTCTATCCAGCCCCCACCCCCCACCACTCCCACCCAGCACTCAAGAGATGACCTGCTTCACTCTCCAGGTGACTGTTAGCCCACCCTCTGTGAACAATACCATCTTCAATAAAAGGCAACTATAAAGAACTATGCACACAAGGGTTATTACACTGTGTCTGTTATGAAATAAAACTGTATCTGAGGCCTCCAAACTCCTCCTTAGGAGATGGAACATTCCTTACAAGCCAATTTTCACTCTAACTAAGATACCTGTCAGGCCACTTAAGGTGTCCTAGCGGCGTAGTGGTTATGCACTGGGGAGCTAACCGAAATGTCAGCAGTTCAAAACCACCAGCTGTGCAGGAGAACTACCCCTGTCAAGAACCCACAGGGGCGGTGAGTTTGACTTGATTTTTGAGTCAAGCTGCTTATAAGTGAAGTGATCTTGTCTATTTTGGTATTCTACGTGAAACTGGCGCCTCAGGGGAATCCCACAGGCTCCAGCTTTCTGCAATCCACCTCCCGGCCCCCTCCAATCCATTGACTTAGCCAGCACTGACGTTCTTATTTAAAAAATACAGGGGGTTGGAGGATGTGAAGTTTCTGACAGGTAGGGCCGGTCATCACGCACTGACTTGCCTTCCCAGAACCAGCACTACTTCTGTGGCTCAGTTTTCATGTGGCTGCGACAGAGGCGACCTTATTTTCTTCCCAAACTGGTTTGGAGGATAGCTCGACTGGGAGTGAGCGATGGAATAAAACGCTTCTCTCTCGGGTCTTTCTGTAACTTCACAGACAGGCAGATGTCACTGTGTGCCCCGAACGGAGGGGTCCTCCGGAAGACGTTAGGACCCGAGTTCTGCTAAGTGTCTTCCCATTTCTCTGAGTCGTGGACGACGGAACTGGAACCTGAGGATGCCCGGGACCGAGGCGCCCCACCCGTGCTGTCCTCCGGGGTCGCCCGCCCCAGACCTCCAGGGGACCCCGCTCGCCGCCCTCCTGCCCCGGGCACTCACTGCTCCGCCGGGCACCGCGTCGCGGGCCGGGGCTGCTCGCTGGCCGCCACGGCGCCCGCCTCCCGCGCCGACTTCTCGGCGCAGCTTGTGCCCGGCCACGCTCCGGGCTGGGGCATGGCCCCCCGACTCATGCGGCCACCGCCGCACCGGCTCCGAGCGGCCCCAGCCCTCCTGCCTCGCGCCACCGGTAGCCACCGCTAAGGCTCCCAATGCCTTCCCGACGTCCGCAGGGCGCTTCCGCGTACGTCACTACGGCGCGCCCGGTCGGACCCAGTGGGAGGAGCCAGAGGGCAGCGAAGCCGCGGCGCGAGCGCCTGCGCGGTAGAGCCGTCCTCCACTGCGCATGCTCCGCCCGGCACCGCCGGCCACCCGCTCGCGAGCTTTCTCCTGAACTTTGCCTGACAGGCCCGGCGCTGGCCCGGATGCAAGCGCAGCGGCGGGAGAGGCCTGGATGGTTCCTCGTTCGGAGGAGGAAGACCCTCCACGCTGCAGGGGCGACTTTCCAGGACACTCGGCTTCCGAGCGTCGCCGTCTGCGGGCGGGGGTTCCCGGCTGCGGGCGACGGATGTGGGCCGAAGTGATGGCGAGGCTTCTTCAGGCCCTGGGGTCGCGACCGGCCCAAGCCCGTGGGCAGAGCTACGTGTGAGGCCAGGTTGACAACTGGCCGCCCCCCCATGGGCGAACCGGTTCAGCTCGGCCCAGTGGCCTTGGCTCAGCGTGTGTGTACACCGCAGATGGTCAGCTGCTCTCTAGTCAGCTCTCCACCTGTGCAGGGTACCTGGTGGCGTAGTGGTGCCTTGTTGGGCCGTGATCAGCATGGTCAGCGGTTCGAAACCACCAGCAGCTCAGCGGGAGAAAGACAGCTGCCTGCAGTCTTCGAACAGTTCGAACAGTTGCAGTCCTCGAACCCCAAAGGGAGGTGGGCTTGTGGAGGTGTCACTATGCGTCATCATTGACTCAATGGCAGTGAGTTGAGTTCGCTGAACCCCGAACCGAGCCATTACCATCTTCCATCCCGTGAACTCCAAATCATAGCTATCCTACCTTAGAGTCCGGAAAGATTCCGTTCTCTTAATATTCCATTTTTCCCACGAACTTTTTGTCGCCGCCTCTGTAGGACTGCTCCATAGTTTTCAAGGCTGTGAACTTTCCTTTTTTTTTTTTTTTCTTCCCCCAAACACTTCACTGGGAGCTAACACAGATATAGCATTCCATAGTTCAATCACATCAAGCAGTATTGTACAATTGCTACCACAATCAATTTCAAAACATTTTCTTTCTTTTTTTTTTATTGGCTGTGAACTTTCTGAAGCATGTCTCCTAGCCAGTCTTAGAAGGCAACTCTGGATGGGTTGCAACCACCAGTCCTTCTGGCTAATGTAACCACTTGCGTCACCCAAGGACTTCTGTCTTGCAACCCTTTTTAAATTTTATTGTTATTTGGGAGGGTGGTGGGTAACCTGCCTAGAAATGGTTTAAGTAGAGCAAATGTGAAGGGGAATTGGAAGAAACATCAAAGGTGAAATAATTTGTCTTTGGACATGAAACTCAGGAGTAGCTTCTAAAGATAGTTACCGGTGGCTGAAAAGGGCATTCCTCAAGCCAAGGACGAAGACCAAAGAGGAGGAATGAGTTGGCAAGGTGCCAGTTCAGGAACCTGCATGTAGTTCAAAATGGCACCTGCAGGAATGGGTTGCAGGTAGTGGCACCAGCGGGGGTTCAGTTAGGTGACCTCAACTCAGCAACACTACAAAGGAATGAACCCCTATCCCATCCTGCACCATCCTCACACAACTTCCTATGTTTGAGCCTATTCTTACAAGTAGCACGGCATTGAGAGGTGAAAGTGGAAGATCAATGCTGGAGACCAGATCATGAAGACCCAACTTACAGAGCTAGTGCACACTGAAGATCTTATCCTACCACTGCCACTGAGTCAGTTCTGGCTGGTGACCCCATTTAGGGTCTTCAAGGCTATAAGTCTTTACAGAAGCAGAAAGCTTCGCCGTTCTGCAGATGGGCTGATGGGTGTGAACCACCAATCTAGCGGTTAGCAGTCCAACACTCACCCAACTTTGCCACTACAGCCTATGTTGTGTTAGGTGTCCAGGTTCACCCCAGAAGACCACATGGTCAGTTGCAGAAACATCTGGAAAAAACTATGAGTATTATTTTGTTAAGACTATGACATGTTCTGTCTCAATATTTGCTCCCTTTTTAATCTAGATTCTACAACTGATTGCAATGGCCACGCAGAAATCACAATATTCATGCTTAAAGAGTGTATTAAGGCAGTTCACAGGTTACAATGGATATAAGAAATGCTCAGCATACAGTTACTCATCTGGACATGTTAAGAAGTTATTTCAGGGCTGCTAACAAATGCCCCCAAAGCATGCCACTGCTGAAACCCTCAACCGGAAGGCATTCATTTAGTTTAAGCTCCATGGGCCAGGGAGCACAGCTCCCTGAATGAAGTGCCTTAGCCTGCAGATACTCAGCTCCACTACCGTGGATCGGCAAGCCCTGCTTCCCCAGTTACATGCCACAAGCCAGCCTCCTGCCCCAAAGCAGTAGGCTTTCCTTGCTCTGGCCTGGAATACTACCACTCTGTTTCCTGCTCTGCCCCATGGTTCTGCTGCAGCTGCTTCTCGTGGATCCAGGAGGTTCACTGGGTAGGGATCTTGGGGTCCAGAGGATGAGGATGCGCTCCACTGCTGGCTCTTGCTGGTAGTGAGATTTCCCTCCGGTTTCTCAGAGGACTAGTTTAATAGACAGCAGGATGGCACTCAAATACTCGCAGATGAATCCCATCAGTGTCTTCGCCCCACTTTCTTACCCAAACCCATGCAGGAAAAGGTCATTGGGTGGGAATTGGGAGATTCTGCTAAAAGAGCCACACTAAACAATGCACTGATCCTGTGGTTTGTATTAACCAAAGTTTTTTTTTCCTTTCTTACTCCCTTATTGAATATAAGATGTGTTAATAATTGCTAACTTTATATATTACAATTCAAGCTGCAGGATATTAAAGGCTGAGGAATAATACCATACAAGGACTTTGCAGCTCTGAGGAGATTGATCAGTGTGTCTGTTTGCAGGGTGTATTGTGTGGAGGTATGACTTTCCTCGCCAGCCCCCACAATCACATAAACTGATTACGTGTAACAAAATGTTTAATATGTGTGTCCTACTGAATCTACTATGGTTGAACCATGATATATAGAAGTTGTATTAAAACACCTTTAGAAACCTCACTGCCATTAAGTCAACCCCAACTCTTAGCAAACCAAAGACGAGTAGAACTACCTGTGTGGGTTTCTCAGGCTGTGAATCCTTATGAGAGCAGAAAGCCTCAGCTTTCTCCTGCAGAGCAGCTGATTGTTTCAAATTGCTTACCTTGTGGCTAGCAGCATTTTATTGGGGGCTCGTACAACTCTTATCACAATCCATCCATACATCAATTATGTAAAGCACAGTTGTACATTTGTTGCCCTCATCATTCTCAAAACATTTGCTTTCAACTTGAGCCCTTGGTATCAGCTCCTCATTTTCCCCTCCCTCCCCACTCCCCCACCCTCATTAACCCTTGATAATTTAGAAATTGCTATTTTGTCATATCTTATACTGCCTGATGTCTCCCTTCACCCACTCTTCTGTTGTCCGCCTAGGGAGGAGGTTATATGTAGATCCTTGTAATCAGTTCCCCCTTTC
>NW_022111373.1:138200152-138208619 GCF_000313985.2 Echinops telfairi
TGATATTAGCCCATATGTCTGATACTAGTCCATAAATTCTTCTTTAGACTCACCCAGCCATGCAATCATGCAGAATACAGGAAGATCACAGGCCAGCGGGTGGAAAGTCTTATAGATCCAGTGGTGGTGTAAGCATCTCAGGCCTGGCGGGGGTCTCCATGTGGCTCCTCCAGCTCCAGGGTTCTGGCTCCATCAGCATAGCTCCATGTGGCTTGTCAACAGAAATGTCTCAGGGAGAGTGTGTGTCCCACCTCCAGGGAGGAATACAGGAGTTCCCAGAATCATCAGGAGAAGGCTATGCCCACATAGAGGCTGGATTGGCTATGGCCTGATTGACAGGCTCGACTCCACCCTACCACTCAATCCCCTCAAATTGACAACAGATTATGTTACTACTGGTGAAAGGATGCAACCAGTGGTGGGATTCAAATAGCCAGTTCACTGTCCTAGTGATCATTTTAAGTATATAAAAAGATAGACTGAAAGGTAATTTTTTATTTCATACAATTAATACTTAAGTAAGAACAACAAAAGTGGTAAAACTAGATTATAAGAGTTTTAAAATATGAGTGGAAAAAATATGAATACTTGACCAATAAACCCAGTTATTTAAGATATTTCCATATTGCTTCTTGATTGGCATCCTGACTTGCAATATTCTTTGCAATGATCCAAGCTCCCAAATGAATAATACATCCATCGCAATACTCTCAATGCCCCATCCCACTTCCTCCCTGCATCTCCTCCTTCAATGGCTCTCTCCTTCCCAACCCTCTGAGCCTGGTCCTTGGGCACATGGTGTCTTTGGGTCTGAGTTCAGTTCAGTTCCAGACCTGAAGGGTGATGGAAGGCCATAGACTGGAGGGTCCCACCCATCTCTACCCACCCAGTAATCCGGATCTTTCATGATTATGAATTCCGCTCCACATGTTCCTCCTAGGACCTTTGTATGCGATCCATTCCAGAGCAATTGTCTGTGGGAAAGTCTTAGGTCTCAACTTTTAAATGTGGGGACAGTTGCAGTTTCTTTTCAGGGAGGAGATGAGCAAAAATTGGCAGAGACCATTGCCTTAGATTAGACAGCACCTTGTCAAAACCCCTTTGTTTATAGACATGGCCGCTAAGTACCAGAGCTTCTGTTTTTGAATCTGAGCCCATGGCCATATTGCGTGGCTGGCTCCACAACTCCATTCCGCTGTATGAAAATGACTCATAGGAGGCACTTCTGAGAAGAGGTTATTCTTAAGAAGCATTTGTGTTCGTCCAGGTGACTAGAGAAACAAATCCAGAGACACTCATGTGTATAAGAAAGAGCTTGATATCAAAGAGTAATTGTATATTAAGAAAACATCCCAGCCCAGTCCAGGCCAAGTCCATAAGTCCGATATTAGCCCATATGTCTGATATTAGTCTATAAATTCCTATTCAGACTCAGACAACACATGCAATGACACCGAATGCAGGAAGATCATAGGCCAGTGGGTGGAAAGCCTTGTTAATTCAGTGGTGGTGGAAACATCTCAGCACTGGCAGCGGTCTCCACGTGGCTTCTCCAGCTCCAAGGCTCTGGCTGCCATCAGCGAAGCTCCATGTGTCTTGTCAGCAGGAAGACCAAGAAGAGAGTGGATGCGTCCTGCTTCCAGCGAGCTATTTATCTCCAAGGAGTCTCTAAATGAAGTCATCAAGCTGTGACCTGATTGACAGGCTAAACTCCACCCCTTCTTAATAGTCTCAAGTTGGCACATCAGTTTATATAACTACCACAACATCTTAGAGCTTCAAGTGTAGAGCTGTAGTCTGGAATCCATGGTAGCCTGTAGTTACCGCAGGAAGCATGACAAAGCGGCCACTTGGGAGGAGGTTGGGAGAAAGATGAGGCGTTCTGCTCCTGTAAAGATCTACAGCCTTGGCAACCCACAGGGGTAGTTCTACTCTAACCTAGAAGGTCAAAATCAACTCCATGGCAGAGAGGAGGAGGATGTGGCTCTTTACACAGCTAACCATCTCACTGGTAGGATTGTAACTTACCAGCTTTCACCCTTCTTTACCAAACGGCAAACCCCTAATCAGGGTGCAGATCTTCTGTCATCCAATGGCTGGCACGCAGTGGTCCCTGCTGCATTTGGCTGGGTGATAGAATAGCAATTGCTAGCACCAGTATTACAGTGCAGTGTAAGATGGCAGACTGAAAGCCAGGGATGTGACCATAGGCAAATCATTTCACCTCACCGAGCCTCCATTTCCCCACATGTACACCAGAGATTGTAACACGGCGGTTATGTGCCCACTCCGACTCACAGAGACCTTATAGGACAGAGGAGAGCTGCCTCCACAGGGTTTCCAAGGCCCCAAACTCCAAACTCTAATGCCGTTGAGCCGATTCTAACAGCAACCCTGTAAGACAGAGTAGAACTGGCCCTGTGCGTTTCTGAGACTGTAACTCTTTACAGGAGCCGAAACCTCACCTTTCTCCCTCAGAGCCACTAGTGGTTTTGAACTGTTGACCTTATGGGTGGCAGCCCACCACATAACCACTACACCACCAACCAGGGGTCCTTCCGTTTCCAAGGCCTTATGACGGTCTTTTGTTCCCTGGAAGGAGAGTTCAAATTGACCACCTGTTGGTTTGGAGCTGAACACTTAAAACATTGTGCCAGCCAGGCTCCCGAAGCCTGCTCAGTGCTTGTACAACACTAGTTACAGCTAACACGTTTGTGTCGCCCTCTAGAGGGCACGGTACACCTTTGCACCTGCCACGTCATTTAGCCAAGACCTGACTCCTCAGACACCTTGGGCAACAAGCCTCGTGAGTTCCTGTCGCTAATGCCTGTGATCTAAGACCTTCCAGGGCGCATCCCTTCTTCGATGACCTTGGAGTTCATGAGGGCCGAAGGCCTGTTTTGTTCCCTGAGATCATTTATGAAAGTAGCCTGGTCCAAGGTGTACTTTGGACACGGTATCAGGAGGGACCAGTTCCTAGAGAGGGACACCATGCTTGGGAGAGGGGCAGCACGAGAGGCAGGCCCTCAAGGAGACGGACTGACATGATTGTGAGGATGGCCCAGGACCGTCCTTTGGTTGTACGTAGGCCTGCTCTGAGCTTTGAGTCAGAACCCACTAGGCTGCTCCTAATGACAACGGCGAAATTAAGAGGCAAGGCTAAGAAATGTGACTTCCAGGGGAAAATAATTAAGTGTTTAAACAGTTGTTCTGCGGCAACATGTATCAGTGACTTGTAATTCCTTAAATACATGATTTTCACCCTGACTCTTTTGAGCCAGTTTTGGAGATGTCAGTTCAACGGTGGACACTAGGTGGCAGCAGAGGAACCTCTCCTGACCTGCCCCAGAGCACTTCCCACCTTTCACAGCCTCATGGTTTTTAGCACACAATCTGCGTGTAAGGAGAGCCCCAGAAAACCTTGTTCCTAAGGGGCTGATCTTCTGTGATGTACAGCACAGGTCCCCACACTTGTGTGGCCTACCTCCCCCTGCCCCCTTTGCAGAAAATAAATTACGCCGTGCCCCCTGACCATGAAAGCCTTCCGGGCTCTAGCCCAACATGCAGGATAAAGCCTGGGTGTCTGCTTTTGCAGCCTCCTGGAAGATTCCCCTCACCCGTCAGCCCGCTGCTTTACCTGAGGCTTGCTTGTGGATGGGTTCCAGAGTGTTGATAAGTACTCGGGCTTCCCCACCTGCCGTGAGTCAATCCAGCTGTCCTCTCCCCGATAGGGCTCTGCATTGCTCACTAATGTAGAGGGATACCTGTCACCTGACCCAAACCAAAAGCGACAGCAGACGCTGAGCCTGGACTGAGGAGGGAGCCCTGTCTGAGAAAGTCCTGTGTGCCTTTCAGCGGACGGCTGGGAAGACCAAGCCAGTTGTGGGAAAATTGCCTCATGCCACAGTTGGAAAAACAAGACCCTTGCCACTTTCAGAAGCCTTGTCTCCTAGGAGGCTCTCTGCTTCCCTGACTCTCTACCAGTTTCAAGATCGCTGTCAGATACTTGTAAGGGTCTTGGCACCAGGTCTGGGTATTTCTCCATTCACTCGGAAAGGCCAACTGAGACCCATCGCTGCTGCTCGGCTACACCTGAGCACCTCAACCAGTGGCTACATTCTAGGCCTTGTCCTCACGGCCCCCCACCCCCACCCCTCCGGACATCCTTTGACACAGTCCTCTCCTTTTCCCTCTCTCATGTGCACATCAATTTCATAGAGCCTGGTGGCATTGTGGTTCCACATTGGTCTGTTAACTTCAGAGCCAGCCGCTCTAAACCAGCCGCTGCTCCGCGGGAGAAAGATGGGACTTTCTACTCCCAGGAAGAGCCACAGTCTCAGAGACTCCGAGAGGCAGTTCCACCCTGTCCTACAGGGTCGCTGTGAGTCGACATGGACTCTGCCTTCACTCCCTCACTGCCCACCTGCTCATTAAGTGTTGTGTTAGTCTGGTAGACTAGAGAAACAAATCCATGGACACACAAATGTGTATAAGAAAGAGATTTATATACAAGAGGAATTGAACATTGAGAAAATATCCCAACCCAGGACAGACTAAGTCCATAAGTCTGATAGTAGCCCATATATCCGATACCAATCTATAAAATCCTCTTCAGATTCATGAAACACATGCAATGAAGCCAAATGCAGGATGATCACAAGCCAGTGGGTAGAAAGTGTTTGGGGCCAGTGGCGTTGTAAGCACCTCAGCGCTGGCAGGGGTCTCTCTGTGGTTTTTCCGGCTTCTGAGGTCTGATTGCGTCCATGTGGCTTGTCTTCTGCAACGTCTCCCAGGGAGTAGCAGAGAGAATCTCCAAGGGAATGAACTGAGAGAGATAGTGTCTCTTGCCTCGAAGAAGGAATTAACCGGATTTCCCAGAATCCTTAGAGAAGGCCATGCCCACACAGGGGTCTCATTGGCTATCTCTGATTGACAAGCTAGACTCCACCCCTGCACACTTCATCCTCAAATTGACAAAGGATGACATATCTACCACAGGTGCCTTTCTCCAGCGTCATCTTCCCTTGATCCCTAGGCCGCTTACAAGAAGCGATTGCTACCCTGGCAACCCTTACAACCCCCTGTCCCTAGTCCTCTGGGCCACCCTCTCTCAGCCCCCACTTTGGACCAGTCCAGACACCTGCATGGGCAGTGCAGGGCCCTGTGGGGAAGAAGACAGCCGGATTGACTCCCAGTAGCTGTGGAAGCCTGAGCACTTATCAACCACTCCATCCACGCTATTCTAAGAGGTTGGAGACATCCACAAGCAAGCCTTGGTTAAAGCATTGGCCTGCTCATCCCAGGGCTGGTGGTTCGAATCCACCAGCTGCTCTGAGGGAGACTGCCGTGACAGTCGGCTTCAGCTTTACAGTCTCGGAAACCGCGCGGGGGCAGTTTGACTCCGTCTTCGGGGTTGCTTTGAGGCAGGATCGGCTTGACGGCAGCATGTTTGGGGCAAGAACATCTCCCCCTAGAAAATGAGATGAGGTCATAATTGGAAAGAGGCCTTTTGAAATACAGTAAAACCTGCCCAAGCTGGAACTCACGACCTGTGTAAGGTGGAAACCTGTCAGAGAAGGAAAACTCGAATATTTTCCAAAACGAAAGCTAGAGAAGCGGTAAGACCACACCCTGGCAAAGCAGGAAGTTCTCGAGTCCTGGGGCGGTAAGGCAGCCCTGTCAGGTCTCACTGCAGCTGTTAGTTTTATTACTGACACCTCCCACTTTCAAGGAGCGTCTTCACAAAGTTCTTGGGCAAATATTCCATTCTCTTGCTATTTCCTGCAGCCTTTATTGATGCCCCCTCGTCTGTGAGAGACCTCAAGGTACCCAGAGAGAACGAGTGGGTGGATTGGGGTTATTGGAGGGAAGAGGCCAATGGAGTCAGGGCCTAGGTGTCACCACTCAAACAGACAGCTGAGAAGAAATGCGACCAGACTGAGGAGAGGCGGTTGAGAGAGGATGCCCACAGATGGTGTGGAGAGACAGGAGCACTGGGCCCTTGGGAGCCTTTCACATTCGGAGAAGGTGGGGCCAAGGAAGAGGAGGCTGATGGACCTGCTTCCGGGGAAATGGGTGGGAAAGCTGTCGCTGGGGGAGGCGCTGGCTGTGAACCCTTTCAAGGGTCCTGTACTCAGCTAAGCCCATGAAACAAAGGTGGAATCCTTGATGCCCATTGGTGGGGGTGGGGAAGAAAAAATGGTAGCCTAAAGTGTTATTTCTGCCTCAAAATCACTCCACAAAACATTTACAATCCCCTCCAAACAGTTGCTCCAAAAAACAAAAACCTTCAAACTCATCAAATTGATTCCAACTCACAGGAGCCCGATAGGACGGGGTAGAACTGCCCCGTGGGCTTCTGGGACAATACAAACTCAAAACCACACTCACTGCAATTGAGTAGACGCCCGCACACAGCAGCCCTATAGGATGGGGTCGAACCGTCCCTGTGGGTTTCCTAGACTGTAGCTCTTCGTGGAATTAGAAAGCCTTGTCTATTCCCCATGGAGCACAGGCGTGGTTTTGAACAGCTGACCCTGTGGTTAGCAGCTGAACACATAGCCGATACGCCACCAGGGTTCAAAACGTCGGCCCAAGATTTATTTAGTTAGCCCCATTTTACTGGGGAAGAAAGAAGGTGGTAGCGCCTGGCTCATAACTGAAGGAAGGGTCAGAGGTTCAAACCCACAAACTGCTCCGTGGGAGAAGGACATGGTTGTCTGAGTCTTTAACGATGAAAACAAACCTAAAACCCATTCTGAGCTGGAGCAAACCCATCCTTCTATTATGAAGTGGCTCGAGGGTTTGAACCGCTGACCTTGCAGTTTGCTACCCCCCTACCCCAACCCTTAACCTGCAGGCTGGACTCCAGGGCTCCTTCAATAAAGGGGGCGGCCTTGGAAACCCCGTGTGGGCAGTTCTGCTCTGCCTTCTAGCCTCTCTGACTTGGAACGAACTCAAGGACCATGGGTTGTAGGTCGTAGGACCGCTTCGTCATCCAGCCGGTGTGTTGGCTGTCTTGTAGGACTTCTCCAGGGGAAGGGGCTCATCTAAGAACTGCATTTGAGACTATCCCGGGAGAAACAGACTCCGCCTGCCCGACGGACTCCTTGTGACCTCCCCTTCCTGTTCCTTCACCTGATGGCCGGCTAACTCACTCCCACCCAAGGGTGACAACCTCAAGTCTCCAGTGGCCACTAGGGAAGCCACGGCCTCCTCAAAATGGCGGGAGTTCCACCCAAGCTCAGCAGTGAGGCACCAACCAGCACAGACGTTATCAGTCTGCCCTCTGGTCAAAGGAGCAGTGGGGGTAGGCGGTGGCCAGAAAAGGGCGGAGGCAGGGGATGTCTGACCAAGTGATTCGTTGACATTTATAGAAGGTGCAGAATCACTGCTGTCCTATCAAAGTGCCTTGGTGGCTGTCCTAAAGCGGTAATGTTGTTGTTGTTGTTGTTAGGTGCTATCCAGTCAGTTCTGACCCATGGTGACCTGATGCACAACAGAAGGAAACACTGCCGGGTCCTGCTCCATCTGCACAATTGTCTCTAAGCTTGGCTTGACTGTTGCACACTATTGGGTCAATTCCCCTTGTTGAGGGCCTTCCTCTCTGGCTGCGCCTCTCCATCACCGAGCATGATGTCCTTCTCCAGGGACTGGTCTCTGCAATATTTCCTGAAAGGATATGACCAAAAAAGCCTACCGAGAGCCTATATTTTAGCAGCCACAGAAGCATTAGAAATTCTTGAATAACCAGTTAACGGCATTCATCCACACCGGAACGTCAACAGGTACTTTGTGGTGAATCTTGTTCTTGTCGCTGGTAGGCAGCGTCAAGTGGGTCTGGCATAAAGCGACCCGGCGTGCCGTAGAAGGAAGCACTTCCCGGTCCTGCACCGGCCTCCAGTCGCTGCTAAATTTGAGCCCGTTGTTGCGGCCCCTGTGTCCATCCAGCTTGATGAAGACCATCCTCTTTTTCACGGACTACTTGACCAAGCACGAGGGCCGGGGACAAATATGATTTCAGAGGCCCACTAGTTCAGCTTTCACTGTCACTTAATATGCAGTATCACTGAGACACTGACCTGCTTTTGAAATCAAGTGGTTGAATGATGCTATTGTTTATTTTTCTAACAAGACCTACTCGTGATGAGGTGCCAGCAAGCCAGTCGGACTCCTGGCAACCCCTGCGTAACCAGAACAAAGCACGGCCCAGTCCGGTACGCTCCTCACCATCATCCTGTGTTTGAGTCATTGTTGGGGTCACTGTGTCAATACCGTGATCTGATTGAGGGTCCACCTCTTTTGGGTTGACCCTCTACCTTACCAAGCACAATATGACTTTCTTAGGAACTGGACTCTCCTGGAAAATGTTCAATGTCTCACCCTCCTCGTTTCTGAGAAGCAGTCTGGCTGTGCTTCCTCCAAGAGAGATTTGCTTCTTCTTCTGGTGGCCCACGGTAGAGTCAAC
>NW_022111373.1:138209445-138213678 GCF_000313985.2 Echinops telfairi
AGAAGACAGTTCTAACGGCCACAAGTCCTAACATGTCACACTGAAGGGTGCCTTTCACCACCCTCTTGGAGCCCCACCCTCTGCATGACATCCTTTTGATGAGAAAGTTACTCTTCGAAGTTTCATGCTTTCAAATGTCAGTCTTCAACTCCGCCCTCTCCATCAGGTCTGGACTGGGCATTCCCACTGGCATCTCATCAGGCCTCAAAGGGAATCCATCACTGAGTCTCTCAAGCCTGCCATGCCGCCTGTGGCTCTGTCCTAAGCTCTCAGACTCAGAAGAGGACGTGGAGCGTGTGATAGCTTTGATGACATCCGATGGATCGTGGCTGAAAGTAAGATGTTTATGTGTGTTTTATTTGCTATGCAATGACCTTCAACTATGGGAAGCATAAGAGGTTATGGATAACGCTTCGATAAATGGGAATTCCAGACAAGAATTGATAATGATTGTCAGTTGGAATGCCAAAATAGAAACGAAGAGGAAGGAACAATAGTTTGAAAATAAGGTCTTGGCGATAGGCATGAGGTTGGCTATCCAGGGATAGAATTTTGCAAAACCAACGATTCGTTCACTGATAATACTTTATTCAACAACAAGAACGGTGGCTACACACAGGACTTCTACGGATGGAATATCCAGAAGTGAAACAGACTACATCTGTGGGCAGAGAGGGGGAGGAGCTCAATATCAGCAACTGAAACCAGGCCTCGGGCTGGCTGTGGAACAGACCACCGTTGCTCATAGGTAAGTTCAGGATAAAGCCGAAGCAAATGGAAACAAGTCCACGAGAGCCAAAAGTCAACCTGCAGTCTCTCCCACCTAAATTCTGAGACCATCTCAAGGACAGATCTGACACGCCGCACATTGACAAAAGACTCGAGGCGCTTGGGGCCACACGAAGAAACACCCCCTCGTACGCCCCATCCTCACAATGCTTCTCCCGGAGTCCACTGTTGCCACCAATCGGCCAGTCCATCTCCTTGAGCACCGTCCCCATCCGTGAGGACCCTCTACCGGCAGGATGTCCTTCTCCAAGGACTAGTCTCCCCTGAGAACATGGCCAACGTGTATGAGACGAGGTCTCACCATCCTGGCCTCTAAGGAGCATTCGGCTGTGCTTGTGCCGAGACAGCTTTGTTGGTTCTTTGGGCAATCCGCGGTACTTTCGATATTCTTCTCCAGCACCACAAGTCAGATGCATCCATTCTTTTTGGTCTTCCTTATTTAATATCCAACTCTCACATGCACGAGGTGACTGAAAATACTCATACCTTTATGCCAGGCATCCCTTAGTCTCCACAACAATATCCTTGCCTTTCAACACTTTAAAGAGCTCCTTGCCGTCAATTTGCTGAAAGCAACCCATCTTTTGGTCTCTTGACTGCGGCGTCCATGAGCACCACTTGTAGAGCCAAGCAAGTCGAAAGCTTTAACAACTTCAAACTTTCTGTTTCTCATGATGTTCTCCCTAGTTGTCCGCTTGTGAGGACCTGGGTTTTCTTTACATTGCGTTGTAAACCAAAAGCTTACAAAAAGTGGTTTAGAGACAGCAGCCATTTATTTTGCTCACAGTCTGAGGGTCATCAAGTTGGGCTCCAGGTTCAAGTTGATCATCACCTGTGGAACAAGCTTGAAGGTCGAATGAAGGTCCAGCTCCAGAATTCTCTACTGACCATCACTGAGCATCGTTTGCAACATCAGCTTCAGCTTATCATGAAAACTGACCTCCGATACCTCCTCAAAGACACCTGGAGCCATTTTGCTGTGCACAACAGTCGCCACAGCTGGAGCCCTGTGGTGACATCGGCTGACATTGGCTCCCTGAAATCCCACACCTGGCTGAGGCCGTGACTCCCCCCTGAGCTCATCCTACTCTGGGCTAGTGGCCCTTCCTCTCCTCTGGGTCCAGTAGGTGTCCTTAGTGTGACAGCTCTGTGAGCAAGACCCACATCCTACACCAAGCTCGCTTGGGCGGAGACCCTCAACATGAAGGATGTTTGCTTGTTGTCTCAGGAAACCCAGGACCCTCTCCCTTTCAAAAAAAGGTCAGAAAATGGTTTAGTCCTGCCCTGAAGACTGGCCACCATTTGACAAAAAGAACCAGAAAGTAATACAGGGGGGCCCAGGGAGGTTGATTGAGGCCAAGCCCCAAAGGATCTCAGTGTTCAAGCGCTGCTCACACCCCATCCAGTACCACTCTTCGTGGGGCCCAGTGTGGGTCAGGGAGGAAGGAGGAGACAAACGCTGTTAGGATGAGAGAGTGACCTGGTGGGGGGGGGGGTAGGAGTCTTGGAAGGAGGACACATCTGATCCTAGGAGAATTGGGCAGCAGAAGTGGGGATGAAGCTGATGATGGTGGTGCTGCTTCACAACTAGCCTCGATTGAGGGCTCTCCCACCTCCATCTCCCCAGTGACCCAAACTCCCTGAGCTCCAGGAGCATGTGCTGAGCTTACCTGGGTCTTGTCTTGGGTGGGTACCTTGCCTGGGTGGGTACCTTGGGGGCAGAAGGCAGGGGCAGCACAGGAAAGGACCTGGTTCACAGCCCTGCCCAACCTGCAGGCTCCATGAGATGAGGGAGTGCCCGGAGCTGTGCCCACAGCTGCTTGTATGGCCCCAGGCTGCAGCCATGGAGGCTCAGGAAGTCTCTGGCCAGTGGACACTTCTCACCCAGGCCTTTTCAGAGCTACACGCTCACCTGTGGGACAGTAGCCCGCCCCCCTGCCAAAATCCTAATGGATCACTGACAGGCATCAGAGGGCCCTGTGCTGGGCTCACCCCTCTCAGATCCTCCTGGCCACTCCTCTGATGCGCAGGTCACCAGCCAACCTGATGGGCACAGAGGGGAGGAGGCAGCCGTGGAGGGTGGCCCTTGGGTTCTTCCGAGAGAGCTGTTGGTCACTTACTGCATTTACGGAGCTCCCCACAAGAGATCAGGGAGGAGCAGGACAGGATGGCATCGTGCTTGACTTCTCCCCTGATAAAGGGACCAGGAGGGGCTGGCACGGTCTCAGGGTGAGTGCACACCTCAGGGCAGGCTCTCCACACCCATGTCCCTGAGGTGGCCAGAGGGGGACCCAGCACCTGACACTGCCCTGAAGACTGGCCAGCTCCTCCCCAGGACGTTTCTCTGCAGGGCTCCCTGCTGTCCTCTCGAGGAATCAAGCCCCCACGACAAAGGGGGTGTCCTGAGTGGTCTTCTCTGTGCTCCCCCACTCGGGGAGGAAATGAGCCCCGGTGGTGGAAGGTTCTTGGCTGTGGTGAATCTCGAGAAGACTGACGTAACTAAGCCTGTAGGATGGGGAGCAGTGAGGACACAAGGGGGGCTATGCTTGATGCTCTGTAAGTCTGAAAGGGAGACGCCATGATCACTGGTTGAACAAAGTCTTTGAGTTCCTGATGTGTGTCGTCACCATACCCCACCCACCGCACATGCTACTCTAGAACCTGGGCACCTCTGGGTGCTGGGGTCATTCTTGTCTTACCTCCTGTCAGGAGTCACCGAGGGCCTGCCTGGGTGCTCCTGGCATGATCCTCAGGGTGCTGTTCCTGTGTCCCTCCTGTGTCCACCTCTCATGTGATCAGGAGGCAGCTCTGGTCCTGCAGGAAGCCTGTGCAAAGCAAACCATCAGCACATACACTGGAGAAGCTCATGCAGCAGCTGGTGCCTGTCGACCTGGGGGCAACCACTCCTTCATCTGGCCCTTCCTGGGGTCCTACAGGGCCTTCTCCACCGCCCAGGGGTCCTGAAAATACTCCTCCTCAGGAGAGTGCCTGGCCCTGCCTCACCCCAGTGTGGACACTTGCACCTCCTGGCGATGAGCCTTGGGAACTACCTTTCGCTTCTCTGACCCTCTGGTTGAGCGTCTGAAAACTGGGGGTGGTGAGGTCTACCTGGGGGTGCCGCACACAGCTAACTCGGAGCCTGGCTCTGCAGGAAAGGCTGCTGAAGGGACTGGGAAGAGTCACCTCGGTCACTTCCGCTCCCTGCTTGAAGGTCCACCTCACCTCCCAGGGACCCCATGACCTGGCGCCACGCCATTGAGCTATTTGGTCAGGGAGTGTGAGAGTCTAGTTCTTGGGCTCTTGTCCTTGGTGTGCCATTAGGACGTCTCGCTAATCTACATATTCATGCCAGAAATGCACGCGGCAGAAAAAGAACCTTTCTAAGAACTGATGTCATTCCGTGAACACAGCGAACACAACCCCTGCCCTCCTGGGTCTGCAGGC
>NW_022111373.1:138214034-138218385 GCF_000313985.2 Echinops telfairi
AGAGAGCTTGGATGCAGCCAGGGTATCCTAGGGAGCAGAGGGGACTTGGGGGGCCTAAGAACTACTCGGAAGAGAACCCATCCCCTAAAGTGCCCTCCAGGTTCTGCTCGACTCCTGTCAGCTATCCACAGAGCACCTACTGTGTGCCAGCCCTGCAGTGAACACACACACACACCTGTCTCTGACCAGGGGTTTCTTTCCAGCGGGAAGGGAAGGGCATTCAGTCAGGCAAGTATTCCTGGTCATGGCGCTGGTCAGACCATTGAAGGCAAGTTCCTTGGATGAAAGCTATCTGCTGACCTCCTGCTGGCTGACCAGCATGCTCCCCCACCACCACCAGGACAGCCAGGGAAGGCTAGGGTCGGGGTGGGGGGTTGGCTCCCAGAAGTACAGGGCAGGCAGAGGGGCCCAGTCTCTGCGGGGGGCTGTGGGTGGGCAGGGTGGAAGGAAGGGCAGTCCCCTTTTGCTGCTGTGCTCTCGCCCACCTCAGGCCACCACCTACATCCTGGCCATCTGGTTAGAGAAGGACTGGGGGTGGTGTCCAGGCCCCTCCTGGCTTCATCTCCCTGAAGGTGCTGACCGCCTAGGTGCGGCTGACCATGCCAGCCTCCCATCTGGCACGCCAAGCCAGACAGCTCCTCTCCCAGCTGGAGCACCCGGAGCCCAGGGCGCCAGTCAGAGAGTGAGAAGACAGGGGTGGGTGCACATGAGCACAGTGCTGGGCCTGGCTGGGCTGCACAGGGACACGGGGACTGGACGCTGCTGTGGGGCGGAGCTCAGAGGGACCGCAGCCCTCCTACAGGCACGTGGAGTGCGGACTGGGAAAGTCCTGGGGAGATGCTCTTGGGGTTGGGCTTGTGGCCGGGAGACACTGCTGTCCTTCGGGAAGTCACAAGAAAAGGACAGCGTGCGCGTGAACTCTGATCTTCCTGCTTCCCCAGCCCGGACATCTCGTCAGGAGCCATTCCCAGACTCGCCTGGAGATCTCTCTGCACAGCCCCCTCCAGCTCCTGCAGCAGATAGATCCCTTCCGGAATCCACCTCAGACCCACGTCCACCCTCAGCTGGAGAAGAGGCTGCAGATAACACACTGGACTTACCTTCAGAACCCTGTCCCAACTGACCTCCATCCTCCCTCCCAGAATCCTCTCTGGAGGAAGAGCCAACCTCACAACGCCTCCCCCACCAAGAGAGGACCGGAGACTGGCATTTTCACAGCCCAGGTGGTTCCTGCCCCTTATGGGGTGGGGGGGATTCCTTTCTCAGTTGGGCGATTTTTTTTTCTTGTTCCACATTTACTTTCTTATGTACATAATGTGGAAGGTTAGGTTTAACACAAATAGAGTTTCACTTTCGATGTTCTCCCTTGGACGTTTCCTCGCAGTAGATCCTGTGCTCTGTGGCCCTTTGTTCTCAGTGTGTTGGGGGTTCACCCCAGGGGCCTCAGGGGTCAGTATCTCACTCCCTCTTATGGCCAAAGATGACCCCGTGGTACGGACAGACCACATTCTGAGTCTCCTTTGCTGTGTTGATGGACATGTCGGTTCTTTCAGCTGCTGACTTAAGTGCTTGGTGAGTGGTGAGCGTTCATAGCCAAGTCTTTGTGGACGTCACAAGTAATGCCAGGGCCGTGAAGAAGTGGAAGGAAGGGTCGGAGTCAGCCCAGGTGTTGGAGTGACAGTTTGGAGAGATGAAAAGGTGTGTAAGTGACGAGAGGTGAGGACAGGGGGGGCTCAGAGACCTCCCAGATGTGGGTTCAGGGCAGACAGGAGGGGTCAGGAGGCAGCAGTTGGTTGGTGATGGAGGTGCGGGGAGGAAGGAGTGTGCTAAGCTCCTGTAAGAAGTGACCTATAGACCGAGGCCAGGGCATCATCCCCTGAGGTGGGCTATGATGCGTTGGGAGGGGCCGGGACAGTCCTGCCACAGGGAGTGAAGCGGATGGAGGACGGAGGAGAAAGGACAGAGCACAGAAAGGCACAGGTGTTGGAGGAACTAGAAGGGAGAATTTCAGGGAAGACACAGGTGGGGCCTACGAGGAGGAGCAAAGGACCAGAAAGAAGAGTTAGGCAGCAGGTGGGGGCTAAAGGCGGCCCAGGTGTAGAGAGTAAGGAAGTAGGAGGGTCAAGTGGCTGCCCATTGGTGCACAAGGTGTGTGATCCTGTGGCCGGTCTCAGAGATACCATGGGGTTCATGTTGCATCCAAACACCTGGATATAACAATATCCAGGAGGCTCTCTGAGAGCCCTAAGGCCACAATGTCAGCAGTTCAAAACCACCAGCCGCTCTGTCTGAGAAAGATGAGGATTTCTACTTCTGTAAAGAGTATCCTACAGTCAGTGAATAGGCCAGCATTTCAGGAGACAGCATGTGAGCAAGACCCAATGGTGCTGAAGGAAGACGTTCAAACTGCGCAGAATGCATCGGCCAAAAACAAGGATCCAAGGATTGATGGAGCATCCATGGAAATGATACAGAAAGCTAAAGAAACCCTGAAAGCACTCATTCCATGCCAGGAGATTTGGAAGACAGCTACCTGGCCAACTGACTGGAAGAGATTATTTTCTGTGCTCATTGCAAAGAAAGGTAACCCAACAGAATGTTCTCATTATAGAATGATATTATCGATAACGCACACAAATAAAATTTTGCTGAAGATCGTTCAACAATGGTTGGTGGAGAACATTGAGAGGGGACTGTTAGAAGTTCAGACAGGATTCAGAAGAGGACATGGCACAAGGGATCTCATTGCTGATGTCAGAGGGACCTTGGCTCAAAGCAAAGAATCACCTGAAAGATGTTGACTTGTGCTTCATTGACTGTGCAAAGGCATTCAACTGTGTGAACCACAATAAACAGTGGAGAAGAATGGGAATTCCAGGACACTTCATTGTATTCATTCAGAGCTTGTACCTGGCTCTTGAGGCAGTTGTGGGAACAGACCAAGGGAGTCCTGCATGGTTTAACATCAGGAAAGGTGTGTGTCAGGGTTGTATCCTCTCACCATGCTTGTTCAATCTGTGTGCTGAGCAAATCATCAGGGAAGCTGGATTCTATGATGAAGATTGAGACGTCCAGATTGGAGGAAGGCTTATTAACAACCTGTGATACGCATGTGACACAACCTTACTTGCTGAAAATGATGAGGAATTAAAGCACTTGCTGATGATGTTCAAAGACTGTAGCCTTCAGTATGGATTGCAACTCAATGTAAGGAAGACCCACATCCTCACAAATGAATCAATAGGCAACATCATGATCAATGGAGAAAAGGTTGAAGTTGTCAAGAATTTCATCTGAGCTGGATCCACAATCAATGCTCATGGGAGCCACAGTCAGGAGATCAAAAGACGAGTTGCAGTAGGTAACTCTGCTGCACAAGCCCTCTCTAGAGAACTGAAAAGCAAGGATGTTACTTGGAGGACTAAGGTCCACCTGGGCGAAGCCTTGGTATTTGCCATGGCCTCCTATGCAGGTAAAAGCTGGACACTGAGTAGGGAAGAGGGAAAAGAATGATGCCTTTGAATTGTGGTGCTGGTGAAGAACATTGAAAGTACCGTGGCCTGCTAACAGGACAAACTCGGTCTTGGGAGAAGTAAGGCCAGAGTGCTCCGTAGAGGCAAGGATGGTGAGACTTCCTATGTGCTTTGGACAGGTTGCCAGGAGAGACCAGTCCCTGGAGAAGGACACCATGTTTGGTAAAGTGGAGGGGCAGCAAAAAAGAGGAAGTCTCTCAACAAGACGGATTGACACAGGGGCTGCAGCAATGGGCTCAAACTTCGGAACAACTGTGAGGATGGTGCAGGACCGCGCAGTGTTTCCTTCTGTGGTGCACAGGGTTCTATGAATCAGAACTGACTTGATGGCACCTAGCAACAATATATGCAATATTTTATAGACATTTATGTATACATATATTATATAAAATATCCTTTTATATAGGCATATATAATCTAACATATTGCATATATATATATTTAAAAACAAAACAATGTTAGGATTTTAATTTCTATATATGTTTTGTATTTTGTGTTGACAAATGCTGCCATGTGAACTGTTTCTGAATCCAAACTGACCTTGTCTGTTAACGTCGCCATCAAGTGCAATCCTAGGAAAGGGTAAACTGAGCAATAGGATAGTGAAATCTACGGGTGACTGTGTTTGCTGAATTGAGTGAGCAGGTGGATTATTTAAACATACTTCATTTGGGATTTTTGTCCACATTCCCCTTGTGCTTTGGGAAACATCTATATCTTAGGGACATTCCTGACCACCGGTTAGAGTGAGATATCAACAACAACAACAACAACAGCATTCCTCAGTGCTGCATTTAATTGTCAGCGTTTCAAATGGG
>NW_022111373.1:138219082-138226673 GCF_000313985.2 Echinops telfairi
AAGCCTCTTGCTCCAGTTATCAGTTTATAGAAAGAGCAGCAGACAAAAAACCCAGAGGGGACTCATGCTGGCCCAGTCCCAGTGACAAAGGGCCAGGAGCTGACCCGTGAGAAAAATTCCCAGGTTTACCCTTCTAAGCCCCAGGGACTCTCTGGGTTCCCTGGCCCGGCGCTGTAGCTTCATACATATAATATCCTGTAGAAGTCATTGAAGGGCTGAGGAAAACAAGATCGAACTACAGTAAATATGAGTCACCTGGGACGGAGCTGTTGCAAATGACACGTGCCTTGTTCCAGCCATCAGATCTGACCTATATGCAAGGCTCAAGAGCCAAGGGGCCAATTTCCCCTACCAGGGAAGAATTTACTACCTTTGGCCAAGAGAGAACAACAAATTAAGGAAGTGGCCCTGGGACTTGGAGGAAGCTGGCAATGACGCATCCACCGTGTGCAATGTGAAGTTCAAGGGCTGGAGCCAACAAAAGGCTCTGCCTGCTGCAGGCAAGGCACCGCGGAGCTGAACACGGCCCAAGATAAGGGTTCGTGAACAAGCCAGCTGGGATCCGGATTTCACCCGAACGGCAGGGTCATGCTCATGGAGCCTGGGCCAGCGTTTGAGAGTCAGCATGCGTGTGTTGTCCACCTTGGAAACAGAGCAGCCACCTGCGTGTGTTGTGTGTGGGAGGAATTATCTGAGCAATTGTAACTTTGCGCTCTGCCGAGCCAGGACCCTCAGGGGCACAGCGGGTTCTGCGGTGGGATGCTAAGCACAAGGTCAGCGATTGGCAACCACCAGGGACTTCCTGAGGGAGAGATGAGACTCTGTCTGGCTCGGAACAGATTTACAACCTTAGGGACCCCGGAGGTCAGTTCTATACTGCCCTGTAGTGTCGCTATGAGTGAGAAGGATGTGATGCTGTGAACCCCCAAACCCACTACCTTCAAGCTGATCCTAACTTACAGTGTCCCTATAGAGGGTTTCTGAGACCACAAATCTATGGCAGCAGCTCCTCCCCATTTCTCCCGCAGAGATGCTGGTGCGCTTGAACCAGCAGGCCAATGCTTACCCAAGAGCGCTGCCCACCAGGTCCTTAGTACGGTGAAGTACAAGGCAGTATACTGTGAGGTACCCACCGGGCTGGGCTGCTAACCTCAAAGCCAGCAGTTCAAAACCAGCAGCCACTCTCCGGGAGAAAGACGAGGCTGTAAGAGTTGCAGTCTTAGCAATCCACAGGGGGCAGTTCTACCCCATCCTCTGGAGTGGCTGGGAGTCAGAATCGACTGGATGGCCATGAATTTGGTTTGGGATCTCCCACCCCGGCCGTTGAGAGCGCTACTTGACAAGGATCACCAGGTTTGCACCCCCCCACACACATTCCCGCATCAGGGCATGCACAGTCAGACCAACTGGGACCGCCTTTCGTAAGGATGCTAATTGGGATGCCTGTCCACTTGAACCCTGTGCTGATCACAGCTGCATTCTCTGCTCTCACTAGGGGCCTCTCATGCGTGTGTCTGGGGTATGAGCACCCTCACTAGTTAGGCACCCCATGGGTGTTAGAGGTGGTTAGAACTGTGTCCGTCTCACACACAATTCCCGGGACCCTGGCATCTGGGGCTGCTAGGAGGGGAGGGGCTCCCTATGGGCCCACAGCTGATCTGGAGGCAGGTGGCCATGTGGTTCACTTGGGTGGCAATCAGAATTTGATCTCGTGAATGGCGATGCATCTTTACAGGGCAGGAGCAAGCTCAGGTTTGGCTCAGGGGTGCGCCGGGGGAGGAGCCACCCGGAGGAGAAAATGGCCTTGTGCAGTGGGAGACGTTGGGGGATGACGCAGGAACCCCGCATTCTAAACGGTCTGGGCGCAGGCACTTCCTGTGGGGCCTGCGGCTGTGCTTCCTGCCCTGTGAAAGGAACCCAGGTGGGTTTCTGCCGTCACAGCCAGCGGGGCTGATCGACAGTGGCTTGGAAAGCCTTCCTGTGTGCATTTGTACCTCAGGTGATGTGCCACGCACCAGAACAGTGGTGTGAGCTTGAAAACATTCGCCCCATTCCTGGGGCGAATCCACGGGGCTCTTGGGTCGGCTAGAACTTGGTTCCTCATGGCTGCGGTTGCCCAGGCCACTTCTTCAGCTCTGCTCTCTAGGAGGCCTCGTCACGGGCCTGCAGCAGGACGCCGGGCCAACAGTCCAGTCAGCATCCTGTGGGGTGAATTCTTTTTCTTTTAAAATCATTTTATTTTCCTTTAGAATCATTCCAGACATCAATTGTATCAAGCATATTTGTACAGATGTTGCCATCATCATTTCCAAATCATTTTCTACTTGAGCCCTTGGTATAAGCTCCTCTTTTTTCCCCTCCCACCCGCGTGAATCCTTGATCAATTATATACTGTTATTGTGATTTTGTATCTTACACTGTCCGTTGTCTCCCTCCACCCACATTTCTGTTATAGTCCCCTGGGGGGGGGCTATATATCTAACCTGTGATGGGCTCCCCCTTTCTCCCACTTTCCCCTCCCCAGCCATCCCCCCACCCTCATGGTATCACTACTCCCACTACTGTTCCTGAGGGGTTTATCTGCCCTGAATTCCATGTGTCGAGAGCTCTTGTCTGTACCAATGTGGGTTCTCGGGTCTAGCCAGATCTGTATGGTAGAAATGGGTCATGGAATCATCTCTTCCTTGTAACCCTTCTGTAGGGGGATGTCCAATTGTCTACAGATGGGCTTTGGGTCTCCACTCCAACCTGCCTCATTTGCATCGATATTGTTGTTTGTTTGGGATCTTTTGATACCTGATCCTGTCTCGACACCTCATGATCACACAAGCTGGTGTGCTTCTTCCACGCGGGCTTATTTGCTTCCCTGCTAGATGACTGCTTGTTTAACTTCAAGGCTTTAAGACCTGTGGAGTGAATTTTAAAGGCAACCATGTTTTCAAGAGCACCCTCTTGGTGCCCTCCCAGCAGCAGGCATCTTCTTGCCAGCTGGTGATGAAGGTGGTTGATTCAAGTCCACCAGAGGTACCTCAGAAGAAATGCCTGGCAGTCCATCTCTGAACGCTCAGCCAATGGAAGTCCTCCCTCAATTGTTGTTGTTAGGTGCCAACCAATTGGTGCAGACTCGTGGAACCCTGCCGAGGACAGACGTAAACATGGCCAGGCCCTGGGCCAGCCTCACTTGGTTCAGTTTGAGCCCTTTGCTGCAGCCACTGTGCCAACTCGGTGGCAGTTTGGGCTCTTCTGATGAGCTTCCAGGACACTCGTGTTCCGGATTCCCCGGGACACCGGGTCGTGTCCTTCTGGCTTTCCAGCTTTGATTAAGATCCGAGCTGGAATGTGTTCCTGGTGAGGCTGTGGTGACTCAGGCTGCCATGTCCTTGGCCTGGTTTCCTGGTCACCACCCAGCTTGATGCTACATTCTGTCCCCATACAGGAATGTGGAGCGGGGAGGCCCCGGGCGCAGCAATGCATTCTCAGGACAGCTTAGGGCCTGCTTGTTCCCGACCTGCCCAGCTAAACCATGCCCGCTGAAGAGTTGCTTTTGTCTGTTTCCGGGTGAGCTCAATGTCCCAGGTTAATTTTAACCACATGATTGATACAATCTTAGCAAAACTCGGTTTGACCATTAATGCCCTTCATTTTTTTTAGGCCAACTGATAGCTCAGACTCTCAGCCACCTTGGAAAGCTACTTTGTAGCCCTTTTGAAGTCCTGGTTCAGGGAACAGAACCTTCGGGAGAAACAGTCGCACTACAGTCTCCTAGATTCAGACTTCAAACATTCCGTGTTCAGATGATTCACTGGCACTTTCCGCAGCCTCCTCTCATGTTGGGTCATTCCCCATTAGCCACTGAAGGTCCCCAAAGCTCTATATCGGCCACATCATGAAGTCCACTCTACCTTGAAGAGGCAGCCCTTCCCCGCTTGTATGTTCGGCACGCTCCAAGCTGAGGGGCTTATCTTCCTGCACTGAATCTGCCTGTTCGGCTGCTATTCCTGAGGTTCTCAGGGGCTATCCCACACAAGTGGACCGCCTATTCCCTTTTCCTAGTCTGTTTGTAGTCTGCAGGCTCTGCTGAATTATGTTCACCCTGAGTGACCCTGCTGGTACGTGAGATACGAGTGACAAAACTTCCAGGATCTCAGCAACATGCAAGCCACTACAGGTGAAGCAGGCATAGTACTTAGAAATCACTGAACCCACTGTATTAGTCTGGGTACATTAGAGAAACAAATCCACAAAAACTCATGTAAAAGAGAGAGTTTTATATAAAGGTTAACTGTGCATCAAGAAAACATCCCAACCCAGTGCTGCCCAAGCCCACAAATCCAATATTGACCCATTAACCCATATGTCCAACACCAGTCCACAAAGTCCTCCTCCATTTCACAAAACACGCAATGATGCCGACTGCAGGAGGAAAGCCGAGTCAGTGAACGTGTAAACATCTCAGCGCTGGCAGGGTTCTCCACACGGGTGCTCCAGCACCCAGGGCTGCATTGGGGTAGGTCCATGTGGCTTCTTCTTGGGGATGTCTTGTAGGAAGTCAGCCTTGCCAGCTGAAGCAGGGAACTGCTAAGGCAGCTGCACCCTGGTACGACCATCACAAACCAAGAGACCCGAGAAATCGAAAGGTGAGGCTCACCTTTTTATCTCTCTGCCCTTCAATTAATCCCACCTGTGTTTATTGGCCAGGTTGGCACAATAAACTAACTCACCCACCAATCCAAAAAACAAAGACTATATCCTGTCACTGAACTTTTGTTGTTGTCTTTGTTCGGTGATGGTTGCAAAGGGGGGTGTCAGTCCGGGTGGACTAGAGCAACAAATCCAGAGGCACTCATATGTGTATAAGAAAGAGCTTTATATAAAAGAGTAATTGTACATTAAGAAAATGTCCCAGCCCAAGCCCTATCAAGTCCCCAAGTCTGATATTAGTCCATATGTCCAATACTAGTCTATAAATTCCTCTTGAGACTCACACAGCCATGCAATAATGCTGACTGCAGGAAGATCACAGGCCAGTGGGTGGAAAGTCTTGTGGATCCAGTGATGGTAGAAGCATCTCAGCACTGGCAGGGGTCTCCACGTGGCTCCTCCAGCTCCGGGCTCTGGCTGCATCAGGATAGCTCCATCAGGCTCATCGTCAGTAACGTCTTGCAGGGAGTGAGTGTGTATCCCGCCTCCAGTGAACTGTTTCTCTCTTTAGTGCCTCTCCAAATTAGGTCATCAAGCTATGACCTGATTGACAAGATAAACTCCACCCCTTTACTCTTCAGTCTCAAATTGACAACAGATTATGTAACTACCACAGGGGGAAAGATAATAAGCTGTGACACAGAATTGTATTTTATACATGTGGAGATAATAATTTGTTTGGCATCTATTTCCTTAAGTCTGTCTTAGTCTGGAAGCTCCACTGAACCTTGTTGAGGTAGTTAGTTTATTGTGCCAACCTGGCCAATAAACACATGTGGGATTAATTGAAGGGCGGAGAGATAAATGGCTCGGCGAGCCTCGCCTTTCTTGTCTCTTGCTCTTTGATCATCGGACCAGTGTGCAGCTGCCTTGCTTGTTCTGTACCTCAATTTGCAAGCTACACTACCTGTGGGACACCTAACCCATGGACTGTGTCGCTGTAATTTGAGGTTCCATCAAGACCTGCTTCCCCATGCCATTAGAATTTACATCTCTTGATCTGGGAACTGTCAGACCCTGTCATCTGGCTGACTGTTGGTGACCTGCCTTGCTGTTTGCTGCCTGTGCCTGGATAGCCTGAATTGCTCTACAGAGGACTCCCCGGTGGCCCTCAAGTCTTGAAGGACTGCCAGTGTCTCATGACTGTCTTACGGGAGTGAGTTGCACTGAGCCATTTGTAGTGATTTATAATTTAACTGTTTGTTTCTTGTGCTATATATCTATCCATCTGTATAAATATATATATATAGTTATTAGCAATCTGGTTTTGTCTCTCTAGAGAACCCTGTCTAACACACTTGTTCACCAGGGGTGACCCTGGTAGTATTTGAACTCGTGGCATAGCTTCCAGCATCACAGCAACAAACAAGCCACCACAGTGAGACAAGAGTGGGGAACAATCAGTACTTATGGAAGGAGCAGTCATGAAATCAAAAGGTGTGTTAAACTAGGGAAATACACTGCGCAAGACCTCTGTGAAGTGTTAAAAAGCAAAAATGTGGCCTTGAAAACTAAGGTGCGCCTGCCCCAAGCCACCGTATCTGTAGTCCCCTGAGAAGCATGTGAACGTTGGAAACAAGAGTAAGAAAGAGCAGAGAAGGTTTGGTGCCTTTGCCTGATGGTGCCGGTGAAGAAGAGTGGAAGCACCGGGGCGGCCCGAAGAACAAGCCCGTCTGCTTGGAAAGCGGTGCAGCCAGAATGCTCCCTAGAGAGGAGCAGGGTGAGACTTCATCTCATGACTCTTGGCATGTCACCAAGAGGGACCAGTCCCTGGATCAGGACACTTGCTTGGGGGAGGGTCTGTGGAAAGAGGAAGACCCCCAGGAGATGGACTGGCACAGCGGCTGCAACAATGGGCTCGAGCATAGGAACGATTGTGAGGATGCTGCAGGGCCATGCAGTGTGTCCTTCTATAGTGCCGAGGGTCGCTATGGGTTAGAACTGACTCACTGGCACCTAACAACAACAAGACCAAGACAGGTGCATCACTGAGAAGGACTGAGACTAGTGAGGCTTGTCGAAATACATTTAGTTCAGAACAAACATGCGCATGGAGGAACTGGAAACCACGTATCAACACTTTTTGACTGACCCTCGTACCACACACATGCCCTCTTAGCAAGGGGGGGACTCAGAAAATAGTATTTATAAAGCTGATGAATGGCTTTCTCAAGTTACCCAGAGCTGTGGAATCAGAGTGAGGTTAAAGGAAAACAAATAAAAGCTCACAACAAAGAACTGCTTTGTGGTTTCTAAGGGCTGGTCGTGTAGTGGCGATGTAGTGATGTCTGAGCCCTGGGGGCGTAGTGGATTCGTGCTTAGCTGCTAACTCCAAGGTCAACATGAAACCACCAGCTGCTCAGAGGGAGAATGACCGGCTTTCTATTCTCGTAAAGAGTCACAGGCTTGGAAACTGACAGGGGCAGTTCTACCCTGCCCTATGGGCTTGCTCTGAGTAGCATCGATGCAAGTCGATGGGAGTAAGATGGACTAAGTAGAAGACTTCTTAACAAAGCATTGCCTTACTGTGAAGGCCCATCTTCACAGAAGGACCGCCCAGCAGCTGCCCAAGGACCCTGGCAAACAGTCATTTAGGCAAATCAAGAAAAGGTGGCCCTGGCTGTCACAGGGCAGGGACAGGGGCCAGAGCCTTTGTTGGTGGAAAGACATCATCTTTCCTCTGGGGGCATGGATGCCAATCGGGGCCTATGCCGCCCAGCCCCACACATTGGCCTTGTTTGGACCGAGATTCACAGGCCAAACAGTGTCCTCCCCTCTGTGCAAAACTCAAAGGTCCAGTGTGAGTGGCAAAACAGGGAGGGTAAAGGGAGAATGGGTAGGAAAGAGGGAACCGATTACATGGAACTGTGTGTGACCTCCTCCCTGGGGG
>NW_022111373.1:138227133-138228726 GCF_000313985.2 Echinops telfairi
TGTGGAAATATGTATAGCAATTTGATGCTGGTGCAGTCTCTTCCGCGACATTGCATCAGAAGAGCGATCTTTCACCACGGGTTGCTTTAAAATCACAGCTACGCCACACCTTTTGACCAAACGCTTCTTAAAATTGAGGCGAGGGGACTGACTTCCTTTGGATGCTTCATCAGAAAGATGAGTCAGTACAAAAGGACATCGCAGTTGGGAAAACAGAGGGTCTGTGAAAACCAGTAGACCCTCCATGAGAAGGATGGGCAGTAGAGCCTAAACAATGGGCTCAAACTACCTGAAGGTGGCCAGGACCTCGTCTGCGACACACACGGTTGCCGTGAGTTGCAGCTGACTCAACAGCCATTGACAACAACAGTCACCATTTTCAAAGAAGGGGGGGAAAAAAAACCCACTTTACCTCCTGTTTTTTAAAAAGGGAAATCCTCTGGGGCTCGTCATCCATGGAGCAGAGACTATCTTTTCCGTTTCCAGGCATGCGTAAAGACGTCTACGAGCATGACCTGTGGACATGTTGTCAGGAGAGACCAGTCCCTGGAGAAGGACATCATGCTTGGTAAAGTGGAGGGCCAGTGAAAGAGGAAGACCCTGGACGAGATGGGTGGACACAGTGGCTGCAGCAACGGGCTCAGACAGAACAGTGATTCTGAGGATGGCGCAGGTTGGGCGGCCGCGTTCCTTTCAGATGCGCGTGGGGTGGCTATGAGCCGGAGCAGACTGGATGGCACCGACCAGCACTGCGTCTGGCTCTACAACCGGGCAGAAGCACTCCATCATTTCTTTGCGGGATGGAAATCAAAAGCAAACACTAAAATTCGCTCACTGACCTTTTGCAGGCGGATGACTTAAATGTAGAACAAATATTTATCAGGACTGAGTTTCTCTTGTACTCTGTCAGGCTTGTTGATCTATTGTTAAAGGCAGCTTCATATCAAAGGAAGGTAAATATTTGTCTTTCTGATTTTACTACAAGGAGACCAGGGGTGCTTAGGGAGAACACCATTTCACCCTGCAGCCCTTTCTCTTAGCTTTTCCAAGACCTGGACCTCCCCCTCTGCAGGCCTGCCCTCTCCCCTCTCCCTTTCTCTGTGTCTGTGTACTTCCTCCCTTGCCTCTCAGTCCTGAGCTCATCCTGCGTCTATTCTTCTGGCAAGACAGGCTATTCCTGCCCTGGGAAACCCCCACTTCTCTGTCAGTTTGCCATACGAGAGGGTACTCCCCCCACCCCCTCCAAAAACAAAAAAACCAGAAAAGGCTCTGCGGGGTGGAGCTTTCTTAGCGCGTATTTTTCCTGCTAGGCGAGCATTGAGCAACTCACTCTGAGTTAATGCCCCCAGTGGCATCACCTGGGAAGATTCTCTGGTCACGGTGAATTTTTCGTAAAAGCAGTTTCATTCAAACCTCGTTTTTTGTGATGGCCAATTTAAGAGAACAGCATGCGGCTATAAAATTTTGTTTCCTGCTCAGGAAAAATGCCACAGAAACTGTTGTGATGTTGAACACAGCTTACAAGGACAGTGCAATGGGAAAGTGACTGGTTTTCTCATTTCAAAACAGGTGAAATGTTGATTAATGACAAAC
>NW_022111373.1:138229694-138231095 GCF_000313985.2 Echinops telfairi
GGTGAGGAGGGTGTAGTGTCCTTGGGGGTGTTTGATCAATTGTAAGGTATCCGAAAGGAATTACTGAGAGGTGAACGAGGGGTAAGCATGATCATGGGGCAGGAGGAAAGAAAAGTAGAAATAGAGGAGACAACTCGGGAGTAAACATTATATATAGGTACAAATATAGATAATTATATATGTAAAGATAGAAATATATAAAGATAGGTGTATTTATCTAGGTATGTACATATAGTATAATGGGAAGCAGAAGATTTTGGGCCTCTACTTAAATCCTACCTCAGTACAAGAACGGTGTGTTCTAATAATTTGGTAATGTAGGCTATTCATCTTCCTGATATGATCGCTGAAGACAAAGCGGGTGCATAAGCAAATATGGTGAAGAAAGCTGATGGTGTCCGGCTATTCAAAGATATAGCGTCTGGGGTATTAAAGGTTTGAAGTCAAACAAGTGGCCATCTAGCAAGGAAGTAACAAAGCCCACATGGAAGAAGCTCACCAGCCTGTGTGATCATGAGGTATCGACAGGAAAAGGTAGCAGAAGGTCAAAAACAAGCAAACTGATGTGAGGGAACATAGGCAAGGTGGAGACCCAAAGCCCATCTGTAAGACAATTGCACAGTCCCGCCTCACAGAAGGGCCACAGAGCAGGGACGGTATATCCAGGGTGCAGTAGATCATGGATGAAACACACTATCCTGAAACTCTCCTCTAGTTCTTCAAAATTTCCTCCTCCCACTCTTCTCGCCCTGGTTTTTCCTCACTCATCTTGCTAGTCCTGCGTATGTACCTGGGTACAACCAAGATCTTTCGGTGCACGAAATTCAAGATAGATTATCCCCTCAGATACAGTAAGGAGAGTACTGACTTCCCGAGGAAGTGGGAAGTGGGGGGGCAGATAGCTGTGAGACTGTATAACCCTACTCAAAGGGAACAACATCAGAATTTAAGGAGAATGGATACATGGGATAGTATCAATTGAGGCTAAATAACAATAATAATACATAATATTTTGAGGGTTCAGGAAGGTGGTAGGGTGGGAAAGGGGGAGGGTAAATGGGAGCTGATATCAAGGAGTTCAAGAAGAAAAGAAAATGTGTTGAAAATGATGATGGCAGCAATTGCGCAATTATGGTTGATCTAATGGAACTATGGCTTGTAATCATATCTTTTAAGAGCTCCTAATAAAATGTAAAAAAAAAAAAAAGGAGAAGAATGAAGAAAAAATTGAGAGAGGTGCTGTGAGCTATTGAAACAGATGAGCTTGAAAAACGTTTCCAAGAATGGAATCACGGAGTTGACCAATGTATTAAGTGTCATGTGGAGTACTTTGAAGGTGATCAGGTGGTGCTGTAAAAAAATGTAAATACCTAGCTTTGAAAAAAAAAGTCTGTCGTTTTT
>NW_022111373.1:138231761-138281163 GCF_000313985.2 Echinops telfairi
ATCTATCTTGTCTGTGATAGGTAATATCTATTTGCATACGAGAAAATCTAGTCAATACAACTATTATTCAAATTTATGCAACAACCACTAAAGCTAGTGGAGCTGAAACGGAAGACTTCTATCAGTAGCTTCGAGTTTGAAACTGATCAAACATGCAATCAAGAGACATTGATAATTACTGTCGATAGGAAAAAAGACCGTCCTTGGGAAATATGGTCATAGCAATAGAAGTGAAGCTGTAGATCGCATGATAGAAGTTTGCAAGACCAATGGCTTCTTCATTACCACTCCCTTTTACACAGAAGGCAATGAGACACCTGGGCTCCTCCAGAAGGAGTACACAGAACCCACATCGACTACATATGTGGGAAGACACGACGGGAAAGCTCAGTAACAGCAGCTGAAACCAGGCCACGGGCTGATTTTGGAACAGACCATTAATTGCTCTTACGTTAGTTCATTAGTTGAAGCTAAAGAAAATGAAAATAAGTTCATGAAGCCAAAATACGACATTGAGTCTATCCCACCTGAATATTTGGGAATGTCTCATGAAACAGATTTACTGTATTGAACATTGATGACAGAAGACCTGATGAGTTGCGGGAGGACATCAAGAACATCATGCATGAAGAAAGCCAAAGATCACTAAACATACAAGACAAAGAAACGACCAATGTGGATGACAGAAGAGACTCTGAACTTCCTCTTATTGTAGAGTTGTAGGCAAATGGAAGAAATGAGGACGTCAAAGAGCTGAACAGAAAATGTCAAAGTAGACAGTAAACTATTACCATGAAACGGGCAAAGCTCTAGAGTGAGAAGTCCCGAGAGGACGAGCACTCAGCATATCTTAAACTGAGAGAACTCAACAACAACGACAAAATCACGTCTAACTGAGTTGCAATATTGAATTCTCTGGGCAAAATAGTGAATGATGCGGGAAGCATCGAAGGAAGATGGAAAGATTACACAGTTACTGTACCGAAGAGAACTGGTCGATATTCCACCCTTTTAGAAGATAGCATATGAGCAAGAACCCGTGGTGGTGTAGGAAGAAATTCACACAGCAAGGCTCCAGGAATTGACAAAGGCCAATTGATAATTTTCATGTAGCTGAAGAAGCACTGGAAAAACTTACTCATTTATGCCAAGCCACGTGGAAGGCAGCTACTTGGCCAATTGACTGGAAGAGATCCATATTTTTACCCATTCCCAAGAAAGGTGACCACACAGAATGCTCAAATTATAAAACAAGATCATTGATCTCACACGTAAGTACAATTTTGCTGAAGATCGCTTAACAACAATACTTTCGAGCTTCTGCCAGAGGGTCAGGTAAGATTCAGAAGAGAATGTGTAACCAGGAATATCATTACTGCTGTAAGAGTGATCTTGGCTAAAAGCAGAGAGGACCAGAATGACGCTTCCTTGTGTTTTATTGTGTGGACCAAAATAAACTTTGGAAGAATGTGGTTGGACCCACATTGGATGCTCTTGGCAGCAGCAGTCAGGAGATCAACAGACACATTGTATTGGGTCAATGTGCTGCACAAGACCTCTTTAAAAAGGACTGTGGACCCAAGCATGACAAAATCCTTGATTCCTTCAACCTTTTCTCCCTTTATTGTGATGTTACCCACCGGTGAAGTCATGAGACAAGAACCGAGACTCCCCAGCGAGTCTCAAAACGTGTTATGAGAAGCGCACATTGTGAAGGGCAGTGCAGTCATACAGTCATGAGTCAGTCTAGGAAACCAGTTGCCCCAGAACCCCGACTCACCTCAACCCCATGTGTGACAGCACAGAACTACGCTCCATGGGTTTTTCAGAAGTGGATCTGGGGGTTGTCTCAACCCCCTAACATTCAGTCCGCAGCCGAGCACATCAGCCATTTTCATCGCCAGGCACCCCAAAGCATTCTGGCACGACAAATGTGCACCACATCCACCTCTCCAGCCTGGGCGGAGGCAAAACACAATCTTGGGATGCTACGCTGACACTTGATTTTAACTACCGACCTCTATTTAGATGTTCCCTCTGAGCTTTATAAATTAGGAACTAGAAATATTCTTGGTTTACAATTTCACAGGGGAAAAATGTTTTCTCTATTTCAGCAATGCTTTTCATGAGGTGTTCCTGCTTTAAAATAAACTCTGTGTACAGAAATAGGTTTTACTCACCTCCAGAATGAGATGGAAGCACTTATAGCAAGCATTCTTCCATTTTATTTTAGGAACGTCTCCTGACTAAACTTTCCAAGGATCACTGCAAACAAATGACGATTGCTGGTGGCAGCAGAATCGCATCAGTAGCTCCTGAGACTTAATGGCATGGCTATTAGACCTAGGCAAGTAACCATACATACCTACTTTTCACTCATCGACACGGGTAGAATCCATATGTGAAAAGATAAGACCACATCCATGGCAGCTGGGTTCTGTGTCAAGTTGGCTCAGCCAGGAGTCTCAGTGGTTTGCTAGTTACCAAGAAAACAAACTCCCGGCCATCATGTTGAACATTATAGGACAGGGTAGAATTGCCCCTGTGGGTTTCTGAGACTATATATTTTTTTTGAGACAATAAATCTTTACAGGAATAGAAAGTCTCATCTTTCTCCTGTGGAGCAGCTGGTGGTTTTGAACTCTCAGTCTTGCAGTTAGTAAGCCACAACACCTACAGGGCTCCTTCGTTTGGCATTTAGGGTCTGGTAATCCCCTCTGATGTGACTGTGTAAGCAACTTAGTGATGGGCTCTGCTGTGAGCAGCCGAAGGAGGGGACTGGGAAGGAGCGTGGTCTCCTTCCTCAGGCGAGAGCCCTGTTGCAGTTGGAAGAATGTTTTTTTCTGGGTTGTGTCCTACTCCTATTTAAGCAGACTCTGTGGGCAGCCTTGTCCCTCTTGCTGGCCTGGACCCTGCGTCGATCTCATCCACCTCGAGGTGCTCAGACTTGAGCCAATGGGCTGCTATCTCAGCTTCATTCAACTCTGCAGGCAGAAGTCTGGCCTGCTGACCTCAGATGTATCTGCCTCTGCCTGTGATCTTCTGGCTTCCTGCTTCATCTTCCTGCTTCCTGCTTCATCTTCCTGCTTCCTGCTTCCTCTTCCTGCTTCCTCTTCCTGCTTCCTGGCACGTCAACCCTGGCAGCTACCTGAGTTGTAAAACGGCTCCAGCTTAACATCTGACCACACATTGAATGAACCGGACTCACCCACATGGACAACTGTGAGCCATCTTCTGGGTACAAGTTTCTCTCTATATACATATATATGTAGATATAGTGACTCTATTATATAAATAGTGACACATACGTCACTGGTTTTGTTCTCTGTCACACCCTGCCTCACACAACACCCAGTTACAAAAGGGAGGAGGACGTCATCATTCACAGCTGCCACATTACGTCATTACGTAACCGCGAAACTGAGAATCATAGTCCAGCCAAGTGGACACAAAACCTTCACTGTCATTGCCAACATGACTCCTGCCCGGAACTTCGGTGTTCATTACAGACAGGTCGTTAATGTCACAGAACAGTGAGATGGTGGGCTTTTTACTACTGCCGCAAGTGTGAAATCTCAGGTACCACGATCGTTGGCAAGTGCCGAAAACGTGTATACAAAAATTGTTTCTTTAAAAACTGATGATGCAAACATTTCAGAGAGGGGGGACCGCTATAACTACCATGTGCAGTGACTCACTCTTGCCGCTCCTGGTACATTCTGGGAGCTCTTGTTTCCTCGTCCACATCCCGAGGGCTCAGGCGCAGAGATGTAGCGCACACTAAGGCTGCTTGAGAAGCATCCTGGGATTGCTGACTATGTGAGTGAGCGTCAGGTTGATCAGAAGCATAGACAGAACCCAGCCAAGCTTTCATTTCTCTGCTCAAGGGAAGCCTAACAAGATCAAGACAAAAGGGAATTAAGGGAAGTCTCAATTATGTTGGACACTTACCATAGAAGTGATTCTAAAATTGGATACACTTAATTTTGTGTCTGGTTTTAAAACTACACACAACTGACAGACACTCTAATTTGTGTCTGTGTCTGAATTTTTGTGAAACAGGATTTTTAAGAAACAGAATGGCTATAAAGAACATTTATTGTTTCCAGTTTGACCCCTTCTACATGTATATTTCAGTAGAATCATTCAGTGATTCAGTGATCATTCATAATCCTTCATTGGCAATGATTATGCCCTGTTAATGAACCATCATCGATAATCTTTTGCAAATTATTTCACCATCACTCACATAAACTCAGTGTCTCCTAAGCATAAACTTTTCCTCCTTCACCTGTGGTAGCCGTTGGTCAACGCTGATTTATTTATTTTTTACTGTTTAGTAGTTTTCATGATCCAAAATTCACACATCATACACTTCCAATGTTGAGTTGGGTATCTGTCATCACAATCAGTCAGTGCTCCCTCTCCCCTCCTGAATTCATGGTTTGCTCCCCAACTCCCCCATCACTCCACCCCCAATCAACCTTAGCATCTGTTATTGTCTCCACGCATTCCTTCTGTTTCACACCGAGAAACCTAACACGAACCACAAAAAACAAAGTGAAGCAGAAAGAAGAAATTGATATTAATAATATAAAGACTCAAAAAGAAAAGACCAACAATATTTTTATTTTTTAAATCATTTTATTGGGGGTTCTTAGAGCTCTTATCAAAATCCATCCATCCATCCATTGTGACAAGCACATTTGTTTTTTAAAGCCAGAAAAGACATTTCTGTGATGGAGCAAGTGAGAAATATGTATGCCAAGAGCAAATTCAGGCTGGGTCAAGAGGGAAGTCGGCTGGTCAGGTAGCATGTAATCCCGCAGTCTGATCCCCCATGATCAAGTTTACAGTACTCTCTGAAAGTAAACCTGTTTGAGTCCCTCACCTGTGGTCAGAGGGGATTGGCCAGAGGCTTAATCTAAAAAAAACTGTCGCTGAATAGATTCCATACACATAGATGCTTTACAGTACTCTTAAAGCAATTAACGAATACTCAACTAGTGACAAACCACCCATAGGCAATTAAAATTAAGATGCTCCCAAATGAATCATATAGATCAGTGGTTCTCAACCTGTGGGTCGCGACCCCTTTGGGGGTTGAACGACCCTTTCACAGGGGTCACCTAAGACCATCAGAAAACACATATTTCCGATGGTGTCAGTCAGGAACTGAGACACTGCTCCTCTATCGTCTCCAGGTGGGTCCGCCCACATGCAGATACGCCCTCCTGTGAGTACCCGGCGTGAAGACTGTTAGCCATGCTACACCATGCTTCAAGACCAAATTTCATCTATTTGTAATTAGAAATAAATATTTCACAATATATAATTACATATTGCTTTTGTGATTCATCACTATGCTTTAATAATGTTCAATTTGTAACAATGAAAATACATCCTGCATTTCAAATATTTACATGATGATTCATAACAGTAGCAAAATGACAGTTATGAAGTAGCAATGAAAATAATTTTGTGGTTGGGGTCACCACAACATAAGTAGCTGTATTAAAGTGTCTTGGCATGAGGGAGGTTGAGAACCACTGATATATATATATATGTATACATATAAATTCACACAGGAAACTAGTCTTGCTAAGCAGTGTGAAATAATATACTCTTGAAAAGAGAATCACATAGTTAGGGGAACTTGCTATTTAAAAGAAAACTTGTATTTCTGAAATTAGCCATCTCTTTTCTATTCTATAATCCTTGAGTTGCAATATTGAAAGACTCTATGAGCAAAATATTGACCAATGCCCAAAGCATCACAGACGATGAGTGGAACACAGTCATGACATGGTTGGCAGGGGTGACGAGCCCTGCTAACGGGCAGGCTGCCTCGGAGGCGGACCGCTGCAGATGCAGTTCGGTTAACATTCAGCACCCTATCACTTGGTCTCCCGGAGGATCCATTTAAATGTGTTCTCCTTTCCAATATTTCTGCTTTCCTTTCGATCGAGGTGTTTTACCTATTTCACTTTGTTATTCTGTTTTTAAACCTGTTTTTCTGTTATGACATCCAGGAACGGTGTATCTGTAGAGACAGTGACTGGATGAATGGTTCCTGGGGGTCTGGCAGCGGAGGTCGGGGGAAGTGGGGAGCTAATAACGTGAGGACAAGAATAAAGAAAATGCTCTCAATCCGATTGTGGTGAGGACTGTACAGCTCTTCTGTATGTGACTGAACCACTGACTTGTAGGATAGGTGAATCATATGCCAGTAAAACTGTTGGGAAAATAAATAAATAAGTCGAAAGCAAAAAACGTTGAAAAAAATTATTCGGTGTTGGACCATTTCAAGAGTTAGCATATGATTAGGATCCGAAGGTACTGTAGGAAGAAGACGTTCGGGCTACGTTGCAGGCCTTGCGGAAAAGCAAGTCTCCAGGAAGTGATAGGAAACCAACTGAAATGTTGCGAGAAGTTGGTGAAGCACTGGAAGCACTTGGCTAAGCCAAGAATTTTGGAAGACCTGGCTAACCAACTGGAACAGATCCATCTTGTTGCCCGTTCCCAAAACGGTGAGCCAACAGAATTGGGCCATGACGGAACAGTGGTTCCGTTCGCCCCGACGGCACCTAACAACATTGTTGCTTTTTGATCCTGAAGGCGCAGAGGCGGCAGAGTGGTTACGCAGCCGTCAGACTCGGCCATTGTGTGGAAACCTCCCTGCTCTGAGAGAGAAACGTGCCCGCCTGCTTCCTGGGCCCCCCTTCGGGAACACTCTACTACTGGGAGTAGGAACTGACTCAAGAACAATGAGGTTTTCGGATTCATATTCTGTAAAGATTTCACAAATCAGATCGTTACCATCAATTTACAAGTTTTGTGTTCCTTGTTCAACACGACATCCCCCATATTTTCAAAGTGTTCTGGAAAGTTAGACTATTTTCTCTTTAAGACCCGCATGGACAGTAAGAGCCCTGGCGGGGTAGTGGCTACTCACTGGTCTGCGACTGTGAGGTCGGCAGTTAGAAACCACAGCCTTTCTGTGGGAGACAGGCTTTCGACTCCTGCAGAAAAGCTAGTCTCAAAACTCACAACTCGCAGGGGTGGGTCGCTATGAGTCAGCATGGACTCGATGCCAGTGCGTTTGGGTTTTTTGACAGAATTTAAAATGTGCGTGACACAATGGATGTGTGTATGGATTGTGATAAGAGTTGCATGAGCCCCCAATAAAATGATTTAAAAAAAAAAGATCTTTTCTGATCTTAACAATAGTGTCCTGATCATGACTGATTCTGAACTGCAATCTGTCAACCTCCCTAATAAACTGCATACGTTGAAAAAAAATGCTCCACTGTTGTTGCAGGTGCCATTGACTCTGTGTTCCAACCTATAGTGACCTAAGCACAACAGACTAGACTCTAGAACAGTGATTCTCAACCTTCCTAATGCTGTAACCCTTTAATACAGTTCCTCGTGTTGTGGTGACCCCCAAACCATAAAATTATTTTCGTTGCTACTTCATAACTGTCATTTTGCTACTGTTATGAATCGGGCAATCCCTGTGAAAGGGTTGTTCGACCCCCACGGGGTCACAACCCACAGGTTGAGACCTGCTGCTCTAGAGCTATACTCTGCCCACTCCTGCCCCATCCTCACGACTGTTCCCGGGATCGAGCCCATGGCTGCAGCCTCTGTGTCTATCCATCTCGTTAAAGGTCTTCCTCTTTGTCACTGCCCCTCCAGTTTACCAGACATGATGCCCCTCTCCAGGGACCGATTTCTCCTGACAAAAGGTCCAAAGTATATAAGATGGAGTCTGTCCATCCTTGCCTCTCCGGAACACGCTGACCGTACGTACTTCTTCCAAGACAGAAGGGTCTGTCCTTTTAGCAGTCCATGGTACTTTTAACATTCTTCTCCAACACCATGATTCAAATGCTTCATTTCTTCTCTGGTCTTCCTTATTCAGTGTCCAACTTTCACACTGATTGATAATATCGTGGCTTAGGTCAGGCACACCTTAGTCCACAAAGCAACATTCTTGCTTTTCAGTGTCTTGTGCAGCAGATTTATGAGAAAAATCACCTATTTTAGCACAATAACATTTCCACCCAAAAATTAACTTGCAAGAGCGTTCTTGGAAAATGAACGCTGAAGCCCCTGACCAGTGCTGCCCTTCTCCCGGGGGTCTGGCCCCCACGACAGCAGCAGAGTTCGGACCTTCCTCACAGGCTAGAGGAGTCCCTGGGACATCTGCAGGGCTTCCTCGTGGGTGGAAAGGTCTGGTTCCAGACCTTGAAGGCTCACACTGAAGACATTCAAGGCACCAGTGGGCCTGGGTGGAGAGTGCCCTGGAGACCTGTGACATCACGGTGCTCCTGGGATGGAGCCTAGGAGCCCTGTCGGTGCTGGGGGTTAGGTACTGGATGACTAACTGAAAAGCCATAGGTTCAAGCCCAGCAGCTTCTCTGCAGAAGAAACTTGAGGCTACCTACTCCCATAAAGATCTGTAGCCTCAGAAATCATAGTTAGCAGTGCTTCTCAAACTGGGCAAGACTGCCCCCAGGTGGGGGTGCTGGAATAATCCAAGGGGGCAGTAATAACAGATACCTACACTTTATGCTGGATTATGGGCTATAGTGTTTTTAATTGCCAAGTGAGTTAGTTAATTGTGCCAGCCTGGCCAATAATCACATGTGGGGCTAATTGAAAGGCGGAGGGATAAATGGGTGGTGAGCCTTGCCTTTCTAGTTGTCAGGTCTCTTGCTTTGTGATGGTCGCACCAGGGTGCAGCTGCCTTAGCAGCTCCCTGCTTCAGCTTGCAAGATTGACTTCCTACAAGACATCCCCAAGGAGAAGCTACATGGACCTATCCCGATGCAGCCCTGGGTGCTGGAGCAGCCGTGTGGAGACCCCTGCTAGTGCTGAGATGCTCATTCGTTCACTGACTCAGCTTTCCTCCTGCAGTTGGCGTCATTGCCTCTGTTTTGTGCGGTGGATGACTTTGTGGACTGGTGTTGGGTTAATGGGTTAATGTTGGACTTGTGGACTTGGGCAACATTGGGTTGGGATGTTTTCGTGATGCACATTTTCTTTATATAAAATTCTCTCTTATACATGAGTCACTGTGGATTTGTTTCTCCAAAGTACCTAGACTAATACACGAAGGTAAGGTGGGGGGAGGTGTTGAGTAATTTTTTTTTTCTGAAAAAGGAAGGTGTAGACCAAATAAGGTTAGGAACCTAAGCTATATAGGGTCACTCCAAAAAACCAAACTCACTGGCACGGTGTTGATGCTGATTCGTAGTGACCCTATAGGACAGGGTAGACGTGCCTCTGTGAGTTTCTGAGACTGTAACTGTTCCGGGAGTAGGAAGCCCCATCTTTCTCCCGAGGAGCAGCTATTGGTTTGAAACTTCCAACCTTGTAGTTAGCAGTCCAGCACATAACCACTTTGCCACCAGGGCTTTACAAGGTCACTAGCAGTCAGAAATCGACTTGATGGCAGTGTTTTGGGATGAACCCAGAAGCCACCCATAGCAATGTCTTTGCTTTGGAAATGAAGCAGAACATGATTTGTCTGCCCCATCTGGCCACTTGACCTCCCGTTATACTGGACTTCTTCAATGAGCATCTTTAAGACTGGAAGATTAGGAGGGTGGGCAATAGGATGATGGTGTGAACAATAAAAGAAACCCAGCTGCCTGTGGGAAAGGCACATCTGCTTCCCCTGGGAAAGGTCGGCTGATCATGCTACTCATCCAACCCTCAGTAGGTACCACAATCCAAACTTTGTTATCAAGTCGATATCGATGCATCGCAACTGCATGGGACTGGGTAGAACTTCCCCTGTGAGTTTCCCAGACTGTAATCCTTTACGGGAACAGAAAACCCCATCTTTCTCTCACAGAGCTGCTGGGGGTTTCGAACAGCTACCCTTATGGATCACAGCCCAATTCCATAACCACTATGGCACAAGGGCTCCCACAGAAGGCATATACATGGCCAGAAGTCAAGAACATGTCTTCTGTAATCAGAACAGGTCAACAGCACGCGCTTTCACTGTGGCTACGGCTACGCTCTCCAGTTGAAACACACAAGGTCAAAAAAGGCATTTAAATGTCGGCATCACTCAGCATGTTCACTTTCAGTTTGTCGCTGGCATTTAAAAGGGGTGTTTGCCTACATGAGGTGCCTCCTGGCTAACTAGTTTGTTAAGACTCATTACAAAACTAAGTAGCAATAATAAAGACAGACCAGAAGATGTACACTGGTACAGATAGGAACTGGAAACACAGGGAATCCAGGACAGATGACTCTTTCAGGACCAGTGGTGAGAGTGGTGATACCACTCTCAGGGAGGGTGTGGTGGAAAGATGGAACCCATTACAAGGATCTACATATAACCTCCTCCCTGAGGGATGGATAGACAACAGAAAAGTGTTGGTGAAGGGAGATGTTGGACAGTGTAAGATATGACAAAATAATAATAATGTATAAATTATCAAAGGTTCGTGAGGGAGGGGGAAGTAGGGTAGAAGGGGAAAAATGAGAAGCTGATAGCAAGGACCCAAGTAGAAAGGAAATGTTTTGAGAATGATGATGGCAACAAATGTACAAATGTACTTGACACACAATGGATGTATGTATGGATTGTGATAAGAGTTGTATGACCCCCCAATAAAATGATTTTTTAAAAAAATCTCTGTATCATTGGCCTAAGCAGGGCAGGGGCCAAGGACCGGCATGGCGGAGGGGCTGAGGACCAGCGAGACACGTGCCCACAGCATGGCGGATGGTGTTGAGACACGTGCCCACAGCATGGCGATGGTGTTGAGACACGTGCCCACAGCATGGCGGATGGTGCTGGATGGTGCTGCCAACAAAAGGACAGAGTCCTTAGTGCATTCTGGTCCTGACTTGTAGTGACCTGCTAATTTCCTGAATAAACTCCCAGAATCATGAGTATCGTCTTTGACTCCCGTGGGGCCATTGCAAGAATGTGTTGAATCCAGCAGAGAAGAAGGCTGGGGGAAGGGCAGCTGGTGTCAGAAAACAGTGAACAAGGTCGGAGGTGGATGCCCGCCTGACCTCTGCCTCGCAGGAAACACCCTGGGCAGCTGTGGCGTTGGATCCTCCGCCTTTGCGTAGCCAGAGGAGGGTAGGCGTTGTCCGTGGCATCTCTTCAACAGTCAGCATCCAAGAAACCAAATGATGCACTGCAGCAGGCGAATCTGGGGACGAAGAGCTCCTTAGCGTGTTGAAAAGCAGCAAAGACGAAGGTGTGCTTGTTCCAAGACATGGTATTTGCCTCCACCTCACTGGCGGTGCAGTCGTTACGAGTTGGGATGCGAGCCGGAAGGTCAGCAGTTTGAAATCACCAGCTGACCCTCGGGAGAAAGAAGGGCTTTCTACTCCCTAAACAGATACAGGGCTTTCTACTCCCTAAACAGGTACAGGGCTTTCTACTTCCTAAACAGATACAGGGCTTTCTACTCCCTAAACAGATACAGGGCTTTCTACTCCCTAAACAGATACAATGCCGGAAACTCCTGGGGCAGTTCTACCCTGTCCTGTAGGGTGCCTTTGACTTGGCACCGACGCAATGGCAGTAAATTTGGTAGGGATTACACTTCAATGGAAAGAAAACCAAAATCGCCACGGGACCAGCAGGTTAACATCACGAGAGGCAGAGCGAAGGCTGAAGTTGTCCAGGATTTTGTCTTAATGGGATCCACAATCAATGCTCATGAAAGCAGCAAGCAAGAGATCACAAGACCTATTGCATTTGGTAAACCTGCTGCAAAGTACCTCATTGGTGTATTGAATAGCAAGGATGCTATTTTGAGGACTAAGGTGTGTCTGACCCGGGCCACGGTGTTCATTTGCTCACACGCATGTGCAAGGTGGACACCGAGTAAGGAAGACTGACGAAGAATCGACGTGTTTGAGTTATGGTGCTGGCAAAGAATACCGGAAGAACAACACCAGTCTTGGAAGAAGTACACCCAGAATGCTCCTTAGAAGCAAGGGCGGTGAGACTCTGTCTCACTCACTTTGGACATACTGACCTGGAGAAACCTCTCGTGCTTGGTAAGGATGGGTAGACACAGTGGCTGCATCAGTGGGCTCAAACATAACAGCCCTTGTGAGGGTGGTGCAGGACCGGGCAGTGTTTCCTTCTGTTGTAAACGGGGCTGCATTTGATGAGTCAGAACTGACTAAACAACTTGGCCAGCTCCATTGGAGAGTGGAGATGCTCAACACTGCATCATGGCAGAAGGTCCCATAGTACCTCACCCCTCGAAAGAATGGCTTCTTTCGCAGTGACTCATGAACTTCAGCCGGTGCTGGGCTCCTAGATCAACCAGACCACTAACTAGCAAGAACATAGTGCATTCTGGGGCTGCCAGACTACAAAGTATGGAAAAACGGTCCTTGTTGCATAGGAATCGAAAGGTTTCCATACACCACAGAATGGAACAAACCTTTAAAAAAATGTATTGGCGGGAGAAGCAAGATCAAAATATGGGGAAGAGTCCGTCAAGTGAGTACGTGACTGTGAAACAGGATGTCACTGGGAAGATTTTCATAATTCTTTTGTATTTATTGAAATTCAAAGTAGACCAGCAAGGTACTTCCAAAATAATGATTCGTTAAAGTTGAGCCCAACATGAAAGCACACGCCTGGCCACAGAGTCAAGGCAGACTCGCGAGCGACCCCCTGTGGCTTTCCCAAGACTGTCGCCATTTACAGGAGCTCTGGAGTAGACAGCGCAGTCTTTCCCCCTCGGAGCTGTTGGTGGTTTCGAACCAAAGACCATGTGGATTGCAGCCCAACAGGTAACCACAACCACCAAGATGAGTCAGCCAGGCCCTGCTCGTTTCCTCCTGCTGCTCTGTGACTCACCACATGGGCTACCTGCACTTCTGCAGGTGATTCTGACGGGGGAGCCCTGCGCACACGTCACGGTGTCGCGGGGTCACGTCCTTTCTGGAGGCCCCAGGGCCATTGATCTGCTGCTTTCCTGACCCAGCTTCCAGAAGCCGCCTGTGTCCCTCGGCTCCTGGCCACCCCTCTCTCCTGTTTCACAGCCAGCAGCTCAGCCTCTTATGTCCTTGGGCGTTTCCCATCCCCCCTTCTTTCTCCAGCCCTCTTCTACTTGTACCTCCCCCCCGTGATGACACTGGGCCCAGCTGGACAACCCAGGCAACCTCCCTTGTTCAAGGTCAGCTGATGACCTGAATTCCACGCGCAGTTTTTATCCCCCTTTGCTGGTAACTGGCTGTGCGCGTGCGTTGTGAGGATGAGGACACAGCATCTGTGTGTGGTGGGGGAGGGGTATCATTCCTCCCACCCCAACGAGGTCCCGTGTTCACGTCCCCCCGCAACACCCATCAAATACACCACGGTGCCGTATGGGGGAAAGTCCAATAACTGTCCTGGACTTGCCTTCCTTGGCAGGATTTATCTTCCGCAGCGATACAAAGTGGGTGGCCAGAGGCGACAGTCATGAGGACGATGACAGAGAGAAAGAGCTGTCCAACAAGCCTGTCCAACACGACTAAGTCGTGGTTGGGTGGGGGGTGCATGTGTGTACACAGAAACTATACATGTGGACCTCTGAGTCAGCCAGCCCCTGCTCGTTTCCTCCTGCTGCTCTGCGACTCACCACGTGGGCTACCTGCACTTCTGCAGGTGATTCTGACGGGGGAGCCCTGCGCACACGTCATGTGTGTAGATACACACACACACACACACACACACACACACACACGAGACTTCACATACACACGCGCAGAGATGTCAAGTTCAAGGAGCACTTTGGGAATGTCTGTGGGCCATAGAGACTCCTGGGAAGATCAGCCAGGCTGGCTGTCCCTGGGTGAGTCAAAGCGGCGAGTCCAACCAAAGATGACAAGGGGTGGACACAAGGGGACTCTTTCTTTTTCAGAGCCTCAATTGCTTTTCTTGACGTGTTTTCTTCTCCTTCTTCCCCACCTCCTGCTGCTGCTGCTCTTTCTGCTCCCGACGGCTGGCCTTCATGGGACGTGACCAAGGAGTCCTCTGACCAAGGTCAACCATGCAGCAGCACGTAGAAAGTCACTGCGGACACGGCAGAGCCAGCCCACCTGTGGGGCTCCAGCCCCGAGTACTTAGGAGTGGCCACAGAGGCATCCCTGTCCAGTCGGGTCAGCGGCTGCAGCACCAGCTTTGGGTTGGAAGAAGGAACTGTGCGTGCGAGGGCGGCCACTGTCCCTGGGCCGAGCCTGCGCCCATCAGGCCCGGTTTAGAAGACGGGGATGAGATAGTGCTGGTCATTCTCAGTCAGCAGCGAGATCTCCGGCCACTCTCGGAGGGGCTTCTCTGGGTAGCAGACTTCGAAGTCCCTGGAGTTGAACTTGAACAGTCTGAGCACTTTGATCTTGACTTCCAGGGAGTAGCTGAGTATAAACATATCAATCTGGGGACGAGATGACAGACCGGTCACAGAGACACACTTTCACGCCCCTGTCCTCCCGCCACCCCACGCTTTATGGAAGGATCTGTGTGTTTATGACCTGTCCGTAAATGGCAGAGTGGGGCCCTGAGTTGGGAACACATGCTTGTGACGGGGACAAAGGGGAAAAGTGAGCAATGGGGGCGAGGGGCGGGGGAGGCAGGGTGGCAGTGGTAGGGATCAAAGGGAAAATCTCTGTGGGGAGAAAAGAACGTTTACAATAAAAGTGAGCTTAATGTTATCTTAAATCAGTGTGTGTAAAGTCTGCACACACTGCTCGCCAACTGAAACCAGCGAGAAACCCCTTCCAGGGCATTCTCTGGTTTTGAAACGTCTCCTTCGCTCCTGCCATGACTACCCAATGCTTCCCCAGGCGTTAGTACGCGATCCGGCTTTCCAAGTGGACTTTGTCCTGATTATCACCCCGGCCGCTGGCACACGGCCACCCCCACAGAGCGCGTTCCCCGGTGCTGCAGTGGTTACAACCCGGGCTGCTGACTGCGAGGCCAGCAGTCTGAGACCACAGTTGCTGCTCGGGAGAAAGCCGGGGCTTTCTACCCCTGTAAACAGCTACGGGCTGGGAACCTCACCGGGGCTGTCCTACTGGTCCTGCAGGGTCAGCACCAGTTCGGTGGCAAGTGAGTTTTGTTGGGTTTTTTTTTTCCCTCTTTCAAAAAAACTCTCCCTCATGGAGTCCCCAGTCAGTTCTGACACACGGAGACTCTTGGGCATGGAGCTGCACTACCCCTGGGGGTTTCCAAAACGGCTAACTCCACCTGGGAGCAGAAAGCCTCAACTCTCTCGGGTGGAGTGGCTGGAGGTTTCGAACTGCTGACCTCAGGGTTAGGAGCCCAATGGGTTACCCGCGACAGCACCAGGGTTCCTTTCTCTCCTTCGGAGGGGGATGAATGTCCACAAACAACACGCTCAATAGCTGCGACCACGGACAAGGTGGCTCGGGCGTGGGCAACGGTTTGTGCTGTTGGCACGGGAGCGCCAGGAGGGGGAGCTGACGGGGCAACAGCGTCAGGAGGGCCACGCAAGGCCACTGGATTCGTGGCTGCTGGGTGTGACGCGCTCACCTCCCCACACAGACCACTCACCCGCTCCAGACCACACGTGTCCCCGACCAAGTTCAGGTGGTTCATCATGAAGCTCAGGGGGTCGGGGGAGGTGTCCCTGCAGAAGAGCAGGCTGAAGAGGCTGGGGACGGCTTTCTTGGCCTTCAGCTGCTCGTACACTTCCGTGACTTGATACAACATGATGAACTTCAACGCTTCGTACAGGCGGTATTCCAGGATCGCGTCGGAAAACAGCATGTTGCACTTACTCCCTCTCTTGTGCTGGTCCTTCACGCTGCTGAATTCGGTCCACTGAAACAGAGACGCCAGAGGGGGACTGAGAAGGAGGGACGACGGCATGTGTTATCACCACCTGGCCACCAGAACCAGACCGTGGAAGGGTGAGGACCTCCCGCCGTCTTTTGGTGCCACGGAATATCAACACATAGTCAAGAATGGATGTGGTTCTGTTACAGCCTGGCACACTGGAGGTATACTATACTTTCGAAAACGATTGTGAAGCTAAAGCGGCCGAAGATGACAAAGGATATTCCAGCAGAGGAGAGAGCGAGTGCTCCTCACACTCACAGCACTGCAAGCACGCAGCATACACTCCCACCAGGGCGATAGCACGCTCACACTCACACACTCACTCCTCACAAGAACTGTGCATCGGTGCTGCCCAAAGTGGGCGATAGCGCCCCCTGGCGGGGGGGGGGGAGGGGCTGGAAGCATCCACAGATACCTATACTTTAACCGGACTGTGGGGTGCAGGCCTGGATTGCCAGAGGGGTGCTGAGTAATGCTGCTGTTGGTTTTGGCCAAGGGGCTGGAAGGCTGAATGAGTTTCGGGATCTCTGCTTGGGAAGGTGGAGAACCAAGCGGAATCAACTGCTGTGCAGTTGACACCAGCGCATGGTCACCTCGTGTGTCACCGTAAACCTGTCACTCATGGGGCTTTTCCAAAGGAGACCGGTTGGCAGGCCTTTCTTCCGAGGCTCCTCCAAGCTGACACCAAGGCGGTCAGTTAGCTGTAGAGCCTATGAACCGTTTATACCACGCAGGCTGGACGTTATTCTAATTTCAGTTTTACACCTCAGGAAATGATGGAACCAAGACAGCCCAGCTAAGAAATGGTGGGCCCAGGATTAATTCTAGAAGCCCGTAATGTATGGGGCTTATGCACCCACTGTGCATGACAAATCCTAAGTTCTCTGCCTGTGGCTATAACCCCATGTGGGAGCAGCTTGTCTTGCTTATAGTGACAGGGCAGGGTTGGTGTGCCCCGCGTCTCCAGTTGGTTTCCTGTGCAGAGCAGAGACGGGGCGAGAGATTTGCCAGGTCTCGTGAAGATCTCCTGTGAGCAGAAGCTCAGAGGGACAAGGACCTTCTCCAGAGCTGGCGCTCGGAATTTGGACTTCTGGACGCCTGGCCTGGGGGAGAATAAAGGGAACGCATTTCTTTTGGTTCACGTTCCTACATGTGGTACTTCTGTCGGGGCAGCACTGAGAACTGTGACCGAGGCCTCTGTGTCTGTATGAGAGGAAATGCCAGGTCACACGTTGACACCGGTACCCTCCTGAGCACTCAGTAGGACGCGTTCCAGGGCATTCCTGGACTGCTGGTCTGGAAACAAAGGCATGTGCCTGTCCAGTGCCCCGAGGCGGGAGAAGGCGGAGCCCAGTTGAGTGGAACAATGCTGCTCTCCTTCATTCCATGGGAGGAGCAAGGCCGCGGGAAAGGCCACTTCAGTGCTGAGAACTTTCGGCCCCGTGTCCCGGTCCCTCTTTACCCAACACACAGGGCTGCGGCTGCCGCTAGAGATGAGGGGCTGCAATGGGACAGACGCGTGTGGCCATTCTCAGTCTTCCGTTGTCCCCCGACGCACTCACCTGAGTTTTTAATAGCTCCACACATTTGCGTAACTTTCCGAACACGTTGGAACCTGTGTATTTCTCAGGACCAAAACTGTACTGCTGGATCCAGTTACAGCCTTGGGAGAAGAGCAGCTTCTCGGGGAGCTTAGAAAGGAAGCAGATGCCAACAAGGTTAGTGTCTCCCCGCGACGGCACGCAGTTCTGCCGGTGTCGCAACTTGTCATCGCACCCCCCACATCGCAACCAGCACTGAGCAAATGGTAAGGAGATCCAGTCATCTGCCTGGTTTTTGAAAGAGGGTGGATTGAGGTATTTGTAAATCCTATGCCTGCATCGCCCCGCTACATGCCTGCCAGCTCTGGTCATCTTGTGATGCTGGAAACGACACCGTGGTATTTTATAGACCTGCAGGGACACCCACAGTGAACACGTTTCAGCAGGACTGCCAGACTACGAACTGACTACAAAGAAGGGATTGGCCACTGACAGCCTCAGGCGTGGCAGCGGACCACTGTGTGAGGCGGTGCTGGGAGAGGACCCCTCAACTTGGAAGGCACGCAAGTGACGACCGGGAACGAGCAGCCTCCTCAAAGCAGAGCCATCCTCAAGGAGGTGGATGAAACAAAACTTTTGGAATCTTTATTTGCTGACGGGGCGCAATCCAAAATGAGAAGAGATGGCTGCAAACTTCTACTAATTAGTAGAACACAGAGTGTATGAAATCTGAACCTAGATGCGTGTGAGGTGGTCAAAAATGAAACGGAAGGCACAGAGACCGATCTTCCGATCCTGGGCATGAGTGGGCTGAAATGGATTGGTATTGGCCATTTGATTGGGTGATCATATGGGTTACTACGTTAGAAAGGACAAATCCAAGCGGGATCGAGTCACAGACATCATCCAAAAGAACACTAACAATCTATTTTAAAGCACTACACTGTCTGTGATAATATCTATCTGCCTATAAGGAAAACCAGTTCATATGCCGACAATCCAAATGTATGCAGTGACGAAGAAATTGGAGACTTCTACCAACTTCTGATGGAAACTGATCAAAGCTGCATTCCATGTGTTGACAACTACTGTGACTGGAATGCAAACGTGGGAAACAGAGGAGAGAACAGTCTTGGAACATGTGGCCTTGGTGACAGGGACAAAGCTGGAGAGTGCATGACAGGATCTTGCCAGAGCAACGACTTCGTCATTGGGCACATTTTCCACAATCATATAAATGGTGCCCGTCTACATAGACTTTGCCAGAGGGAGCACCCAGACATCAAAGTAACGACACCTGTAGGAAAGGATAACGGAGTGGTTCAGTATCATCAGCCAAAACAAGGTCCGGGAACTGGCACAAGAGACCTTCGGTTGCTCACACGCAAGTTCAGGTTAACTTTGAAGACAATAAAAACAAGTCCACGAGAGCCAAAATATGACCTTGAGTCTATCCCACCTGAATGTTCTAGAACACCTCAAGTACAGATTGGACACACTGAGCACTAATGACCAAAGATTTGCTAAGTTGTGGGATGGCATGAAGAAGGCAAAAGGTCATGAAAAATAAAGGTCAAGGTGGCTCTGAGAAGAGCCTCTGACATTTCCCCTTGAATGTAGAGTGGCTGAAGCAGATGGAAGAGACGATGACTGACAATCGCAGAGAACCCTGAGAAGACAGGTGAAATATCATAATAAAACATGCAGAGACCTGCAGTGAGAAAAACAAAGGAAGAATAGGGTAAGCATATATCAAACTGAAAGAACTTGAAAATATTACAAGCCTTGAATTGCAATACTGAAAGATTCTGTCAGTAAAATCTTGTATGCGGCCATGCCAAAAATAATGGTTGACATTCAACCATTTCAAGAAGTAGCATGTGACCAAGAACAAATGGCGTGGGGGGAGGAAGTCCAAGTGGCAGCTGAGGCAGCAGTGAGAATCAAGGCTCCAGGAATTGACAGAATACCAGTTGCACCTGCGTGCTTCCACAAGCGTCGACAGCACTCACTAGTCTAGGCTAAAGAGTTTGGAAGACAAGGCTCTGGCCAGCCAACTGGAAGAGATCCCTATGTATGCCCAGTCTACAGAAAGGTCCCCCAGAGGAATGCAGACATTATTGAATAGTATCCCACGCAAGCGAAATTTTGCTGCCAATAAATAAAAAACAACAACACACAGTTGCAGGTGTCCACGGACAGGGAGCTCCATTCGAGCTAGATTCAGAAGAGGACGTAGCTTGAGGACTATCACTGCTATCAGGTGGATCTTGGCTAAAAGCAGCCAATACCAGAACGATGTATGTTTGTGTCTTGTTGACTATGCAAAGGCATAGTTACAACAGACTACGAACAACGTTGAGAACAATGGGAATTCCAGAACACTTCTCTGTCCTCCCATGGACCAGAGAGCAGTCAATAGGGTGGAGCACGGGGACACTGAATGATTTACCACCAGAAAAAGTGTGTCACAATAGGAAACTAGACATGCGCCTCACTGAAGAATGATGATGAAGCTGAAACAACTCCTAATGTGGACGGATGGATGGAAGGCATTATGCTGAGTGGCATTCGTCAACCACAAATGGGCAGATACTGATTGAGACCACTGTTAGAAAAGGAAAAAAGTGAAGAGGAAGGCTATCGGTACCAAAAAAACCACACAAACAAAGCCGACTTGATGGTTAGCAGAGGTGGCAGGGGAAGCGTGGGCAGGAGAAGCAGCCGAGGGTAGACAGGTGCTAGCAAAGGGGCAGGGAAGACAGTGCTCAACAAATGAGCGAAGAGAGCAAACACAGGGCGGGACAAGCTTTGGGAGAGTTGATAAGTTGTTTAAATTGTTGAACAAAAATGATCTGAAATGTAGCCCCCCCACCTAGTATATTTAAGACGTTTTTTTTTTAAGTGAATGTCCACATTGCATCCTTTCGCCGTTCTTATTCAATCTCCATGTGGAGTAAATAACCCAGAGAGCTGGAGATGCATAGAACACAGCGTCAGGGTGAGAGGAAGTCTCAGGAACGGTTTAGGAAGCACAGATACCGCAACCCTGTGTGCTCACAGTCAATGAAGCACTTACGATGGAGATCAAGGATGACAGTGTCAACGACTTCCGTATGGATTACGAGTTAATAGAAAGAAAATAAAAACCTTCCCAAGTGGACCAAGAGACAACCTCCTGGTAAACAGAGGAAATATCCAAGTTGCCAAGGCTTTCATTTTATTTGAATCTACAATCAACACCTATGGAAGCACTCATTCACTGCCACCACGTTCCTGCTGACCCACAGCAACCCTACAGGACAAGGCACAACTACCCCCGTGGGTGTCCACAGTATCGAGCATATTTGTACATCGGTTGCCATCACTTTGTCACACTGTGGCAGCCTGTGTGTGCAGCAATGCCGAGAGCTAGGTCACTGGTACTTTCAAATAGTCCAGGACAGCGTGGTGTTTTGTCCAGAACTGACTCGCGGGGACCTAGCAACCACAAAGAGATCATGTCAAATCGGTAACACACACTGTGCAGCGGAGGCTGTCCCAACCCAGACTGACCCTGGAGGACAAAGGATAACTATTCCTTATAATCCTCACAGCAGCAGACCGCCTCCCACTTCTCCATGCAGCTGCTGTGAAATTCAGACTAATCTCGCAGCTGGCAACCCAATGGGCTGCTGTTAGGTGCTGTGAGTCAGTTCCGACTCAGAGCGACAGCCGAGGTACAACCATCTTGTCAGTCCACCTTGCCCAGGGACTTCCTCTTTTTTGCTGGCCTCCTACTTGATCAAGCAGTGTGTCCTTCTCCACGGACTGGTCTCCCCTGACAACATGCCCAAAGTATACGAGACAAAGTCTCGCCATCTTTGCCTCTAAGGAGCGTTCTGGCTGCATTTTGTCCCAGCTTTATATAGACGATGTCTATGGGAACCATCTTTTTAACAGATTTACTCCTTCCCAAACTTCCTACACGTCACCCTTTGCAGATTAATTTTCAACCCAGCAGAGTGAGTACATTACAGCTCATCAAGCCACCTGTGGATTTCAGAACTGTGCACGCGGGGTGGTTCCACCTGGCTCTGTCACTCGTTGGCCGTGAGATGATTTCAGCGGCATGGGTCATCAAGCGTCCCTGCCTTCATCTGCAACTGACCTGAACGAGGCCACTGCCCGTTTTACAGGGCTCCGGTTAGGATTTGAGTTGATGGCTCACCGTCCCTGTTTCTAGGGAGCATTGGGGCACCACCTCTTCCAAGACAGATTTGTTTGTTCTTTTGACAGTCCGCAGTCTTTCAGTATTCTTTGCCGGAACCACAAGTCACGTGCATTGATTCTTCTTTGGTCTTCCTTCGTCAATGTCCAACTTTGACATCCATATGAGGCGAATTACACATATACATATGTGTGTGTGTGCATATATACTGATGTCAACCATGTTGTTGTTGTTGTTGTTGTTAGGTGCCATTGAGTCAGCTCCAACCCCCAGCAACACTATGCACAACAGAACAAAACACTGCACGGTCTTGTGCCGTCCTCACAATGGTGCCTCTCTCTGAGCACTGATGCAGCCACTGTGTCAATCCATCTGATTGAGGGCTTCCCATCCTTGCTGTCCTCCCCTTTACCAAACATGCTGTCCTTCTCCAGGGACTGGTCTCACCTGACGACACATCCAAAGTATGGAAGATGAAGTCCAAGGAGCACTCTGGCCTTCCTTCTTCCAAGACCGATCAGTTTGTCCTTATTCAGCAGTCCGTGGAACTTTCAGTAGTCTTCTCCTGCACCAGAATTCAAATGCATTGATCCTTTTTTTGGTCCTTTGTATTCAGTGTCCACCTGTCACATGCATACGAGGTAGTGGAGAATCCCATGGGTCAGGCACACCTTAGTTCTCAAAGCAACATCCGTGCTCTTCAACACCCTAAAGAGGTCCTGTGTAGTGGATTTACCCCTCGCAATACGTCTTTTGATTGTGCGACTGCTGCTTCCATGAGTACTGATTGTGGATCCAAGCAGGACAAAATGCTTCATTATTCAACCTTTTCTCCATTTATCATGATGTTACCCCTTGGTCCAGTTGAGGGGATTCTGGTCTTCCTTACCTTGAGTTTTAGTCCACACTGAAGGCTGCAATCTTTGATCTTCATCACCACGTGCTGCAAGTCCCCCTCACCTTCAGCAAGCCAGGTGGTGTCATCTGCATACGGCAGGTTGTTAATAAGCCTTCCTCCAACCCTGATGCCTCCCTCTTCTCCATGTAATCCAGCTTCTCTGAGGATTTGCTCAGCAGACAGAATGAAGAAGTATGGTGAAAGGATACACCTTTCCTAACCTTAAACCATGGGGTAGTCCCTTGTTCTGTTTGCACAACGGCCTCTTGATTCATGTACAAGTTCTGAAGGAGCACCAGGAAGTGTTCTGGAATTCCCATTCTTCTCAAGGTTTTCCACAGCTTACTCTGGTCCACACAGCTGAATGCCTTTGCATTGTCAATGAAACACACATTTCCGGTATTCTCTGTTTTGAGCCAAGGTCCACCTGACATCAGCAATGATATCCCTTGTTCCACATCCTCTTCTGAATCCAGCCTGAACTTCTGGCTGCTGCCTGTCAGTCTACTGCTGCAGCTGTTGTTGCACGATCTTCAGCGACATTTTCATTGTGTTCTATCAAGGATATTGTTCTATAGTTTGCCATTCTGTTGGGTCATCTCTCTTTGGAATGGGCACAAAGATGATGTCTTCCAGTCAGTTGGTCAGATAGCTGTCTTCTGAATTTCCTGGTATAGATGAGTGTGTGCTTCTAGTGCTTCTTCAGCTTTCTGAAACATTTCCGGGGGTATTCTGTCAATCCCTGGGGCCTTGTTTTTGTCTAATGTATTTAGTGCAATTTGAACTTTGTATTAGTCTGGGTACTTTAGATAAACAAATCCACAGAAACTCATGTACAAGAGAAAGTTTTACATAGAGGTTAAGTGCGCAACAAGAAAACATCCCAACCCAGCGCTGCCCAAGCCCACAAGTCCAACATGAACCCATATATTTGACACCAATCCACAAAATCCTCCTCCATCTCACAAAACACACACTATGACGCCAACTGCAGGAGGAAAGCCGAATCAGTGAACGTGTAAGCATCTCAGCCCTGGCAGGGGTCTCCACATGGCTGCTCCAGCACCCAGGGCTGCACTGGGGTAGGTCCATGCGGCTTCTCCTTGGGGATGTCTTGCAGGAAATAAACTTTGCCAGCTGAAGCAAGGAACTGGCCAAGGCAGCTTCACCCTGGTCCGAACATCAGAAAGCAAGAGACACGAGAACTAGAAAGGTGAGGCTCGCCGAGCCATTTATCCCTCCGCCCTTCAATGAACCCCACATGTGTTTATCGGCCAGGTTGGCACAATACACTAACTACCTTAAATGTCTTCTTTTCATACCATTGGTTCTTGCTTATATGCGAACTCCTGAAACAGTGGAATGGTTCTTTTCGGTACAGAGACCCTGACTGTACTATCCACCTTCTCTTGGTGCTTCCTACATCATTCGATGTTTTGCTCATTGAAATTTTGAAGATTATAACTCTTGGCTTGAACTTTTTTCTTGAGGCTTTCTTTCGGTTTTAGATAGGCTGAGGATGTTCTTCCCTTTTAGTTTTCTAGTTCTAAGTCTTTGCACATTTTGTTATAATATTTGTCTTTGTCTTCTTGAGCGTCTCTTTGAAATTTTCTCTTCAGCTCTTGCACTTCATCTTCACACTGAGTTGCCTTAGCTATTCTACCCTTAAGAGCAGATTTCAGTCTCTTCTGACATCCCTGTGGTCTTTCCTTTCTTTCCCGTCTTTTTAACTACCTTTTGCTTCCTTCAGGAATGAGGTTCTGAATGTCCTCCCACAGGTCATCATGTAGCCTATCATTAGTGTTTAATGCATTAAATCTGTTCCTCAGATGTTTTCAAAATTCAGGTGGGAAATATTCATGGTCATATTTTCACTCTCATGGCCTGTTTTCATTTCCTTCAGCTTTATCCTGAACTTGCATATGAGCAATTGATGTTCTGCTCCACAGTAGACCCCTGGTCTAGTTTTAGCTGCTGATATTGAGCTTCTCCATTGTGTCTTCCCACAGATGTATTCAACTTGAATTCTGTGTGCTCCAACTGGGGATGTCTATGTGCATAGTATCCTTGTTTTGATGAAAAATGGTATTTGCTATGAACAAGTAGTTGGTCTTGCAAAATTCTATCATGTGATCTTCAGCTTCATTTTTTAAAAAGCATTTTATTGGGGGCTCATACAACTCTTATCACAATCTATACATCCATCGTGTCAAGCACATTTGTACATTTGTTGCCCTCATCGTTCTCAAAACTTTTGCTTTCTACTTGAGTCCTTGACATCAGCTCATTTTCCCCTTCCTTCCCTGCTCCCCTTTGCCTTCTCCCTCATGAACCCTTGATAATTTATAAATTATTATTATTTTGTCATATCTTATACTGTCTGACATCTCCCTTCACCCACTTTTTCTGTTGTCCATGCTCCAGGGAGGAGGTTTTATGTAGATCCTTGTAATCAGTTCCCCATTTCTACCCCACCTTCCCTCCACCCTGCAGGTATCACCACTCTCAGCACTAGCCCTGAAGGGATCATCTGTCCCAGATTCCCTGTGTCTCCAGTTCCTATCTGTACCAGTGCACATCCTCTGGTCTAGCAAGATTTGTAAGGTAGAATTGGGATCATGATAGTGGGGGGAGAAACATTTAAGAACTAGAGGAACATTGTGTTTCATCATTCCCAGCTTCATTTCTATCACCAAGTCCATTTTCCCCAACTACTGTTCCTCTTTATTTCCACCTTTTGCATTCCAATCACCAAAAATTATCAATGCATCTTGATTGCATGTTTTACCAATTTCTGATTGAAGTCACTGGTAGAATTCTTCAACTTCTTCATCACTAGCTTTTGTGATTGGGGCATAAAGTTGAACAATAGTTGCATTGATTGGATTTCCTTGAAGGCAGATAGATACAATCTGATCATAGATAGCATTGTACTTCAAGATGGATTTAGTAAGATCCTGTTTGAAAATAAATGCCACTCCATTCCTCTTGATTGTGTTATTCTCAGCACAGGAAGTCATACGATTTTCTGACTCAAAATTATCAATACCAGTCCATTGGAGCTCACCAACACCCAGGATATCTATTTTTGTGAATTCCATTTCATTTCTGACCACTTCCAAAATCCCTAAATTCATACTTTGCACATCCCAAGTTCACATCATTAGAACATTTTTTTGCTGCTGTTTCTCTTTACCCTGAGTCAGGCCCCATCAGCAAATGAAGATCCAGAAGGTTCCACCCCCACAGGCTTTACCCAACTCATGTCACCATAGTCAACTCCCCTCTGAGAAATCATCTCCTCTTCAGTCACGTTTCGAGTGCCCTTGGACTTGAGGGGCCCATCTGCCGGCACTATCTCTGACAACGTTCTGCTTCCTTTGTTCAGGCTTTCAGTACCAGGCAATCCTCTCACGCTATGCATAAGGTTTTTAGTGGTTTCTTACTCGAAAGTGGGGAGATAAGTCCTTGTCTCTTAAACTGGAAGCTCTGGTGAGACCTGCTCATGCGTGGCGACCCTGCTGGCATCTAAAATACCAGTGACACAGCTTCCAGCATCACAGCAACACACAAGCCGCTACAGTACAAGAAAGCAGTTGAGTGCTGGATTCCAACTCAGAGCAGCCCTTTACAGTATAGGTTCCCAAACTAATTTTCAGGGGGAAAATTATTCTCCCCTCCCACCGACCCCCGGCGCCAATGAAAAACTTTTGTACAATAGCCCACAATCCAGGATGAAGCGGGATAAAATCTGTCTTTGCAGCCCACCCCCAGGGGGTGGTATTGCATGTTGAGAGTCCTTACCTCTCCTGAATTCAAGTGTCCTAGCGATATACAACTTACACTTGTTTTCTCAGCGCCCCCAGCTTGTGTTTTCACGGTCTGAAGTGTCCAGACCAAATCAAACCAAAACTAAGACCGGAAACAAAACCCAAACCAACTGCCACTGAGTTGATTTCAAAGCAAATTAGTCCAGCACCCCACAGGGAGTGGCAGTGCCCACTTTTTGAAGCGCTGCTATTTAGGGTGACTGGGCTGTCGACAGTCTCGTCTGCCTCCCTCGGCGCCAGTGGCTTGAACCACCAACCTCGCGCTCAGCTGTTGGATGCTTACCCAAGGGGGCCACCAGAACTCATAAAAAAAAAGAACCCTCACTGCCCTGGAGTGATTCTGATTCAGAGACCCTACAGGGCAGGGCAGAACTGCTCCACGAGCTTCCAAGACCCTCACTCTTTCCCCAGGCAGAAAGCCTGGTCTTTCTCCCGCAAAGCTGGCTGGTGGCTTTGAAATGCTGACGTTGTGGATCTCAGCCCAATGGGTAACTGCTATGCCAACAGGGCTTCTTATCTACACTTAGAGTCTCGATCATAAACGGTGTTATGGTCTTTATCCTCAGCCCTCAGACCAGCACTGCACGCACTGGACAGATACTTGCGGCAGGAAACGGGAGGAATGAAAACGGCTCTAAGGCAGAGACGGCCAGACAGCTGCGCAGGCGCCCACACTCTGCACTTCCTGGCTCCTCCCTCCTTAAAGGGACACTCTAGATTCATGCACTGCATTTCAACGTGAAAACTCAGATGATGCGGTGGGTGGGTTAGGTGTTGCTAACCGAAAGGTCAGGGGTTCAGACCCATCGGTCGGTTGGTCCTGGGGAGAAAGATGAGGACGTCTGCTCCATACAAATCGACAGCCTGGGAAACCCACACAGGCTCAGCCTGAGTTGAAACCAAGGCAGTGGAGATTGGTTTGCTGGTGGTGGTGGCTTGGTCTTTACATGAGTAAGACACTGAAAACACAAGTAACAGCCCTGGAGCGAACATGTGCACGTCGCATACAGACAAAACTCTGTATTCAGAGTACACAGAAACTCCCCAAAGGCAACCAATCACGGGAAAACAGCCGAGGTTAAAAATGGGCGTCTTTATCAGATCATCCCCGAGACGACGATGTGGCTGCCACAGACGCACATGAAGAGGTGCTCCCGTCACCGCTCGTTAGGGAAATGCAGATGACAGCCAGAGCGAGGCCCAAACCCCAACCAAACTCAGTGCCGTCCATTCAATCCCAACTCATCGCGACCTTATAGGATGAACCGCCCCTGTGGGTTTCCGACACTCTTTACAGTAGAAAGTCTGGTCTTTCTCTCACGGAGCGTCTGGTGGTTTCGAACTACTGACCTTGTAGTAACCGCCACAAGGTGGATAGATACGATGGATAGATATCCGATGGATAGATACGCTCTCGCTATCCGTGTAAAGAATAACCAATCAACAATAAAAAGGAATAAACTACACATTCACAAAGTATCATGGGTGAAAAGAGCCTAAGGCTCCGCCTTGGAGGAAGTACTGCGCAGCTCTTCAGGGGCAAGGCCTGCTGTCAGGAGAGACCAGTCCCTGGACCAGGACCTCATGCTTGGGAAAGAAGGGGGGCAGCGGATGAGAGGAAGGCCCTCGACAAGATGGGGTCACCCCGCGCTGCAACCATGGGCTGAGACTCAAGAACAATGGTGAGACCGCTGCAGGGCCACCATGGTGGTGCTTCCTTCGTTGTGTACAGGGTCACCTGGAGTCAGCGGTCTCCAGAGGCTGGGGACGGAGCAGGGATCTGAGGGAGTCCCTGAGAAGTCACAGCTATACGACGGTGGGGGAGGGGGGGATTCAGAAAGTTTGTGGAAAGGGAATGAAGCGATCATGGGATTTTCCCGTGGACTTCCATCTGGTGAGCACTGGCGCACTACCATACGGTTGTCCATTCAGAGCCCTCCGCCGCTTTGAGAGAGAGAGAGAGATGAAACTATTTGCAAAGATTTACAGCCACAGAAACCCAATATGAGGTTGCTATGAGCCCTGGTGGTGTACTGGATTATGCGCTGGGCTGCTAACCACAAGGTTGGTAGTTCAAACCCTCCCGCTTCTCCGGAGGGGAAAAACCGAGGCTTTCTGCTCCCATAAAGATTTACAGCCTCAGATCCCCACAGGGCAGTTCCATACTGTCCTTCAGTTCCTTGCGAGTTGGAATCCATTTTATGCCAATGGGGTTGTTTTTATTCCCCCGCAGGGGTGTGTGTGTGTGCGCGCGTGTGTTTTGGTTTGTGTTAGTCAAAATTCATGTACTTCTATAAAGGGAAAGAATGAGTGTTGCTGGCTGGCCTTACTTATGAAGAAGGGATGGATGCCCTTCTTGAGAAAAGACAGGGGCATTGAAACGCATAATAAAGAAAGACATCTTCCTGAGATGGTGTATTTGCAAACTGAGATGGGAAGGGACTGGGTGAAATGACCTCTCTGCTCGTGCCCGAGCCCTGCGCGCCTCACTTTGCTGGGATAAGGCAGCCCACAGGGGACGGCGAACTTCGGGTGGCAGGCCTGTGCGCCTGGCGAGAGGGCCTTACCTTCACAACGTCCTTCTCTTTCATCCAGGCCGGGAGCGGGAGGCCCTGGCTGAAGATCTGGAATAACACCGCTCGGAGGGCCGCGTAGTGATCTCTCTTCACCGGCCGGACGCACTGAACGCGAAGCCTCCCAGCCAGCTCCTCGTACGCCTGTCAGCCAGCAGGAAAGCAAGCACCCGCTAAGCAACGGCAGGGGCCCCGAGAACTGAGGCTACGGGGTCTACAGTGGGGTGCTACTCCCACACAGACAAAATCCAGTGACAACTTCAAAGTGCAAGTTGTCTTGTAAAGACACCCGCACATGCTGTCCCAGGTAGTGGTCTTTCAGACAATGGGCACCTGGAAGCCCAGAGCCCCGGGGAATTGCTCTGGGGAGACCCCGGGTAGGACCTGTCCACAGTGGAAAATGCCGTGTACACTGACGGCCATGCGACCACGAGGTCCTTCAAGGGCGCCCCTTTCTTTTGTGCCTCTGCTAGGACAGAGCTCACCAGCACTGTCCGGGCCGGCAGAAAAGATGGAAAGAGTCTTCAAAATATTTTACAGCAGGTGCCTGGCCCTTCCAACAGTCTCTGGTGTGTGTGCGGAGGTGCCGCCGGGCCCGCCCGCAGAGGCTGGGAAGAGCCGGACTGTCCCTGTCTCCCCAATGGCAGACCTGCTCTACCTCATCCTGTAAGGACGTCACGCTTGGTAGAGGGTCACCAGGAAGATTCTCAATGAGATGGACAGATGCAGTGGCTGCAACAATGGGCTCTAACGTCATAGCGATTGTGAGGACGGCGCAGGGCTGGGCAGTGTTTCGGGCTATGGTGCCAGGATTGGAACTGACCCAACAGCACCATTAGGCCACCAGCGCCAAGGGGCCAGCTCTGGGCACATGGCTAGACACCATGTCTCACTTAGGTTTCTGAATCAGAGCCACGTTGATACGTTTGTATCAGATGTGCTATTGGTAGATCTGTGAATTCAGTAAGGCCTGGGATGTGTAGGTCTTTCCCCTGATTTTGATGGAAAAGGTCACCGTGCGTCCGTAGCCTGCGTACAAACACACCTTCCTGAGGAGCTTGACATCGGGCGTCTCTCCCCTCCACTCTCGCGCACAGTAGCTGAGCACATCAACTTCGGCCCCCACGCTGAGGTTCTCTGTACCAAAGACAAACATCCGAGGCACTGGATTCTCTCGCTCCCCTTCCTCCTGAGTCCACTCCACATCGGTTCTTTTTCTTTCTTTTTTAACGGCATGTCATTCACAGATCACGCAATTCGACAGTTCAGCCACCCCCACTACCACCAGGTTTAGGACACTTTCTCCATTCTTGGACTCTGCGTTCTTAGCTCCTGATCTTCCCCCAGCCTCCCATCTTAACTCTTGGGAAACCCACACGGGGGAGTACTTACTTTTGAACTTTCTCTGCAGATATCCCATCCACCTGAAAGACCAAGGGAGTAAGAGTATCAAACCTCTGTCGTGAATGGCCGGGGTGCTTCTGGAATCGGAGGAGGACCCCGGGACCCACCATTTCAGCCGGTGCCTGAAGTGTAGGTATAGTCTTTGGAAGCGGCAGAGGGCAGCCAGCAGGAGGGAGGTGGCCAGCATCAAGGCCCCCACCGCCAGCCTCCATGCGGCATCGAAGGCATGGCTTGTGACCAGTGTCCAGGAGGGAGCTTTGTCATTTCCTGTAGAGGGAAAAAAAAAATTATTTTTTTAACTCACCTTAGAACTGCATTGTCTTATTTGTTTCAAACAAAGATACACTGGAAGACTTATCTACAAAGTGCCGCTCTCAATGATTTACATAAATAGTTCAAAGGCATCCTAGTGTTCTAATCTGAAAATAAGTAATATTCAGCCCTAGAATGGTTCTGACCATTGCGAGGTGCCCAGGCATTGGAATTGGCATTGGCTCTGACTCTAGTGACCCTCCCGCAGGACAGAACAAACTGTCTTGCGGCATCCTCGCGATTGTTACATTTGAGCCCATTGTTGCAGCCACGGGCCAATCCATCTTGCCCGGGGTCTTCCTCTCTCTCACTGCCCCTCTGCTTTGTCAAGCACGATGTCCATCTTTCAGAACTCCTCTTTAGTCCTCAGAGGGGCACCTTTGCTCGCCAACACTTTAAAGAGGTCTTGTGCGGCACACTTCCCCTAGGTGATACATCCTATGACTGTTGTTGGCAGGTGCCACCGTCTCATAGCAACCCTACGTACAACGGAAGGAAACACGGCCCCGGTCCGGTGCCACCCTCACAGCTGTTCTTACGTTTGGCTCCGCAGACCAGGCACTGTGTCCACCCATCTTGTTGAAGGTCTTCTGCTTTTTCTGCTGCCCTGCTACTTGACCAAGCAGGATGTCCTTCCCCGGGGACTGGTCTCTGCTGACAGCATGTCCGAAGTACGTGGCACAAAGCCTCATCCTCTTTGCCTCGAAGGAGCGCCATGGCTGTGTGTCTTCGTCCAAGAGATCCGCGTGTTCCTTTCGCAGTCCGGGGTACTTTTCATACTCTTCACCAGCATCATAACTGAAACGCACCGAGTGTTCTTCGGCCCTCCTTATTCAATGTCCAATCTGCACATGCACGTGAGGCATAGCATTTATTAGGGGGGGCCTACCTGGGAACATTTTTGTTGCACAAAATTCCAGAGGAGTTGGTGGTACTGTTGCCAACCGGATTTTCACTGGCTGCCTTGGGAAGTATCTCGTCAGAGCTTCCTAATCTTCCCTGGTCTGGAAGTTCCACTGGAACCAGTTCAGGCCTTCGCTGGCTACGTGAAAGAGTCACACTGAACCACCCGTGTCCCCTAAAGAGCATCCTTGATCACTGAGTGGTTTCTCACTGCCAGGGACCCTCTAGGACAGAGCAGACCTGTAGGTTCTACGACCACATTTTTACAGGACTAGAAATCTCATCTTTCTCCCAAGGAGCACCTGATGGTTTCGAACGGCTAACCATGCAATGAGCAGCCCCGGTGTAACCACTATGCCACCTGGGCTCCTCAGAATTCATAGGAAACTTGCCACCACCACTCCCCTGGCTGTGTGACTGCCTGTGGGCGAGTGACTTCTCCTGCTTTGGCTTTTCTCGACTATGAAACTCGGAGAGAAACCCCAGCGGCACTGAAGGAAGGCTCCATAGAAATTCTTCAAGCACAGTGCCTCGGTGACCCTCCATGTACATTCCCTGAGCCCGAGCCAGCAGGGATCAGCACCAAATACCCAGGAACCAGGGGGAACCAGGCAGCCCGCCCCCCCCCCACCGTGGTCCCCGCCCCTGCCACAGTCGCCTGCTTTTATGTTTTCGAATCACTCTGGTTCTCAGCTGGGGACAACCGCATCACCTTAACACCACAGAGCATGTGACACCAAGGCAGGCCAGGGGCCCTGGTTTCCAGGAAGCCAACCACTTGAAAGGAAAGATGAGTGTGAGATGGAGTTAGATACGGGGCTTCTGGAAGATGCTTCATTCCTGATTTGACTAAGGAGGCCTGGCGACCCCCCACTGTGAACAGAGATTCATCCCTAGATGACATCTGAGCACGAAAATGCTGCAGGGCCTCCAAGGGCGGGGCATGTCAACAATGACCCAACGTCCCGGGATCCACTGGGAATTAACTTCCCCCACAGCGCATGATTCCGGAAAATCCCTGTGACTGACCACATGGAAAACCTTTCATCACACTGCTATGCACCTTTTCAGCATGTTTGCTCACACCCTTGACAAGGAATTTTACCAGCTAGTACATTTTTTTCAGAGAAAATATTTACAGTTACTTGGCAAAGAACCATTGCCCAAAGCAAGTGTTTAATCAACTTAGAACAGCGGACTAGCTCGTCAAACCATTATGTGTTATTCTCCTTAGATACTAAGAGACCTGGTGGCTTACTGGGTCGGGCATGGGGCTGCTAAATCACCTCAAGGTCAGGTGTTCAAACCCACCGGCTGCTACCTGGGAGAAAAGATGAGGTTGTCTGTTCCCATGAAGATGTGCAGTCTCAGAAATCCCGAGGAGCAGTTCTGATAGCGACACTGTGCATTGGAATCGAATTGACAGCTATGAGCTAGGCTTTTTTTTTTTAGTTTAGATTTATAGCGGAAGCCCTAGGTGTCACGAATGGTTAAGGGCTGATTGTAGTCCTGATCTGAGAACAATTCCTTCTTATGACGTGGCTCACTTGACACCCGTCCTCATGAAGATCACTGAAGATATGGTTCCTATAGCAAAGTGCAATCAATGGTTTCTTGGGGGTATGGCTGGAGAGGTTGTGGGGCAGGAAAATGGGGAGCTACTAACAGTGAGTACAAGGGAGAACATGTTTTAAAATTGATGTGGTCCTTACTGTACAACACTTCATGATATGACTGAACTACTGAGTTGCATGCTATGTGGATTATGTGCCAGTAAAATGGTTTTTTTTAATTAAAAAATAAAATTTTACTATGTATATGTTAAACTAGGCCCCTTAAACCCCTCCCCCCACCAAAACACAAGGGAGGAAGGAAGCAAGAAATGAGATGGTGCCTGGATATCAGAAAGAATTAGCCTTTGGAGTCTTCAAAACCACAAAACCAAGCTCATCCCATCAAGTTGCTGCCAACTCCTAGCGACGACCGGGCAGGGTGGACTGCCCCCGTGGGTGTCGACTGTCACTCATGTGAAGTAGCGAGCTCCATCTTTCTCCAAAGGTTTGCTGAAAGCAAGCTGCCATCTAGATGAGGTGTGAGCTACGTACACATGGAAGAAGCACACCCACCTGTGTGACTCAAGGGATTATAAATAATAGAATCCGAGATCAAAGAAGGAAACGGTGTTTTTGGTTAAATTCGGAGCAGCCAGTTTGCAGAAGGCTACAGTGAAAACCTAAAATCCATTTGCAAGGGTCTTCATTTGGATGAAACCTCCCTCTGACCACTGACCAGGGATGCATCACACAGACATGCAATCACACAGTGTAGTAGAAAGTGGGTTAAAATATATGTAGCTAGGCTAAAACCTAACACCCCATCATTTGCTCTCGCTTTTGGCCCATTTTTAATTTGTTCAATTTTCAATATTTTCTACTTTTTCTATTGAGGTTTTTCTATTTCACTGTGGTATTACTGTTGGGCTTTTGGTTTTTGTTCTGTATGTTTTCTGTATATGAAATCCCGGAGAGGTAAATCTACAGAGGCAGTAGCTGGATCAATAGTTCCTCAGGGTTATGGCAGGGAAAGTTGGGAGAAACAGGGAACTCATGAGTATAAGGCAAAAGTCGATTTTCAACTTCACCGCAGTCAACACATCGAAAACAGCACCCAAGATAACATTAGCTCAACGGCGCAAAGACGGCAAGAATGAACCTCCCCCACCTCCCCCTACACACACACATACACACACACACACACAATGTACTGATAAGAAGGAGGGAGGTAAACACCCAACACAGAAGGTCCAAGATGACATCACAGAGCGAGTCCACAGATGGATGTAATAACTCTGAATGTCAATGGACTGAACACATCCATTCAAAGACAGAGACTAGCAGACTGGCTTAGCACACACAAGAGACACACCTCAAAAGATGATCTTCTAAAATTGATGGTGGTGATGATTGCACAACTCTTTTCAGTGTGATTAAAGTGCTGAATTGTAGAAGTATAGCAACAGAGTGTGTGAGCACTCAATGACTAGTGGAAAGATGGGCAGTCTGAACTCAGGCACCTTGAGATAAAGGGCTGGTGATCGCTTCTGAAAGACCCCCCTCTGGAGCATGTGACGTTGCACACCGGGAACGCCGGGGGTTGGAACTGACCTGCCAGCAGTCACAAGGCACTTAGGAGTACTTCTGATTTTAACACATTTAAAATATAAAGCTAGAATACTTCCATAATTCACACTGACTCAGAATAATTTTCCCACTTTGAAAATCCTGCCACAAGCAAACATCTCTTGGTAAACGTTGCTATTTACAGAAGTAGAATTCTGCCTGTCACACAGTCACGTATATGGTAACCGTTGACATTTCTGGGAAAAAAGAAAAAAAAAAAGGACTATTACACATGATTGCAGTCTTTTTTCCTCTTAATGAAACCTGGGCATCTTTGGACATCCGTGATTCATAGAGATCTACATTTTTAAAAAGCAAATGTGTTAATCAGCACAAAACTGCTGCTGCTGTTATTTGCATATGTATCAGTATGAATGCATATGTATGCATATGTATCAGGCTGTATTTGCATACAGTTTCAGAATAAAGCTGCTTCTGCTGTTGTACGTAGCTGCCATCAAGTTGGCTCCGACTCTGGGTGACGGGGGGTGGGGGGGTGGGGAGGAGTGGGGGGGTCCCGGGGTACAGGAGACCCGCCCCACAGCCTTTCAGGGCCCTGAACTTCCAGAAGCAGACTGCTGCTGTTTCCCAGTGTGCCTCTGGGGGACTGGAACAGCCAACTTCGGGGCTCATGGTAGAGCGCTTAGCCGTCTGTACCACCCCAAAAGCCCAGCCTTTCGATCTGACCCTTGACGAGATGGATGGACATGGTGGCTGCCCATGATGGGCTCGAACATAAGAGCGATGGTGAGGTTGGCACAGGGCCGAGTGGCGCTCCATTCTGCTGTACAAAGCGGGGCTCCGAGCACCCAGCAACAGCAAGAGCCCCAATGCTCGCAGCTGAGCTGATGCTGACTCATGGTGTGCCCTCCGAGTCTGCAGAGTACAAGTGCCCTGCGGGTGGGTCTCATGGAGGTGACCCCCTAGGAGGAGATCACCAATCCTGTCTTCTAAGGTGCCTCCAGGGGGTGGGTGCACACTACGACTGTTTGGCTAGAGTGAACGTTACCATTTGCATCACCCCAGGGACTCCTGGTGTAACACTGTAGGTTTTGTTAGGGGCTGTAGGATTGGCCCTGGCTCAGAGCGAACATATGCACAACAGAATCCAACACTGCCTAGTCCAGTGCCGTCCTCCAAATCACCGGTATGTTTGAGCCTTGAGGGTCTTGGTTTTCACCGAGCCCCTCCCAGCTATGCTGTCCTTTCCCAGAGACTGCTCCCTTCTGACTACATGTCCAAACTAAGTCAAATGACTTCTCACCACCCGCCTCTAAGGAGCCTTCCGGCTGTACTTCTTCCAAGACAGACTTATTTATCCTGGCAGCCCACAGGGCTGTCAGGATTCTTCACCAACACCGTCATCCCGACGTATCCATTCTCTGTTGGCATTCCCGATGCCCTGTCTGAGTTTCACAGGCAGAGGAAGTGACTGGCAATACCACGGTTTGGGTCAGGCGCACCTGATGCCCACGTGGCTTTGTTGGTAAACATTGGGACTGGGGCCTGTGTTTTGCTTTCACAAAGCATGCTGTGAGGAACATGCCTTCTTCCCCAGTCCCTGTGGACTCATGGGACGTTTTGTAGGAGAAACCTGGGTCGAAGGGAATACCCATTTTTCCATGTGCAGGAATTTCAAGTACCCCCTCCAGACAAAGAAATCTGCCCTCGGGCACTCCACCACATCCCAGAGGGCACCTATTTCCCACACTCCAATACTAGTCAGCACTGTTTGTATGTAAGTATGGATGCATGTATGTCAGCCTTGTTTTAAAGCTGCCTGGGGGCTGACCAGTGTGGGGTGATCCCCCATTTTAGTCCGCATTTCCTGCTGGATCAGCTGAGCTCCACGTTGTCCCGTAGGTACTGACTGTTCACAATGTTTTCTGCTGTGAAGAGACTCCTAAAAAGCATCATCCACTTCTCAGTGGTGTGTGTGTGTGTGTGTGTGTGTGTGTGTGTGCTTTGTGCATGGACTTGGAGGGCAGCTAGTCACTGAGGTGGGGGACTGTGGGAGCTCCCATCTGTCATAGACCCCACAGAGGCAGCCACACTACTTCAGTCCCTCACTCAAGGCCCTGGGTGTATGTGTGGGTGGGGGTGCTCCTCTTGAGGTGTCCCGTAGCACCTAGTCCGGAAGGGGCTGGGCTTTCTCACTGTGGTGAGGAAGAAGCCTATCGCAGCTGTTTGATCTTGCACAGGCCTGTAGTGTCGGGAGCTCAGGGAAAGGATCCTGGGCTGAGAGCAGCAGGGGTCCCAGAGACAGTGGGGGGGGGAGGCTGGCAGGGGACCATGTGAGCAGGCCGTCCCAGGATCCTGGCATCCGTCTTGGCTGGGTGGGGACTCCTGGGCAGCACTGGCTCTCTGACCAGGTTCTTCAGTCCCCACTCCTGTTCCGTTCCTACACCTGGTGGGCGAATCAGACTGCTGCCAGCTCACCCATCCTCCTCCTGAATGACCTCAGGGCCCACCCAGTGCTAGCTAAACCAAGATAAGATCCTGTCCCGCATCCCCGCTCCCACCTGCCCAGGTAGCCGCTGTCCAACTTTGACCTGGACTGTGCTGCTTGCTGCCAGGGAGGAGGCTCTGACTCAGAGGCCCATCAGGGCGAGCAGAACTAACAGTTCCACAGTTTTCAAGGCCATGACCTTTCGTAGGCCGTGTCTTGGCTTGTCTTCTGAGGCGCCTCTTGGTGGGTCCAAACTGCCAGCCTTTCAGTTTGAAGTCAAGTGCCTGTCTGTGCCCCTGGGGGACCCCTTCTGCCAAAGGGCTTCGCAGCAGCGAAGGCACACAGCGCCTGCCATGTGGTGACGGCCGCGTGTTGTTGCTGACAGCAGCACTGCAGAGGCACCCGTGGTGTGGGAGACGTGCGCACCGCACTGCTCTTTATGGCCAAGCCATAGTCTGCGGTCTGGGCAGCCCCAGCTCGTTTCTCCGTCCTCTGTGCATGGCGCCGGGCCGCTCCCTACTTTGGTCTCCCTGGCTTTGCAGGTGGGGAAACTGAGGACTAGGGCTAAAAAGAAGCTGACCCGGAGGCCCAGCCCCTCACGTGGCAGGGTTAGGATTCAACAAAGAGGACAACGGGGCATCAGAGGCGACACGCAGGGGGGCAGGGGCCCCCTCCATTCACCTGTCACTGAAGAGCGGGGCTGCAGATCCACCTTGTGTGGAACAAGACCCTTTAAAGAGACAACTTACAGAGCGTCTGCTGCACATTTAAGCAACTGGATCACAACTCAGAAACATCGAGACACGGAAGGAAAGCCTAGCCGAAGGAACGGTTGTCGCGATCTCAGCTTTGATGATCTTCTGAGTCAAATCTCATTCCTCCCCACCCCCAAAACAGCTACCAGCAGCTAGCATTCTTGACATCTGAATGTCCACGAGGGTCTCTTTGCTGCCAGCCTGCCAACAGAAGTCTGCACGCGCTGGCCCAATGGCCCCTCTTCCCTGCCCAAGGGTGACAGGCCCTGAGTGATTCAGACTAGAAGAGACAGCTCCGGCCTCCTTAGCTCTACAAAATGAAAGGGGGTGGGGTGGGGGAGGAAGGGCTTCAAACAAATCTGCCACACAGAGTTTCCACGAAGTGCAGGCTCACTAGAGCTGGCGGCAAAGGGAGAAGGGTTGCCAACAATGACAGGCTCGATCCTCTCCGATCTGCCAAGACACACGGAAAATATCTTTTTAATCCTCTTGGATGGAACCACTTGGGTCGCAGCAGAAATAAGGCGGTACAGGATGTCATGAGCATTTCTATCACACCGGAAAGGGTGCTTTTCCACCAGCAGGGGTTCCCGTTCACCCTCCGTCATCAGCGTTCAAGTTTGCTGACCGCCCCCTCCCATGGCCAGCACTGGGATGATCGTTGAGTCATTTAGGGGCAGAATCTGCTGAAGTCAGCAACGGGCACTATCTAAAACGAAAATCACATGTATGACCACTACACTCTCTGTAACACGTGACCACTGAATAGAACGGGAAGAAGAAGGGGCGGGGAGGGGGGGAGCCTTCAATTGTTTGCGGCACAAAAATTTTTCCATTCCCTAAAATGTATCAAAGCTGAAGTCATTCAGACATTCAAACAGGAAACCACGGAGAAGAAAAAGGCTGAACACAATGCTAACAGACACCTAAGAGCCGGAAACAGGGTTACACAGGCAGCTGCACTAACCTCTGGGGGTCCCGAGTCCCGAGTGCATCTCCCGAGGAAACGATTCCACGTCTGGTTCTGCCCTGGGATGCTAATCCTCCGCCACCTCCAGGTCCCGGTGGTCGCACCACACAGTCTTCCCCCTCGGCTGTTTCCTCTCCCGATCTTACTCATCTCACTCCCAGGGGTGGTTTCTCCGCTGGCTGCTCCGAAAGCCGAGCTGGTTACTGTCTCTCTCATAGCAGCCCTACAGGACAGAGCTGCCCCCGTGTTTCTGTGACCATAACTCTTTACGGGAGTAGAAAACCCCACCTTTCTCCCGAGGAGGAGCTGGTGGATTTGAACTGCTGACCTTGCTGACCCTCTCCCCCGGTCCCTGCCCCCGTGGTCACACTTCCTTCCCCACCATGGACTGAAGGGTAGGGATGGGAGGAGGCATTCTTTGCCCAGGAGTGAGAAGCCTCCCCTTAGGAAATGTGCCGGTGGGCTTGTCCCAGACAGTGCTCTTTGCTGGTGGTAAGGTGCAGCCAGTATTGTCGGACAGCCCCCAGGTGTGGCTCCCAGGTGACAGGCAGACCCTGGCCCTGCAGGTCACCCTTCTCAGAGGTTTTTGATTTTCTCCTTAGGTCTCTGAGAGGCTCAGGGCAGGTGGGTGTGGGGTGGGGAGGGGGCCTCCAGTGTGGGGATCAACTGCTCAACTCTGAGAAACTCCGAGGTCCCAGACCCAGTAAAATGTCGCACAGGTTCAAATGTTATAACCATGTTATAAATGCTCAAAGACACCAGCCATCTGCAAACAGAATGATAGACTGAACAGATTCTGTTAGGTCCTCGAGGTTGAAGTCATCAGGGTTTTTTTTCCCAATAATCTGGAGAACTTAAAAACAGCCGGGTGGAGTGGGATGAGAGCATGGGTGGATAGTGTCTTGATCCTCACAAATTCAGAAGTCAGTTGTCTGTCTGTCCACATCAGCTGTGAGGGAAACAGAGGACCCAGCCAAGAGAACTTCCTCCATCAGTCTTGGAAAGGTGAGGTCAACACACTGGGTCTCTTTTCCAAGTACTGCCTCAGCTACGTTAAAACCTCGGTCCTTCCACTCAGTGGGTCAGGGTGGCCCACACGGGCGCAAGACCAGGAGCCCCTGGGAAGAGAGCCAACGCACGAAAAGTCCTAAGCCAAGACCAGGGAGGCATTCAATCAAGGTCTCGTCATGGAGACCCCAACTGAAGCGATGAGCCAAAGCCCCAGGAAGGAGCATGTGTGAGCCAAGTTGGAGCAGTGGGTTACGTGGTGAGCTGCTGACCACAAGGTCAGCTATTTGAAACCACCAGCCACTCCCCGGAGAGGCTTTCTACTCCTGTAGAGTGACAGTGATGGAAACCTACAGGGCCGTTCTACCCAGTCCTGCAGGGTCGCAGTGAGTAAGAATCAACTCAATGGCAGTGAGTTTGGTTTGGAGAGTTGGGGCAATGCTTTAAGCACTTGGCTGCTAACAGGAAGAGCGGCAGTTCAAATCCACTGGCTGCCCCAAAGGAAGAAGACGAGGCCGTCTGCCTCTGTAAAACGGACAGCCTTGGATACCCTGTGGGGAAACACTCCTCTGTCCTATAGTAGCTACGGGCTGTGAGTGTCAGGAAATACAAAAGTATCAGACATAACAGAACGCCGCTCCTGGCACTGAGGACGTTGTACTGGGTTTTATTTTTAAAAGTGTTTTGTTGTGGGAAAAAGAAATACTTTCTATAACCTACAGCTATAAACACACACATACAAGTGAGCATGTACAATCATAAAAACACATCCAGCTATAAAAACATCTGCTACTTCATCAGCGCACACAGTCCAACGGCTGCGTTCACATTGTGCCACCGTCACCGCTACCATTTCTACACGCGGTCACCACCACGCGCCCACGCACACACCCTCCCGTCCTCCCACGCTCCCTCCTCCTCTGCCTGTTCCGCTTCACACAGGTCGCGTGTGGCTGACGCGGTTCACGCAGCGGATTCCCCAGGCCCAGCACGCTGCAGAGCTGTTATTCTTTCAGAACATCATCCTTCAGAGGGCTCTCGCTTTGCTTTTGTTTTTCCTGGAGACCTAAGATGGGAGTGTTACATGGGACCCATCATTTTAAACACACGTTTGGGTTTCTCACTCTGTGTGCGGTTTTAAAAACCCACCCAGCTATAAAACCACACAAGGGGTGTGTGTGTGTGTGAGAGAGAGAGAGAGAGAGAGAGAGCGAGAGAGAGCGAGATGGGGAGGGGAGGCTGCTACTGAAGAGCAGGTAGTAACTCCTCCTCGGTGGCATCAGCGTCCCAGGGTGGACAAGAACTTCCTAAAGCACACTTCGCCCCGTCCCAGCTCGCTCTTCGAGGCCTGCCTGCTGGACAAGTGCCATGGCTGACCAGGCACAGGGCTGGGAGCGAGTCTTTGTCCCGCCATGTTCTAGTTGCAGGACTTGGGACAAACCATTTCACCTCGATGACTTTATCGCCGATGGACAACATGTGGTAAGAAAACGTGGTTGGAAAACACATTTAATCGGGCACCTGGAAATGCCTCTCTAATGTCAACAGGGCTTGAACCTCTCCCACAACGTGCCCGCCGTCTCATCATCCAACATGAACATGGATGTGCCTCTGGGGGAGGGGGACTTACCCCCTCTGCTGTTGGGCTGTTCCTCTTTTTGAGTGATCACAATCTATCAGGATCACGACTCTGTGACTATGAACTTCCTGCGGGTCAGACACGGAGAACCTGAGCCACAGTATGAACAGACTCTGGGGGCTTCACGATGAGCGCATGTTGGAAGGAATGGAGGCCCACGACTCCAGAGGGGTGTCCCCTATGCTCCGTCAGAGCAGGCCACCCTTAGGGTGAGGCAGAGCTGGGATCCAGAGGACAGGAAGGAGGTCGTGAGGCACAGGAAGCCAGGGGAGGTGTGAGGCTCGTCAACATGGCCTTCCGGTCCCAGCTGTGAATGATTCTGTGGTTTACCTGGAGAGCAGAGTGAGTCTCGGGGAGTCTTCTGCAAGAGGCTGACATGACAGATCTGTAACCACAACTTCAAGCATGATTGCTGGGGCGTAAAGAACCAATCTAACGCCTCTTCTACGTGAGGAATCCTCTTCTAAATCTTACACCCAATTGGCCAAGGCTATGGGCTGGAATTCTGCTTGTCCACCAAGGCCTGACCCAAACACCTCCGGGTACAGGATTCCTCCCAGCCTCTCTCCTGGTACTCCCTCACCACACATCTAGGGGGCTTCAAAAAGCTCATGGAAACACTCCACCGTCTCAATTCTCTTTATCCACGATCTTTTCGAAGCCCCTCTGTGGTGCCCTTACGAACCGGTAAGCAAGCCCATCTAAGGCCAATCTTCAGCAGACACGTCTTCACTGCACTCTCTCCCATGCACTTGATTCTGACTCATGGTGGCCACACGGCACTGAGTAGAACGGCCCCGTTGGGTTTCGGAAATTGTACATCTTTATGGGAACAACTCATTTCCATTGAGTTGTTGAATGGAATGGGCCCTGTGGGTGTCTGAGATGCCAACTCTTTCCAGGAGTAGAGAGCCTTGTCTTTTCCCTCAGCGAAGCTGGTGGTTTCAAACTGCTGACCTTGAGGATCACAGCCCAACGCGCAAACACACCACCAACCAGCGCTCCCATGACGGGAACAGACGGCCTCCCAACTGATCTTATTACTAGTAGCCCAACGCTTAACCCACTGGACTGGCTATTTGACGAACTCTCGTTTCTCTCTCTCTCACACACACACACACACACACACACACACACACACACACACACAGTTGTGCAGTGAAGACCGTGAAGCTTGGAGAAAACATGCAACAATCTGAACAAGAAGCTACACTTTCTGACTGACGCTCAGGCCTCCGTGAAGGAAGCCTGCCTTCCCGGGGCGATTCTCTTCCAAGAATGAAAACCGTCGGCTTACTGCCCTTGAAGACAACGAACATTTCCACGGCGGACCTTTCCCGACAGGTGAGTCCAGTGCTCTCAACCCACCCATCTTCTCCGAACTCCTTCCATGCATCAAGTGTCAGGCGAGGCCGCCGGGAGGGTGCCCAGCAAAGTGACTGCCCACCTTCTTCAGTCTAGCTCCGGGGCTAGCACGTTTTCTGTGAAAGGCCAGAGTCAACACTCTGGGCTCCAGACACCACCCAGTCTGTCCCAGAGGGAAACCAGCCAGAGATGATGCAATATGCCGTGTTCCCACCGTCTGCACACCTCTAGTTGGGGGGGCCTTCACAAGATGCACTCCTAATCTCTCCATGCCCCAAAAGCCCACTCCCCGCCTCTTCTCCTGCCAGGTGGAGCTGAGTGGCAGGTCTGGAAGGCATGCTGGGTGGGCATGCTCCACGCAGGCCTCCCCTCTCCTCTGTCCAGGGAAAGGGCCTTGTGTCTGCTTTCTGGGAGGAAGCTTGGGGTCTCGCAATATAAGCCAGCCCATGTGGTTACACAGCAAGACATGAGAATGTTATAAGCCCTGGAGATGCCCTTGTTCTATCTGGCTCCCACGCCCACCCAGTTCAGGGCATGGGAAGTTCAGTGTGCAAGTTCTGCGTGCGTGAGACCAGAGCCTTCCACAAAATTCCAGCCGGTGCTCCAAACTGCTTCTGTGGCTCTTGACTCGGCGGTGCAATGTCTGTCTGTCCTTTCCCTCCCATCTCACAGGCCTGACATAGTAACTTCCTTTCTCTGCCACCCGAGAGCTGTTGAGGAGCAGGCTGACCAAGAGAGAAGGAGAGGCACCTGAGACAAGACACTCTTCCTCTGGCGACTTTCCCATTAACCGGTGTCTTAGGGAGCATCTCCTGGAAGAGCAAGGTGTCCTTTTGAGGATGACAGCGCACCTGACCCAGGACAGGGTGTTTGCAATCACCTCCCACGCAGGTGAAAATTGGACACTGGAGGTGGAGGGCTGAAGTAGGATTGATGTGGTTGAATTGTGGTGCTGGCCAAGAAGATGGAAGGCACCATGGACCGCCCCCCCCCCCAAAAAAAAAAAACCAACAAATCCATCTTGGATTTGTATAGTCAGAATGCTCCTTAGAGGCAAGTGTGGGGACACATATTGTGGACATGCTGCCAGGAGAGACCAGGCCCTGGAGCAGGGCGTCATGCTGGGTGACGTGGAGGGGCGGTCAGAAAGAGGAAAGGCCTCGGGGGATGGATGGACACAGTGGCTGCAGCAATGGGCTCAGTCAGAGGAACCATTGTGAGGACGGTGCAGGACCGGGCAGGGTTTGTTCCGTTGTGCACAGGGACCTGTGGGTCGGAAACAACTTGATGGCACCTGACAACAACAGCCAAAACAGCAGGGAGCTGTTGGTTCATGGTTGTCCATCCGTCTAGCGGACCTCTCTTCTCTCATCCATTGTCCGCACAGTGGCTTTTCTTTTTGTTTTCAACATCCAGATTGTGTTATCTGCTAGTTAAAAATCTCTCCCTGGCTTTTTTCATTCATAGGAAAAACATCCGCATCCTGGCAGCCGCCGCAGGAAGCGGGCAAGCCCCACACAAGGCGCACGCACACGCATTCCCCATCCCCCGGGTACCATCCGCACCAGAAGCCACCCCTGTAACCAGGACGACCAGCGCCAGAGGATGCTTGCTGAAATCAGGAGGTCGTACAAAAGGCTGGCTCAGCTAAAGAAATGCACGCGATGACTCTTCTTCACGGTGAAAGTGAACAAAATATCTTCCAACTTTCCATGGGTGAGGTGTCGGGAACAAGGTCCTGCAATGTCGAGAAATGGGCCAAAATGACCCAATGGATTCAAAAGAAAAGACCGCGGCAGTGGCTGCCAATCTTGGGCAAAGCAGTGTGCAGGAGACAGCAGAAACCAGGTCCGGTGTGCCTAGCGCTAGCCTTAGGATGCTTCCTCGGGACGCTGGAATCACGCTCCTTGGGGAGAGCCGCAGCACTGCAGGTGGACCGTCCTGCAGCTACTCCACAAACCCTCCAAGACCCAGGAGTCCGACGCCAGGGAACGGGCACACACGAACTCGCAGGCGGCTGTCTTTCTGGCTGTCGGGTCACGCTCTCTGGAGAAGCAGAACCCGGGAGGCTTGCGTGTGTTTTATCTAGAAAGTGATTTATATCATGAAAGGGGTTACACCATTGTGGACCTAGGTAAGTCCCACCCAGTTCAAGCCAGGTTTCTCCTGACTCTCGGAAGCTGATGAGCAGGAAGCCAGATGATGAAGCAGAGACAGCAGGGGGCCCAGGCTGGTAGAGGCAGAGGCCCCAAGTTGGCTGAATGACTTCACCGTCTGTAGGGAGTCCACTGATGGCTCCTGGGATGGGCAGGTGGTGCAACAGGGGAGCGGAGCGTGGAACCAGACACAAGAAGCAGCTCTGGCAGAAGGTGAGGGTCAAAGAGGAGTCGACTCTGCTTGGTCTCTCACTCTCTCACACACACAAAGAGGCTGATGACACCAAGGTGCTGTTATCAGGCTGAGACGCAATCAGGCTGAGCTCCCTCGTCCTCCTCCAGGATTGCCTAGTTGCCTTAATCTCCCACCATTACACTGACAGATGCTTCTTGTCTGATAAAGCAGAGCCCAAAACACAGCCCTTGTGACTCTCTCGGACTGAACAGTCTTCAGATCGTCACACTTCCCCATGAGAACGTGAGTCAAAGGGTGCCCTTCGGTCTTAGCCACTGAATGGATACTAAGGACTTTGTAAAGAAGACTGCCCGTTCCTCGTAGACAAATCAAGCTGATGAAAGAGCAGCCAGACCCTGCCTCCTGCACAAGGCAAAGCCAGTTTAACTGGGTAGGCTGATGATAATTTGATGGTCTTGAGACTTGGCCTCTTGACTATTGGAGGTAGAGCTAGGCTGGGGGGCTACCCTACCTCTGCCTTTCTCCAAAAGAGAAGTTCAGTTCTGCCCGACATTGGTATCCGGGGACTTGCTTGACCGGCACCCTATCACAGAAGCCACCCTGTCTTCCTCCCTAAGTATTCTGCCTCATTCTCCTTACGTGGCCTTTCAGATCAACTTTCCTAAAAGGAAGCCCATGATCTCAAAGAGAAAGCAAACAGAAGTAACACCAAACAGGATGTTGGTCTTCCTGGTAGCCGCCACTGAGTCATGTCGGACTCACAGTAATCTACACATGCAGACGAAATACTAACGTGTCCTGTGCCAGTCTCACGCTTCTGCTGTGAGCTCCCTACGGTAGCGCTGCGTCCACCCATCTCCCTGAAGGCCTTCCTCCTTTTGTGCTGACCCTCTAAGCTACCAAGCACGATGCTCACCTCCAGGGACCAAAGCCTTTAGATAATACGTTCTTATCGTAAGAGACAGTCTCACCATCCTTGCTTTGAGAAGGATTCTGGCTGTAATTCTTCTAAGACAAAAGTGTTCGTTTTGCAGGCTGCCCGGGGTACTTTCAAGATCCTTTACCAACACCATCATTCAAATACATCAATTCTTCCACCTTTCACATGTCTATGAGGGACTGAAAAAGATCATCGCTTTAGATCAGGAACACTTGGTCTTCAAAATGACATCCTTGCTTTTCAACCACTCTGAAGAAAGGTCTTTGGCAGCAGATTTGTCCACGCTATACATTTCTGTCCAGCCCTGGTGGCGTAGTGGGATGCACGTTGGACTGCTAACTGCAAGGTCAGTGGTTTGAAACCACCAGCTGCTCCTTGGGAGAAAGAGGAGGCTTTCTAATCCCATAAAGATGCATAGTCTCAGAAACCCATCGGGATTGTTCTACTCTGTCCTCTATGGTAGCCAGGAATCATAACTTGACTCCGTGGCTGTGGGTTTGGGTCTTTGGTTGGGTTCTATAGCATCCTGGTTTCTGGGGACTGCTGCTTCCGTGGGTGTTGATTGTGGATCTAAGGAAAGTGAAATCATTGACAGCTTCAATCATTTCTCCCGTTCTCATGATGTTGCTTCTTGGTCTAGTTGTGAGGCTGTTTATTTTCTTTGTGTCCAGGTGTAGTCCTCCCTGAAGGCTGTACTCTTCAATCTTTATCATTGGTGCTTCCAATCCTCTTCATCCTCAGCAAGTAAGATGGGATCCACGCATACTGCTGGTCGCTAATGAGTCTTTTTCCAACCCTGACACTGCATGCTTCTTCAGATATTCCAGCGCCTCAGATTTTTGCTGAGCATGCAGATTGGCTAAATATTGTGAAAGGATACACCTTTGATGCACACGTTTTGTGATGTTCAACCAGGCACTATTCCTGTGCTCTATTCGAAGGATTATATCCTGGTCTAAATACAGGTTCCACCTGTGCGTAATTAGAGGTGGAAACACTGCCTGCAGGAGTGTATATACCTAGAGGGAGGATAGGTTGAGAAACAACAGCTTCGCCTTTTTATATGTTGGCTTAACAAAGGTTTCTGTTATTCTGCAGCAATACTTTTATATACATATATAACTTACCCTGGTATAGTCTGCATTTATTTGTTGAAAAGAGGTATTTGCAACCGACAACCAACAATGCCCCCAGGTGGGTACTGGGGGAAAAATGAGAGCAATATCCCAGGCATATGCTCCTAGTGCTGTGTGAGCTCCCTGCGGGTCAGCCCCACCCACCACAGGATGGAATGGTGCCCAGCCCCTCGCCTGCCCCGTGGTCAGCTGTGATTGGACCCTTGTGAGCGACAGCACTTTCATTGGCTGATTTTTGGAAGTAAGTCGCCAGCCTTTCTTCCTAGTCTGTCTAACTCTGTGCAGCCCCATAGCAATGCGCAAGCCTCTGCTGACCAAAGGTGGAGGCAGCTCATGAAGCACACTGGCCTGGAACTGAACCCAGGTCTCCCCGCATGGAAGGTTAAAATTCTACCACTGAGCCACCCCTGCCCCCTGCCTAGGTATATACCCAAACCCACCCACCCGACCCCCCAAAATCCACTGCTAGGGAGTCAGTTCTGACTCACAGCAACCTGAGATCGTTTCTGAGGGTAGACCTTGCGAGAAGAGCACATAGCCTCATCTTTCTCTCAACGGTGGGAGGAAGTCAGTGGGTTTGAACTTCTGGCTTTGCCATTAACAACCCAATGTTCATGCCATCTGATCCATTCCACATGCCCCCATGACAGAGACTGCTATCCGTCCCCAGTATCCATCCGCTCCTCCTTCCACCCAACTAGAGCCTTGACTTTCAGTTGGATTCCAGAGCCACTCAATACAGAAGCGATGCTCTATAATTCCTGGGTCTTGGGCATAATTGAACGGATGAATGCCGGTCAAGAGAGTGATATTTGGGTTCACTGTGTAGGGTGTAATCCTCCCCCTTCCTCTTCCTTACCAAAATCACATGCAAGTAAAATAATGCTCGAGATCATTTTAAACACAGTTGCAGTAGTACATCAACAATGGGGAGCTGCCAGAAATTCAAACCAGATCCAGAAACAGACACGGAGCAAGGATGGTCACTGTTGACGTCAGATGGCTCTTGGCTGAGAGCAGAGGATACCCGAAAGATGTCTACTTCAGTTTTATTGACTAAAGCATTCAACAGGGTGCATCAGAGCAAACTATGCACAGCATCGAAAGGAATGGGAATTCCAGAACACTTTATGGTGCTCACGTGGGAGCTGGACTCAGACCGAGACAGCCGTTCAAACAGAACAAGATGACACAGCGTGGTTTAACATCAGGAGAGGTGTGGGTCAGGGTTGTGCCCTCTCGCTGTACTGTTCCATTGGTACACGGAGAACAGTCCGAGAAAGCGGGCCACAGGGAGGGGAACGCGGCACTGGGGTTGGCAAGCGCTCATTGCCATCAAATCCATGTGGATTTCTGAGACTGTAACTGCTTACGAGAGTAGAAAGCCTGGTCTTTCTCCCGAGGAGCTGCTGGTGGTTTCGAACAGCCGACCATGCAGATCTCGGCCCAACACATAACCACTATACCACCAGGGCTCCTCCTGGGATTGGAGGGAAGTTCTTAATAAGGAGTAAAATGCAGATGACACCACCTTGGGTGCTGAAAGCCACGAGGACTTGAAGCCCTTGCTGAGGAAGACCAAGGAGTCCTCAGGAGAGGTTATCACCCAGTGCCCAAAAGCTCAAATCCAAACAGCTGGACCAACAGGCCCCATTCTGATACACGGAGAAAAGACTGATGTTGTCAAGGATATTACCTCGCCTGGATCAACCAGCACTGCTCATGCAAGCAGCAGTCCAGACACCGAACAACGCGTTGCATCGGGTCGATCCGCTGCACAAGATCGCTTTAAAGTACTGAAAAGTAGCTCTGTCACTTCACTGAGCAAGGAGGACTGAGAGAGACCTCATGCATATGACTGATGGTGCAGGAGGAGAATACGGAATCGACCATGGAGGGTCGGAGAACAGATCAACCCATCGTGGAGAAAGCACAGCCAGAATGTTCCTTAGTGACAAGGGTGGCAAGGCTTGGTCTCACGTGCTTTGGACGTGTTGTCAGGAGAGCCCAGTCCCTGGCGAAGCAGCACATCGTGCTTGGGAAAGCAGAGGGCCAGCAAGCGAGAGGAAGTCCCTCCAAGAGCCAGAC
>NW_022111373.1:138281519-138287204 GCF_000313985.2 Echinops telfairi
GGGGGGGACGGACCTCAGACTCACTCATGGGGCTGCTCTGTCACACCTCCATCACCAGTCCTAACTAATAGTCTCTACCTCGGCGGCCTCTTCCAACTCTTACAATAGTTGGTGCTCCAGAAATAAAGAACTGCGGGTGTACTTTCTCTTCCCTGCACTGCTCTCCTGTCAGCAGACAGCAGGAAGTGAGAATGTGAAGTGGTCACCTGGGAGGTGGGGTTCAAGGTAGTGGAATGAGCAGGGCCCCAGACGTCTGGTCCACAAATGCAGAGAGAGACAGCGGCCACGACACAGACTTGGAGACAGTGAACAGCCACCATTTCTCTGCACCCTCCTTGTGGCTGCTGGCTGTCCCTCACAGCGATGCCAGCCAGGTCCACCGGAGCGAATCCCTGCACCCTCCCCACAGCCAGGACGCTTGCCGATCCACCTTGCTGAGGGGCTGCTGCGTCAGCTAAGTGACCTCAGCAAACATCTGCAGAATGCCACGTCGTGGGTCAAAGTGATCTCATCGGCTCTTTCTCCGTCCCAGCGATTTTCCTCTCTATGCCGGATTTCAGAAGAAGGAAAGTGCCCGGGTCTGTACTGTCTGAGACGCAAAACCAAGGGGCTGACCACTGCTAATTCCATGGGCTGACGGGGCAGAGGGGCTTCACCCTAGAGCTCTGGCCATGGTCTCAGGAAAGGTCTCTGGAGAAGGACGTCGTGCTTGGTAAAGCAGCGGGGCAGCAAAGAAGAGAAAGGCCCTCCAGGAGATGGACGGACCCTTGGCTGCAACCATGGGCTCAGACGTCACAGCACGGGCCAGGCTGGGACCAGACCGGGCGGTGTTGTGTTCTGTTGTGCAATCAGGTCACTATGGGTTGGAACCAACTCAAATGCACCAAACTACACCAACAACACCTTAGCCTTAACCTGAGGGAGCGGCCTCAGCCTTCGGCTACAAATTGAACTCCAAGTTCTTATCTCAGAACGCCCAGTAAAATGGTGACTAGCTGATGCCCTCCGCTGACATCTGCATCCGGCCGCGCGCTGGCGAGAGGCCGATCACGGCCCACGCTGGCCACCTGCTCCACTTCTCCTTTCCGACCAGCTCTTCTGCTTCCTCACGGCAGGCGCTCCGACCAGTCGGCTGATTTGTGTGGGAGACACAGGAAGAGTCTAGTGGCCCTCTGACAACAGGAGCCATAGAGCCTCGGGGCCCAGCCACGGGCCCAGGAAGCAGCAGGTGTTAGAGTACGCACTGGGAGAAGATCTCAGTGGCAGACCCTTAAACCTGGGAGACTACACACAGAGGGGGAAGAGGCATGGTTGGCAGCCTCGGAGCGCAGACACTTCATTTGGCATCTGCAGTCTAGAGCTCGTCCAGCCCCTGGCCGCCTGCCCTGCTAAGTGATCCAGGGGCCAGCATGTCCTGCAAGGCCAGCCCAGCCCAGGGAGCAGGGAGCTCAGCCAGGCAGTGGAGGGTGCTGGGTGGGTTCGGGCTGTGCTCAACCCTCCCGACAGCAGAGCCCTCCAGTGTGATGGGATCTCGCGTCTCTGTGAGATAATAAAACAAGAAACCCAAGCCACACTCGCTGCCACTAGCCCATTCTGACAGCGACCCTACGGGACAGGGTGGGACTGGCCCCGTGAGTTTCCCAGACTGTAAATCTAGACTGGAGTAGAAAGCCTAATTTCTCTCACAGAGCAGATGGTGGATTTGAACGGCTAACCTCTCTGTTAGCAGCCCCATGCCTACCTATCATGCCATCAGGGTTCTTTCTAGTAAATGGACTGTGCTATGAGTTGGCATCGACTCAATGGCAATGACTTTTATTGGAGGGGATCTTTTTTGGGGGCCTGGTCTTGAACACTACAGGTCAGCAGTTCGAGTCCAGAGGCTACTCCTTGGGAGGACAAGGCCGTCTGCTCCCATAAAGGCTTTACAGCGTCTCCGGACAGCCCTCCTCTGCCCGAGGGCATGGACTGGAAGGCCGCAGGTTTTCTGCCAGAGATGAACCCAGATGCTCATTACAGATCCATCCCCCCACCCCCACCCCGGCCGGTGTTGCTCTTCTGAGGTGCCATGCACCACTGTCCTGCCCCAACCTCTCAGTGGTCCCTGTGCATTCTTCCCCCCAGGAGAGAACAAAAGGGCTAATCCAGGCCTTTACTCAGAACTCCACACAGACCAAGCCAGCATCCCACGGAGGAAAACAGCGAGAGGGGTCCTAGCGGGGTCTGAATGAGCCTCGGGGCAGGAGTTCCAGGACCCCTGTCTCTGATCCCAGCAACGGCTCTCGCAGGCGGTAGTCTCCGTCTCCTGGACCCACAGTCAACTCTTCATCACGTCTCCTCCTTCAAGCACGATGCCGCTTGTCTGCTCCGGCTGCCAATTCGGTGGGAAAACGGCACGGGGGGGAGGGGGAGGGATGACGGGAGCAAAGGGGATTGGGCAAAAGAAGAGCCTGCGGAAAGGCGTCCCTGTGGGCTAAAGCCTCACCTCTAAATACCCTTCCAGGACAGGATGGTCCATCGACCTCGTGCAGACAACGGGGACTCCCTGTGTGGAGGGCTGCAAGGCAGAAGGGACAGAGGTGGGGGTTTTGCCGAAGGGATTCTCTGGTCCAGTCACCTCTCTGAAAGTCAAGTCGGCACCTCAAAATCTAACCAGGGAGTGAGAAGCTTCTAGGTCGGTATTGCGAACTCACCCCCAGCCCCCCTCCTCTGGTACCGCAGAGCTACAAGAGCTCTCTCGAACTCTCGAAGAGCAATGAGGGATAGAAGTGACAAGGAGACAAACTTCCACATGGCGAGGCAGCCCGGGAAAGGGTCTCGTGCCCCCTGGTTTAAAGCAGAGCTGTTTCAGGAGACGGGATGGAGAGACTGGCTGAGAACTGGGTTGTAGGCTTGAAAGACCGGCCGCCATAGACTGGTGGAGCCATTGCATCAGCGCTCTCCGGTCATGGAGGTGGGGGCTGTGCAGGGAACACCAGGCTGAGAGAGGGAAGGGTCAGCGGAGAAAGAGGAAGGCCCCCGGTGATCGGATCGATGCAGCGGCTGCAATAAGGGCCTCAGACAGAAGGACGCTGAGGTCGGCAAGGGCCGGGCAGGGCTTCTCTCTGTTGTGTACAGGGTCACGGTGAGTGGGGACTGACATGGAGACACTGAACCACAACAGCACCTCTGTTTAAGGGACGCACCTGCCTGCTAGTGCAGCGACGAGTAGGGGTGCCTCCGGCACACTGGAGGACACCCAGCCAGGCCCTGCGGGCTGGAAAGGCCCTTGGAGAAATCCAAGCCTAAACTGGGACCCAGGCCAGGCAAAGGGTCATTTTCAAGTTATTACTTGTTCCAAACAGGAATTTCTACTTGAATAAAATACCTCCCGAAACAAACCAAGCTCATTGCCATTGGGTGGATTCCGACGCATTGTTACCCCCTGGGGCAGGGTAAAACAGCCCATGTGGGTTTCCAAGCTTGTACTTCTTCGTGGAAGCAGAAGTAGACAGCCTCATCTCTCTACCACGGAGCGGCTGGTGGTTTTGAACTCCTGATCTTATGGTTAGCAGCCCAACACATACCCCACGATGCCACCAGGGTTCCCCTCAAATAAACCACCCAGTGACCGCAAACTGCCATTCTGCATTTCAGCATGCGGGAGAAGTATACGGGCAGAAAGATTCAAGTGGGGCAAAAACCATGAGCTCATGACCCCTGGTCGCCACGTGTTTTGCGGTGTGTCTGTGTGTGAGTGCGCTTCAGCTGGTGGGTTGTTCTCTCACGAGGTCCCCCGACCACCTTTTAAAGGAGGGAAATCTGCTCCTTTCCGTTCACAGCTGCCACGGGGAGGAACGAGTGGCAGAGACGTGCCCCCGCCAGCTGGTCATTCCCTGTCCCTGATTGGAGAGCAGCGGTCTTGAAAGTGCTTATTCCAGAAGCAGCTGGTGGCTCTGGCAAGCTGACAACCCCAACTGTCCCCCACTGGCCCGCCCGAGGCTAGGTGGTGGCTCTGACACACCTTGAACCCAGCAGGTTTACCTGGTTCGCCAGGTAAACCCACCTGCCTGCCTAGTGACTGGTCCCAGAGACTGCCTGTGCAGGACCCTGGGTCTCTGTTCCAGCTGCAGAGAAACCGTCTCGATCAGCTTCTGAAGAACAATGCAGGGACAAGTCTTGGTGCGAAGGACCCATCTCCCGGCCCTCGCTTTCATCACGTGGGGGTGACAATAACTACCTCACACCCAGGGACCCTTTGGGACAAGGGAACTAACTGCTCCTTAGGGTTTCTGAAGCAGTCAGGATTTAGGGGGCAGACAGCCTCCTCTTTCTCTTGAAGAGCAGCTGGTGGGTTTGAACCTGCGACCTTGCTTACCCCCTGCACTCCCAAGGCTGCTAACCTACCTCAAAGTATAGCACAGCGGTGATAGCAGAAGCAGCAGAGGAAGTCTGTTCCCTACGGGCCCGTTCTGAGGACCTGACATAAAATCAGTGAGTTGAAAACCCAAAAAGCAAACCCACTGTCATTGAGTCGGTCCTTGTGGTACAGAGGGTTACTCATCAGGATGCTAACTGCAAGCTCGGCAGTTCGAACCCACTGGCCACCCTGAGGGAGAAACATGAGGTTTTCTGCTCCTGTGAAGAGGTACAGTCTCAACAGTCATAAAGGTCAGCAGACAGACCTGGAATTGCGTATGCTTTTTCATTTTTGTTTTTGATAGTTTTCTCTTCTTATTCCATCTTTTGTTTTGCTTTTATTTTGTCTCTCTTATTATTGTTTTGACTACCAATAGAAGCTAGGCATGGGAAGCAAGGCCGAGAAGAAAGTAAATGGGACTGATGGTTCCAGAGGGAGTGACAGCAATCTAGCTGAGAGGAATCACTAAGAGGCAGGAGAAGGGCGAGCGTGATGGTGGGGCCGGAGGAAGGTAAAAGGAAACAGGAAAGATCTAGGAAGCAAAGCTATGGATAGAGGGATAAAGATAGGTGTGCACTTGTGTAAATATACTAATTCCTAAAAATAGAGATATTGGCCTAGGTGCATATATTTATATGGCAAGACATTGAGGAAGTGGACTTTGGGCCTCTGCTCAAGCCCTCCCTCAACACAAGAACACTTAGTTCTAACAACCCGGGAATTCTGTGATGCTCACCTTATCGACCTGATCGCTGAGAACAAAGTGGGCGCACAAGCAAATGTGGTGAAAAAAGCTGATGGTGTCTGGCTATCAAAAGATATAGCACCTGGGGTTTTAAAGGCTTGAAGTTAAACAAGGGGCCATCTAACAGAGACGCAGCAAGCTTACATGGAAGAAGTACACCAGCCTGTGCAATCATGAGGTGTCAACAGAATCAGGTACCAGGCACCAGAAGACTCAAAACAACAATAAGATTGTTGAGAATGAGGAGGGTCAGAGCAGAGACCCCAAACCCATCTATACACAATGGGGCATCCCCTCATAGAAGGGTCACAAGGAAGGGATGAGTCAACTAGGGCACAGTATAGCACCAATGAAACACACAATATTCCTCTGGTTCTTTGAGGCTCCATCACCCCCCATGATCATGACTCCAGTCCTGCCTTTGAGTTCTGGCTAGACTAGAGCATGTACACTGGTACAGATAAGAGCTCATGAGACATGAAATCCAGGTCAGATAAACCCCTCAGGAACAGAAATGGGAGCAGTGATACCAGATGGGGAG
>NW_022111373.1:138287547-138290597 GCF_000313985.2 Echinops telfairi
AAAATGATGATGGCAACATATGTACAAATATGTTTGATACAATTGATGCATGGAATGTTATAAGAACTGCAAGAGCCCAATAAAAAAAATTTTTTTAAAGAATTACCGTCTCAGAAATCCACAGGGGCAGGGCACAAGCATCACTCAGGAACTATTAACTAGTTCTAGAACATTCAAACTTTGGTGTTAGGCACTTGGCATCTGACCCAAGGCATGGAGATCAAGCAGAACTGGGTGAGGGTGGAGGGGGCATGTTGCTGACTGCTGGGGGCTCCCTGACATTATATATTTACCCCCCACCAGATCTAGCCTCTTGGGACCACCCAGGCACCTGAGAGAATAGTTACTTGCACCCTGGTGGTCTCCTCTCCTCTCACTTTACCACCACACACGTGGAGATGGACAGAGGTGGGCAGCAGCCCCGCAAAGCCCCAACCAACTGCACAGGTGATAGGTGGCCTGCGGCTAGCTGGTGGTGGCAGACAAGTGACAGCTGGGGGTGCTGTTGGGAGTCCTCTGTCAATTCTCACTTAAAGCAGCCCTATAGGACAGTCAATCTGCCCCAGGGGCAATCGGAGGAGTCCTGGTATCCCTGTGGGGTAAGGTACCAGGGCTGCTAACCTCAAGGTGGGCAATCAAGTCTTGAGCGAAAGGTAAGGCTGTCTGCTTCTGTAACAATTCACCGTTTCAAAAACCCACCTAAGGTTGCTATGAGCGGTAGCCAATGGGATAGCAGTGGGTGGGTTAAGGGAAGCTGGCTGCCACCTCTTTCTCCCGCAGAGCAGCTGGTGAGTTTTAACCACCAACCTTTCCTTTAAGCAGCCAAGCACGTAACCATTGCAACACCAGGGCTCCTTCTAAGACAGTCCCCACTGCCAATGAGTCCATTCCAACTCAAAGCAATCTTACAGGGCAGAGGGAACTGCCCCTTAGGGTTTCTCAAAACCTCGCTGCCACTGAGCCGACCTTGACCCACTGCAACCCTATAGGACAGGGTACAACTGCCCCTCTGGGATGTCTGAGGCAGGAACTCTTATTTATTTACTTACTTACTTATTTATTTAAATCATTTTATTGGGGGCTCGTACAACTCATCACAATCCATACTCTTATCACAATCCATATATCCATCCATTGTGTCAAGCACATTTGTACATTTGTTGACCTCATCATTCTCAAAACATTTGCTTTCTACTTGAGCCCTTGGTATCAGCTCATTTTCCCCTGCCTCCCTGCACGGTCCTCATGAACCCTTGATAATTTATAAATTATTATTATTTTTGTCATATCTTACAATCTGATGTCTCCCTTCACCCGCTTTTCTGCCGTCCATCCCCCAGGGAGGAGGTTATATGCAGATCCTTGTCATCGGTTCCCCCTTTCTGGGGGAGGGAGTTATATGTAGATCATTGTGATCGGTTTCCCCTTTCTCCCCCCACCTTCCTCTTCCCCTCCTGGTATCGATTCTTTCATCTCTCATTATTGGTCCCGAGGGGTTTATCTGTCCTGGATGCCCTGTGTCTCCAGTTCCTATCTGTACCAGTGTACATGCTCTGATCTAGCCGGATTTGTAAGGTAGAATTGGGATCATGATAGTGAGGGGGAAGAAGCATTAAAGAACTAGAGGAAAGTTGTATGTTTCCTTGTTGCTCTACTGTACCCTGACTGGCTCGTCTCCTCCCTGAGATCCTTTTGTAAGGTGAAATCCAGTTGCCTACAGATGGGCTTTGGGTCTCCACTCCACACTCCCCTGCATTCACAATGATATGATTTTTTGTTCTTTGATGCCTGACCGAGGCAGTAACTCTTGATGGAGTAGAAAACCTCATCTTTCTCCCGAGTTTTAAACTGCTGACCTTGAGGTCTGCAGCAGCCCAACACAGAAGCCACCGTGCCACCTGGACTCCTTCTTTAGGGTTAAAAAAAAAAAAGCCACTCCAATCCCTAGCTTTGGCAACTGATTTCACGGCGTGTTTTCCTTCCCCAAACCTAACCAGCAAAGAAGGGAAACTATGCATTTTAAATCCTCAGAGGTTATGCGGTAGGGGAAAGTTTTCCATCACCTGAGCCTGAATCACATTTTGCCCCGGTGACACCTCGGCTGCAGACCCCAGGGCGGGAGGCAATGGAAAGAATTCTCTCCTTAGCTTACGGCTGGCACGCCAGCCGAGGAAAGGGGCAAGGGAAGTTCCTGGGAGCTCTGTTCACCCCAGAGTCCCCATGTTTGTGCCACCCTGCCCAGCTTTTCCCAGGTGCCATCCCTACCTCTGTTCCCAACTGTCCTTTCTCTGCCAAATGGAGGCGGCCGAAGGAGAGAGCAACATAACAAAAAGTTCACCGGAATCCGCCCACAGGAAATATTTGGCGAATTCTATAGTAACCCAAGGTGCAGCGAGGTTGGAAAATGAATTCATTCCCCACCCTGTTGAGTGGGAGTAAGGCACTGCCAGAGCCGGAGACCTGGAGGGGCTTGCCGGGTGGGCTAGCTCAACACTCTCAGGTAGCCACTCTCAGGAGTGGCTGGGGCACATCCTGATTTCCAGAAAGCACCATGCCCACGGCAGTTTGATTTCTGAATCAAAGCCCCTGTCTGAACCCACACCAGCAACAACCAAGAGTATTCTTAGCACCTAGCAACTTCCCCTGGCGCTGCAGTATCCAGAGCCCAGGAGTCCATGGTTGGCACAAACGGATAAGCAGTTGACAATGAGCCAACAGAGGTCCCTCGGAGGTAAGCCCTCGCGATCGAGCGGCTCCTCAAAGGTCTCTGTACACCTGGGGTGACCAGGACCCGGAACCAACTCAACTATGGCAGCGAACACCAACATTAGTCCCGCGCCCACACATGGTGTGTGAGAGCTGGCGCGCTCCCAAAGCTCACCTGCCGGCTCACACCCCTGGGTGGCCACCCGTCTCCCACCCATCGGAGAGGCGGCTCTTCGTCTTCCTGGTGGGTGGGGCGTGTTAGGGTGGGCAGGAGAGGGATCTCCTGGGTGCAACTGGACGTGCACGGTTTGCTCCGTTAAGCCCGGCTGGGCGGCTGCGACGGT
>NW_022111373.1:138291025-138306321 GCF_000313985.2 Echinops telfairi
GCCGGCAGTCGCCTGGCGTCAGGTGCCCCGCGGGCGGGCCGGGCTCCCAGGGGCTGCTGGGTCACCGCGGCGTCCCGACCGCGCCCGGAAAAGCATCTCGCGAAGTCGCCTGCACGGACACGCGCGCCACCTCCTAGCACTTGACGTGGAAGGCCACTGCGTGGGAAGCAGAGAAGCCTGGACGGTGGCGGAGCAGGGCTCTGTACCTTTCCCCTCTCTGCCCCAGCGCGGCAGGAGGCCTGGACCCCAGTCTGATCCCCTTGTGAAGAAAACCACCAGGCCTTTCTTCTGAGGCACATCGCAATGGATTTGAAATGCCAACCTTCCAGCTAGAGCCATCCTCCCGCCCGGGGCCCGCCTCCCTCTTCTGCCCTGTGCACGAAGCCAGCGCAGAGACGCAAGACTGGGATCCAGATGTAGATGCTGGCCCCGGGCCCGTTCCACCAGACTGGGCGGATGATCTGATCTTTGTTTCCCCCGGGTCAGCAAAACTGGGGTTATTCTTGCTGAAAAACTCACATTTACTTTGGGGCGATGTACGCATGAACGGCAGGATCAATCCTCTAATACATGTTGTATCAACAGGAAATAATGTGGGAGTGGCCAGCAGGAAAAATACATTGTCCTACGATAAAAGAACAAATTTTAAAAGGTGCTCCAAACAGGTTTTGTCCCCGGTTGAGGTTCTTTTAAGGGGCCCTGGTGGCGTATTGGGTTACACATCGGGCTGCTAACCACAAGGCTAGCCGTTCAAAGCCACCAGCCGCTCAGGGGCCGGGGTGGGGGAGAAAAAGTGAACTTTCTACTCCCATAAAGGGTTACAGTCTCAGAAACCCACAGGGGCAGTTCTGCCGGATCCTATGGGATCCCTATAGGTCAGGATCGACTCAATGGCAGTGAGTGAGTTTTGGTTCTTTCCCCTAAGGTTTACTTTTTGCTTTTTTTTTTTCCTCCCCCTTTTGCCCCTGGTTTCCTAGTCAGACGGGCCCTTTCATGTATTTTCAGAAGAAAAAGGAAAATCCTGACTTCCTCTTTTGTCGACATACCCAATTCCGGAGCTGCACGGCCTCGTCGTTGCACATGTTTTGGCACTGTTTGAAACAGAAATTTTATAACTAAGAAGAGATGTAGGGAACACCCTGGAATTTTACACGGACTCGTATCCTTAGGGCAGTTTGTGCAAGTCACTGAGTCATGCCTCCTCTTCTTCCAAATCTCAGGGCAAAGCAGGGGAGGCGAGGGGGTGGGGGGGAGTGGTGACATGGGCCGGAAAGAACCCAGCAGGACGACTTGCTGTCAGAGGCAGGGAGTGGCAGCCGCTGTCAGGCCCGGCAGATGAAGTGCTTGGCAGACACGGCTTCACCAATTTCTCGTAGGAACCCAGACGGCATTGCTGTTCCCCTTTGTGCATGGAGACACTGAGACTCAGGCCAGGCCAAGGAAGAGATTGACCCTCGGTCTGGCCTCTCAGCCACGTGAGTCAGAGAAGATCATGGCATTGTCCCCCCACCCTGCAGGCATGTTTGGACAAAAAATAGAAAGTTTTATCCAAATCCAGTTTTAACACCGCAGAGTCATTTTCTACAGCCAGGAGCGGGGACTTGCATGTGTTAGGGGACCTGGTTGCTCGCAGGAAATAAAGAGCCTGCCGTGGCTACCCCTACTGAAACCTAAACATGGGGCTGCGGGGAAGCTGGAAACCCCAGGATTAAGTGCTTGTGGTGTAATGAAATAAAACTTACTCAAATCGTTTCACCGCAAAAGCAATTAGCCAGTTCCTCCACTCTTCCATAATATTTACTGACCCAGCTGTTCATGCTCGGACCAGAGTCCTCTCCACCCATTCACATTTGGGGTTTGGTGGTGGACTGCTCACTGGTACTCCACAGATCGGGGGACAGGGGGCGGGACGGCCTTGGAGCACCCCCAGCCATGTGGACTTGCTCTCTGTATTTAATATGTGTGGCTCAGAGCCACCAACTGCAGAACAGTGCTCTTGAGAGTCTTTGTTACAGGTGTGCCCTTACAGCAGAGATTCTCAACCTGTGGGTTGAGACCCCTTAGGGGGTCCAACAACCCTTTCACAGGGGTCGCCCGATTTCATAACAGTAGCAAAATGACAGTTATAAAGTAGCAACGAAAATAATGTGATGGTTGGGGGGTCACCACCACATGGGGAACTGTATGAAAGGGTCACGGCATTAGGAAGGTTGAGAAGCACAGCCTTAGAGTCGTGTAAGACAGCATCCAGGCCACACAAGTGCTGGTCAGAAAGGAAGACAGCCAGAGAGAGAGTTGGGGGGAGGTTTTTGTTTGACTTCCACATGATTTTCTGTGTGTTTTAGCAAGAGTGTTGTTATGAGAGGGCATCGAGTCAGCCCTGACCCATAGTGACCCCATGAACAACACTGTGGAGTCCTGCGCCATCCCCACAGCTGTTCCTGTGTCTGACCCCATTGTTGCCGGCACTGTGTCCATCCATCTCAGGGGGGGGCCTCCCCTTTACCAAACGTGATGTCCTTCCCCAGGGACTGGTCTCTCCTGCCAGCATGTCCTCAGTGTGTGGGACGCCCCTGCCTCTGAGAAGCATTCTAGCTGAACTTCTCTCGAGACAGGCCTGGTTGTTCTTCCGGCAGCCCATGGTGCTGCCAGGCCTCTTCACGAGCACCAGAATTGAGCAGCATAGACCCTTCTTAGTCTTCCTTATTCCATGTCCAGCTTTCTTTTTTTTTAATGATATCATATTTTTCTTTTAGTAATATTTTATGGGTCTTCCAGGAAAGTTTACATAAAAAAATCAGGTTCCCATTTAACAATTACTGCACAAAGGAACCTTCTTGCTTTTCAGCACTGGTACCTCGGTCGTGTGCAGCGGATTGACCTCATTGATCTTTTGAACTCCTGACTCCTGATTCCATGAGCATTGATTGTGGATCCAAGCGAGACAAAATCCTTGACAACTTCAACCTTTTCTCCATTTATCATGATGCTACTTGCTTACTGATCCAGTTGTGCGGATCCGGGTCTTCTTTACATTGAGCTGTAATTCACCCTGAAGGCTGTCATCCTTGATCTTCATCAGCAAGTGTTTCAAGCCCTCCTCACTGTCAACAAGCCGAAAGTTGCGTCAACAAGTTATTTTTTTCCAGCTAGGTTGTGCTGTCTGCATGTTGAAGACTGTTAAGAAGCCTTCTTCCCATCCCGATGCCACATTCTTCTTCTTCATGGAATCCAGCTTCTCTGAGGATTTGCCCAGCATACAGATTGATTCAGTATTCACCATACAACCCTGGGGTATACCTTTCTCAACGATGTAGTAGTCCCTGGTTCTGCTCACGCAGAACCTGTCTGCATGCAAGAACAGAATAATGTCGAAGATGTAATAAAGGCCACATGAGTGTTGGTCAAATAAAAACATGGTCATGGAGTGAGTCCATTCTGAAGAGCTTTCTGGTCCACCCCCACATGATTTCCTGTATGTTTGAACACTATTAGCTTCAGTGGTTCTTTTTCAAATCTAATCCTTAGGTGGTGAGCTCTTTGAGGGCAAATATACTGACCCAGGAGCTGTGATGGTACAGTGGGTTTGATGCATGCTAGTCTTCTAACCACCAGGTTAGCAGTAGAAAGCAACCAGCTGCTCCTTGGGGGAAAGATGAGGCTTTCTACTCCCATGAAGGATTAGTCTCAGAAAGCCACAGGGACAGTGCTACCCTGTCTTGCATTGTCTGCATGAGTCAAAATGGATTCAATGGCAATGGGTTTATTCTGACCCCAAATCCCTAGTGTCCAGCTCAGAACTTGAAGGTTAACAACAGGGTGCCGGGTATACCTTGAGGTCAACTAAAGATCACACTTGGTCAAGAGCCCCGTCCTGTCCCGTTGCTCTCGGCTGACCACACTGGCCCAATGCTGGGTGGACCATGATTCTCCTGCCTTCTGATCCTCCAGGAGCAAGGACAGGAAGCAACAAGTTCCCAAGAGGTGATTTTTTTAGGGGATGTTTTCCCTGGGGCTCTGGCATGCAGGGTCAATTCCTAGATGGCTGCTCACTAGCCAGATGACCTGGGGCAAGAGACATAAGCCTCTCTGTGCCTCACGGCCTTTATCTGTATCCAGGACTCTGTACCAGGCCTGATCTCAACATGAGTTCATACGGGCAGACCACCTGACAGAAGTTGGCACTTCCTGAGTGCTCCATAGGAAGACAGCCTGTCTTGGAGGAAGAAGTGCCAGGGTGCTCCTCAGAGGCAAGGATGGCAGGCCTTCATCTCACATACGTTGGACCTGTTGTCAGGAGAGACCCACTCCTGGAGACGGCATCATGTTGGATACAGTGGAGGGGTGGCGAAAAAGAGAGTCTCTTAATGAGATGGACAGACAGGGTGGCTGCATCCATGGGCTCAGGCAGAGGGAGAGTTGTGAGAGTGGTGCAGGGCCGGCCGGGCGGTGTCCTGGTCTGTTGTGCACGGGGGTGGGTTGGGGGTATGTGTGAAACGGGTTTGGAGGCGACTCCAAGGCATCTAACAACTGCCACAAAGTCCAGGTGAATTCCCTCTGACCATGGACCAGGGGTGTGCACCGCCGTGCTGCTGGGCGGAGTGCATTGAAAATGGATGGCTGCAGATGCAGTTAGTTTATAATTTAGCCCTATTATTTGAGCTCTCATATGATCCAGTTCTGTTTGTTAATATTTTCTGCTTTATTTTCACTCGAGGTTGTTATCTGTTTCGCTTTGTTATTCTTGTTTGTTCATTTTTGAATGTTTTGCTGTCGATGAAATCCAGGATAGGTAAATCTATAGAGATAGTAACTAGATGATTGGTTCTTCAGGGCTGTGACAGGGAAGGTTGGGGGGGATAGGAAGCTCATAACAATGAGGGGGGAAATTTTTTTTTAAGTTTTCAAACTGATTGTGGTGATGATGGTACAACTCTTCTTGATGCGACTGAATTATCAGATGGTGTGATATGTGAATTGTATGCCAATAAAACTGTTGGAAACCAAACAAGCAGCCATGGCAGTGGCTGGGAGGATGGCACAGGACCAGGTACTGTTTCCTTCTGTGGTACCTTGAGTTGCTAGGCGTTACAACCGACTCACGTGGCATCTAACAACAGCCAGACTGGGGCAACCGCATGTGGAAGCACAGGTCAGTTACTCTCATTCCTACACTCAGAACGAAGGCTGGCACATGGCAGGGTGGGGGAGGCCTCACTCGGTCATCAGTGAATGAGTGCATGAGTACTTGTGTTAGTCTGGGTACATTAGAGAAACAAATCCACAGAAACTCATATGTGTAAGAGAGAGTTTTATATAAAGGATAAGTGCACATCAAGAAAACATCCCAGTCCAGTGCTGCCCAAGCCCACAAGTCCAACATTACAACATTAGCCCATATGTCCAACACCAATCCACAAAGTCCTCCTTCATCTCACAAAACACACGCAATGATGCCGACTGCAGGAGGAAAGCTGAGTCAGTGAATGTGTAAGTATCTCAGCATTGGCAGGGGTCTCCATATGGGTGCTCCAGCACCCAGGGCTTCATCTGGGTAGGGTGATGTGGCTTCTCCTCAGGGATGTCTTGCTGGAAGCGAGCCTTGCCAGCTGAAGCAGTGAAGTGGCTAAGGCAGCTGCACCCTGGTCCGACCATCAAAAAGCAGAGACCCCAGAACTAGAAAGGCTAGGCTCACCGAGCCATGTATCTCTCCGCCCTTCACTTAATCCCACATGCGTTCATTGGCCAGGTTGGCACAATAAACATTAACTATCTCAGCATTCAAGAGGGTCAAGGCAATAGCTGGCCTTCCTGCTAAGGGTCCATGAAGTTACCCGGCCCCGCCTCACTTCCAACTGCCCTGACTCAGCTAGATTGCCTTTTAAATGAAAAAGAAGTGTTCTCCTCAGCCGACTTGTCTTTGAAAATAATCAAGAAAAAAAATTATTTCACAAGTCCTTTGCTTTCCTTTTTCTTAATGAGGTGACATGCACACGAAATACAGTTCCCCCTTTCACCAGGCCGGCTCGCGGGCGCTTAGTGCAGTGTGTGCTGCTCAGCCACCTCCTCTAACTACCGGTACTTCCACCACGTTTTCATGCCCCTGAAGGACATTCCCACCCCGCCACACGGTGAACACCAACTTGCTTTCTGTCGCCGCAGACTTGCCCCATCGTGTAAAAGGAATCCTACAACGTGTGACCTCGTATGTCTGGCTTCTTCACTTCACGCGCTGTTTGGAGGGTCCGTCCACGCTGCAGCGTGCATCTCTGCTTCACTCCTCGTCACATCTGAGCAACACGCTTTTGCCAAGGACCTCAGCTTGCTTGGATCCAAACTTAATGCCCAGGAAAGCAGCAGTCATGAAATCAAACGACCTATTGCACTGGACAACTCTGCTGCACAAGACGTCTGTAGGGTCCTGACAAGCAGTCACCACGGTGAGGACCAGCGTGAGCCTGACCAAAGCCACGGGACCGTCGGTGGTGGCCTCAGAACAGGCGAAAGCAAGACAGTGGCTGAAAAGGGCAAAGAAGAATCCATTCCTCTGAAGGATGGTGCTGCTGAAGAACACCAAAAGTATCGTGAACTGCCGAGAGAACAAACAAATCTGTCTGGAAAGAAATACAGCCTGACTACCCCTTAGACGCCAGGCTGGTGAGACTTCGTCTCAAGGACTTTGGACATGTTCTCAGGAGAGACCAGTTCCTGGGAAAACTCTCCTATAGAAGGTTCAGAGAGAAAGAGGAAGCAGCTCAAGGAGATGGATTGACACCATGGGCAACAACGGGCTCAAACATAGGAAGACCTGTGAGGATGGCGCCGTGTTTTATTCTACAGCACATGCATCGGGACGGACTGGAACGTGCCAACAACAACAATGTTCTTTCATATGTGCATAGCACACTTTATTCACCCACCCATTCGGGGCCTGTTGAGTGGCTTCTACCTTGGGCTAGTATGAAAACTGCTGCTATAAATATTTGTATACAAGTTGCTCTGCGGGAAGACATTTTTTCATGTATCTTTGGCATAAAAATCCTTCGCTTTCTACGTTAGTTTGGCGACAGATCAGAGCATAGCTTGCTTCTTATTTCTTTGAAGTTTTTGAACTGGTACGAAAATGTTCAAATCAAAAGCAAAGAGGGCCAGATTGTCTGGCAAAAGAGATGGAGGTCAAATGAGGATGAGGATAAAGACGAGGATGGTAGTTTATTCTTTCTTGTTGTGGTTGTGGTTGTTAGGTGCCAGAGTTGGCTCCGGCCCCTCGCAACAGACCCAAACACTCCCCCGTCCTGCGCCATCCTCGTGTTCCTGGGCCGGAGCCCATCGTGGTAGTCACTGTGTCCATCTATCTTGTTACCGGCCTTCTTCTATTTCATCGACCCTCAACTTTGCCAGTGGAACCCTGGTGGCTAATCGGTTATGCATTGGGCTGCGATCCACAGGGCCAGCAGTTTAAAACCACCAGCAGCAGCTACGAGGGAGAAAGACTGGGCTTTCTACTCCCATAAACCGTGACTGCCTTGGAAACCCACATGGAGTGGCTATGAGTCAGCGCTGACTGGATGGCGGTGCGTGAGAGTGAGTTCTACTTTACCAAGCATGATGCCCTTCTCCAGAGACGGACCGGGTCTCTCCTGACAATAGGTCCAACGTAATGAGATGAAGGCCTGCCATCCTTGCCTCTAAGGAGCACCCTGGCACTTCTTCCTTCAAGACAGGCTGTCTTCCTATGGAGCACTCAGGAAGTGCCAGCCTCTGTCAGGTGGTCTGCCCGTATGAACCCATGTTGAGATCAGGCCTGGTGCGGAGTCCTGGATACAGATAAAAGCCGTGAGGCACAGAGAGGCTATGTCTCTTGCCCCAGGTCATCTGGCTAGTGAGCAGCCATCTAGGAATTGACCCTGCATGCCAGGGCTCCATGGAAAACATCCCCTAAAAAAATCACCTCTTGGGAACTTGTTGCTTCCTGTCCTTGCTCCTGGAGGATCAGAAGGCAGGAGAATCGTGGTCCACCCAGCATCGTGCCAGACCAAGGTGTGAGTGAGGTGGCCCAAGCCCACTGTGACACTGTGAATGAAGCAGCCACTGCAGGCGGGGGACTCATCCTGAGGCCGCAATCCAAGCTGATGCTGCACAAGCTCTGCTGAGAAATGGGAAGGGGGAAGAGGCCCAGGGGGCTCACAAGAAGGCTGTTGTGAGAGGGGCCCGCAAGGCAGGAGCAGACGCAGGCCTGAACAACCCGAAGCCTTGGCAGCAGCTTCTATGACACCCCACACTGGGGTCTTCGAGTTGTCCTCAGGCCATGATTCAAGTCCGATTTCTTAGCCTAAGGGTTCGCCTACAGTAAAAGTCACATCAGTGGAGTTTTCTAGACTAAGGCAGACTAGCAAGAGAGCTCTGGCGATCTACTCCCAAATAATCAGCCTAGTGTGTTCTATGAATTCTCATGGCCTGATCTCATCGTCGGTGGGGCTGAAGTCTGACCCTTCAGCAGCTAAAGATGCCAGGATCATGTAAAATCAACCTATGGGAGGCCATTTCCATTTAGATTCAGGATCATAGGGTAGTTTTTTTTGAAGGAATCTCCAAAAAATGCCTCCAAATTCATTGCCCTCACATCAGTGTTGACTCATAGCAACCCCCTAAGGGTTTCCGAGACCTGAACTGCCTACAAGAGTAGAAAGCCGGGTATTTCCCCCGGAGGGATTGCTGGTGGTTTCCAACTGCCGACCTTGAGGATCACAGCCCAACGTGTAACCACTACACTACCAGGTACAATCTATTAGCTTTTCAGTCAAGGACAATGGAGAGCCAGACAGATAATCCACTTCCCATCCTCTTTCAAGTCCTTACTGGTAGATTAGCCAGCGCTAGACGTTTCTGTGGTCCACGCCCATCCACCAGCTGCTCTCTCTTAAAGTCACCTCTGCAGGCAGCATTTCAGGGAGAAAAGCAGTCCGCAAGGGGTGTGTGCCAGCCCCAGGGAGCCGCACTCAAGTGCACCAGTGCCCCCACGACGCTGGCTTTCTTCCCCACTCCTGGGTGGGAGGCAGGCAGAGCCATGGCCACCGCCTGCTTGTTCCTCTTTAGTGGATCCTCAGAGAAGGAAAGAAGATAGCTTTGCTGGTGAACCGGAGCTGCAAGCTCCGCCAAGCATCTGAAAGGTCTTCAGAGCCAGCTTTGCTCCCCGCATTTCTCTGAACTGGCCGTGCACGCAGCAGGACTGCAGTTTCCGTTTCAGGGTTCCTGCGGCCAGGGCTTGGCCATCTCATTTCTCTCTCAAGTGTTTATTGTGATTGGGGCGAAAGCTGCCGAGGCAAAGGGCTCTGCCCTCCCAGCCCCGTGTGCACACCGAAGCGTGGCATGGGCTGCCATCCATCCACCCGATGTCACGGCACCCTTCCCACTTCCTCCCTGTGTGTCCTGTTTCCACTCGGTCTGATTTTCCTAGCCCTCCCCTACCTTCTGAGCTGTCTCCCTGGGCCCACGCTGCCCTCTTGCTCTGATCACTCTGATCCAGGAGGGTGTGTACCTTGTCTAAGGTGTGGCTGGGTGGTAGGCGGGGCCCCAGGTGGGTTTGTCCCTGCCATCTTAGAGAGCAGGCCAGCCATAAACTAGGAAGTGTCTCCTCCAGAGGGGGAGTTTGTTGGCCTGGACATCTGTGAGTCAGCGTCCACTTGTAGAGGGAGGAGGCGAAGCTGGCTGCAGCCTGGGGCAGCTCGAGGATGAGGGCGGCGGCAGGCTGTGAACCCTGGTGGAGAAGACACAGCTCTCTGAGTGTGGACACACCAGAGAGGCAGGGAGGGCTCTTGGTCCCGCCTGCTGGAATCTCACCAAAACCCAAAAAACAACAGTCGATGCCGACTCATGGCGACCCCGGCCAGTAGGGTCCACAGGGAAGAACTGCCCTGTGGGTTTCTGAGGTTGTAACTCTCTAGTGGAATAGAAACCTCTATCTTTCTCCCTAGGAGTTGGTTTCGAACTGCCACCCTTGCAGTTGGCAGCCCCATGTGTAACGTAACTCACTCTGCCACCAGGGCGCCTCTGGGAATGGTACCCTCAAGTACAAAGAGACACAGGGGCTTGGCCACATGCTCCCCAGGTCCTCGGTGCAGTGGGAGGCAGCAGGGTCCATGGGAGAGGCTACAAAGCCAGACGTGAACCCACCCTCGGTGTTCCACTGTTGCTCCCCAGAGCACAGCCCTGTGGGCAGAGTCCAGATGGGCTCCTGGGAGTCAGCCAGGTGGAGGGAAGGGAAAACATCCCAGGGAGCACTCGCCCCAAGTTCAAATCCAGAGATGGGAAGCAAGCATAGTCCTCTGTAAACTGCAGGCAGGACAGAGGCCAGGGATTTGGGGAACAGTAAAGCTATATAGTTTGCTTAAAAACAAAACTGAAGGCTACTTCTTAGACCTAACCAAACTCCTTGGGGGAATGAGTTGCTGTGCCTGGACAATCAGTACCATCATCTTGGGGAACACTCAGGTCTGTGGGCATGCACAGCTCACAGGAGCCACATTCTACATTCTGCTTGGGTGAGTAGGGACTAGGTGGGCATGCACAGCCATCTAAGCTACAGCCACTGGTCTCTCCCATCCAAAGAAAAGAAGAGCGATCTGTGGGAACAATTAGTCCAGTGGATTGATGGACCAAGCAAGCACCAGCCTCCATGACCCTGAGACCAGAAGAACTAGATGGTGCCCGGCCACCACCACCACCAACTGCTCTGCAAAGGATCCCGTTAGAAGACACTGGATGCAGTAAGAGCAAAATGGGGAAGAAAACTTAAAATGATAAGTGACACCAGATTTACTGGTCAGATAGAGAGAGACAGGTGGGACCCCCCAAACTATGGCCCTTATCTTTTAGGTCTGGAACTAAATTCACCCGTGTGGCAGAACAATTGACCATTTAAGAGAAAGGGGCAGCATTTACCCAAGGACAGAGTTCAGAAGGTTAGGAAAGGAGGGGTGGAAAGAGGAAGCCCAGAGAAGTTGGAAAAGGACCGAACCTTGTGAACAGCGATGGACGAGTTGTGTCAGAATGCATGTGAATTGTTGAAGCTTATCTAATCCACAAAAAAATGTTTACAAGAACGTTTAAGGAAAAGTTAAGGTCCGGTCTGTACTTTCACAAAGTAATGAAGTTCTCCACACACACTACTCCCTCATTTCCCGCTCTCCTGTGGGGCTGTGAGCCGCCTCCTTTACCCTGGTAGCCAGCTCCCGGGCGCTCTTTGCACTCCTTAGCAGCACCCACTCCTAGAAAGAGCAGGGCTTGCTCACACGAGGGTGTAAGGGACTCATAGGACAAGCCTGTAATTTGGAGGCCCTGGTGTAAAGGTGGCATTGGGCTGCCAACTGCGGGGTTAGCAGTTCAAAACCACCAGCCACTCCATGGGAGAAAGGTAAGGCTTTCTACTCCCATAAAGAGTTACAGCCTCAGACACCCACAGGGGCAGTCCCACCCTGTCCTACAGGGTCGCTATGAATCAGCATTGACTCCAAGCAGGGAGTTTGGTTTGGTGTACAGGGACGCGGGGTTCAAACCTACCCAGAGGTGCCTCGGGAGAAAGGCCTGGCGATCTGCTCCTGAAACGTTGACACGGAACACTCTATGGAGCCCAGTTCTACTCTGAAAAGAGTGGGGCTACCACGAGACAGCGCCAATCTGAGGGAAACTGCTAGATTGGTTGGAACTTAGGTGTCCATGGAAACCTGCTCAACATCATAGCCATAAGCAAACTCCACTGACAGACAAGTTCTGACTGCCCGTAAGGTGCAATGGCTGGGACTGAGCCCAGGTGTCCTGCATGGCAGGGGAGAATTCTCCCAGCGGACCACCACTGCTCCCAAAGGACTAAGTCCTAGGTGGGAATGAGCAGTGACCCCGCATTGTGGAATCTGACTGGACCACTCTGTTTCTCAGACAGAGACCCAGGTAAGAGCTTTCTCTTCTCTCCAAGAAGGCGATGGCAGGGCTTGGGGGCTACTTTCTGTGTCTCCAGGTCCTCCGACCAGACCCTGCCTCTGGTCACTCAGCAGACTGCCATAGGTAGTTTCCCAGTGTGGGCCGGGCCAAGAAGAATGGACATATCTGACATGGCCCCTTGAAACGATGAGTTCCCCAGCCCTCTTAACATTGTTTCTCTCCGTCCATTCTGCAAAGATTCATAGAGTGGTTGCAGTGTGCCAGCCGCTGCAGTGACCTGAGTTAATGAGGTCAAGAATGTCCCTGGTCCCCAGCACCCTCACTCTATTGTGTGGGGTCAGAGAACATCACCTGCTGTCTGGAATCGAATTTACTACCACAGAAACGTCAGGACACCCAAGAGCTGTTCTTAACTGCTTGTGCTAATCCCAAAGCCAGAGCCACAGGGGTCAGCAAAACTACACGTGGCTCTCCCAGCTTGCAGTCACATGCAGTGACGTGACATCGTTCCACACAGGGTTCCGCTAGGGCTTCTGGGAAGCCCGGATGGGGAGAACCCTCGCTCACAGCTAGGGCCCCCTCTTTCCCTCACCGTGAATACAATGCTTCCAGAGCCACCTGTGTGAAAGGCCAAGCGAGTCCTAGGGTTGAGAAGCTCATCCATTGCCAGTCATGCCTTTCTCGGGATTCCTTGCACCCTGAGATAAACACTCTTATTTGTATCAGCCACCCATCATTTAGACGTGTAGTTGCTGTTAGGTGCGGTTGAGTTGGTCCCCGTTCGTAGGGACCCCTGTACGACAGAATGAAGCACCGCCCAGTCTTGCGCCACCTCGCAATTGTCGTGTTTGAGCCCCTTGTCCATCCATTTTGCTGAGAGCTTTTCTTCCTCTTTCTCACCTACCCTCTGCTTTACCGAGCAGGATGTCCTCCCCCCGGCACCGGTCTCTCCAGACAACATGTCCAGTCAACACAGAGTCGCGCCCCCCTTGCCTCGGGGGAGAGCACGCTGGCCGTTCTTCTTCCAAGACAGATCTGTGTGTTCTTTTGGAAGGCCGTGGTGCGCCCCGTGTTCCTCACCAGCACCGCCATTCAAATGCAGGGACTCCTCTTTGGTCTTCCTTAGTCAGTCCAGCGTTCACATGCACGGGCGACAATTACAAATGCTATGGCAGGGTCGGTGTGCCTAGGGCCTCAAAGTCACAGGCTTGCGCCTCAATACGTTAGAGAGGTCTTGTGCCGCAGTTTTGCTCCTGAATGCATGAGTTCATGGAGCCCTGGTGGCCGAGTAGTTATGCGCTGGGGCTGCTAACTGTCAGGTCAGCAGTTTTGACTTGGATCCGCACAAGAGAAAATCCTTGACGGTTTCAGTATTTCCTCCATGTAGCCCATTCCCTATTGATTCAGTGGTGAGGATTCTGGTTTTCTTTACATTGAGTCACAATCCACATTGAAGGCTACACTCCTTGGTCTTCACCAAGAGGTGCTTCAATTCCTGCTCACTTTCAACAAGCAAGTGAGTTTGTTAGGTCTCTTTAATCAGAGATGAAAACATTGTTAACAGGCACTCCAAGAGAGCAATCAAATGAAATTCTTTTATTCTTCTCTTTCTTCTCAAAACAACAGTTCAGAAATATTCCCACATTAACTAATCCGAAATTTTCATGGCTTTTGGTTGAAGGTCATTTACTAGTATTTTTTTGACAGAGCAACATGCTTCTCCCGCTGATGGGTCATTGGTGGAGTTAGATGTTGTGTCAGCTCACACTTGGGAAGGGGTGGAGTCCAACCTGTCAATCAAGCCACAGCCTGGTGAGGCCTCCTGGGAGGTGTGGCCTTTTAATCAGAGAGACACTAGGGACCTCCCCCACCCCCACCCCCTCCCCCTTTGCCTTCCTGCTTGCTAGGACTCTACTTGCTTCCAGGGGAGGTCTCATGTGTTCTGCTGTGTTTCCACTGATCTTGGATCCATGCAACTCGGCACCCACCAGCCATACTCCTCCTGTTTCCTCCCTCACCTTTCTGCACTATTGGCCCACAGTTACGTGAGTCTGAAGAGGGATCCACCTAACATTAGATCCATGGAGTTGAGTTAGTCTGGGCTGGGATGCCTTCTTTATCTATAAATACTTCTTACACATACATGAGTGTCATTGGTTTTATTTCTGTAGACAACCCAATCGAATACATAGAGTGCAACTTCTGAGTATGGCTCTCCTACTCACATCTCTGTAACTCCCACCAAATGCTTGGGTGGGATGACGCAAACAAGGTGTGTGAAACACTCATGGAGGGATTTGGGACCGTTTTGGTGAAGAGTCTCATATGTGTAAATGAATCATCTCAGAAGCAGAAACTGAGAGAATTCCGGGGACCGTCAAGGAAGGGGGACCGCCAGCAGAGCACATTTGAAATCCCTCCCTACCTGAAGTGGCAAAGGCGGTAGAAGGTGTGCCATGCTAAGACCAGAGACAACGAGACCGTGAGACAGAGCAGAGGAGCTGCGCCAAGACAATGGGGCAGTGGGGTGGGCAGTAGGTGAGCTTCCTGGCCCTAGGAGGCAGAGGCCACGAGACGACCCGGCTGAGAGGTTGAAGACTAGAGAGAGACTTGCCTACTGGCCGGGGACAGGTGCTGCTGGACTGTGATTGTCTCCTTACTGTTTACTCATCCTTAACTTCCCCACATAACTCCCCCTAATTGTGAGTTTTGTCTGTGAGTTCCGTGTGGCCCCTGCAACAAATGATCAAACCTGGCAGAAAGGCAGTATGCTGTGGGAGGAACCGCTGGGTGAGAACAGGGAGAAAGAAAGACGGAAGGTGGAGGCATGGCTGACACATGTCATGTGGCAACTGGCCTCGGCTTGGTATGAAGATGATTCTACTTCTCCAGACTACTGGAGCCAGAGGTCGGATACGGCCCCCACGCCGATTCTGCATAAGCAGAAAGCCAATCTGTCCGTAAGAACAAGAACAGTCTTTAGAGTTCTATGGCCTTCAAGCTCCAATTCCCAAATATGCAGTTCTATCAACTTTAAGCTCCAGTTCCAAAATATGGCCTCTACCACACTAAAAATTACAACAGGGTTGTTCTCCTGAGCAGAGGTGTGGAGGCCCTAACACAAAGGTTGGGAAAGGAGGGCGGTTACATTAAGTATCACAGTAACAAGAAAAACCTCAAATCCAGTGAGGACAGAAACATCAACACCAGACCTCAAGTCCTTGAAGCTTCTTATATGTATAGGTTTAGTATTAAGGTAGCAGAAGGACATTGGGCCTCCACTCAAGTACTCCCTCAAGGCAAGAATACTCTCTTCTATTAAATGGGCATTCTATGATGCTCACCTTCCCGACACAACC
>NW_022111373.1:138307253-138316247 GCF_000313985.2 Echinops telfairi
AAATGAGGAGCTGATGCCAGGGGCTTAAGTGGAGAGGAAATGTTTTGAGAATGATGAGGGCAATGAATGTTCAAATGTGCTTTGCACGGTTGATGTATGTATGGATTGTGATAAGAATTGTATGAGCCACTAATAAAATGATAAAAAAAAAGAAATCCAAACCAAAGTTTTTTTTTGAAACCAGTGTCTCTTCATTGGGAAAACTTCACTCAGAGGTTCAGCAAGTGCACACCGCAGCAAGGGCTGGCAAGATAGAAATCCCCAAATTAGACCACAGAGGTCAGGAAACCGTCGACTGCAGGCCAAATGCCGTTTGTCTTCGTTTGGAGGCCTGGTGGTATCGTGAGTTTCTCATCGGGCTACGAACCACAAGCTCAGCAGTTCTAGCCCACCAGCCACTCCATGGATGATGAGGTTTTCTACTCCTGTGAAGATTTACAGCCTTAGAAATCCACAGTGGCAGCTCCCCTACAGGCTCTGTAGCTACAAGCCAGAGCTGGCTTGATGGCCGTGAGTTTGGTTTTAGAGTTTGGCCTGTTTTTGTGCAACAGTTAACCTCAGAATGATTTTTGACATATACAAACGGTTGGAAGTAATCAGAAGAAAACTTTGCAATGCATTAATATTAATGTGTAATAGTTAAACTTTTTAATTAAAAATTATATACCCGCCATCGAAGCTAGTGATGCAGATAGTGAAGAATTCTACCAATGAGTTCAGTCAGAAGTGGATCACACATGCGATCAAGATGCATTGGTAGTTATTGGTGACTGGAATGTGAAAGTTGGAAAACAGAGAGCTAGATGGAGGCTGTATTGAGAAACAACAGCTTCCCATTGTGATGTTATATGGTTTCATAAAGGTTTCTTGGATTTTGTCACCATGCTTTTTGACTTACGGTGCAGGGAGTCAAACAGATACGTGTCCACCTATGTCCACAGCAGCAGGACTCCCAATAGCTAATAATTGAATAATTGCCAATAACCCCAGTGCCTATCCATAGAAGGATGGATAAACCAAGTGTCGTCTATACACACAAGGGACTATTACTCAGCCAGGATGAAGCATACTGTTTGTTCTGCACATGGATGAAGCTTGAAGATATTTGCAGAGTGAAATCATATATGCACCAAAGGACAAAGGGGTGTGATCCAACTGACATGAAATCATTAGAATAGGCAAAAACATGGAGACAAATGTTCCTTAGTGATCAGAGGGGCTGTGGGAGAATAGAACAGGAGTCAGAACTGCGTCTCTGTTCGGGGTGACAAATAAACTTTGGGGTTGATGTCATCACATGGCAGGTGTCATCCATGCCTCCGATCGCTTCAAACTCGTCAGGGCGGCACACGTTTTTGTTACGTGCATTTCACCACAAGAAAATAAAATGTGGGGCGAGGACCCACCCGGAGCCCACTGGAGCCCTCTGTGGGTTGGAGCACAGACAAAAGAAGACAGAAGTCTCTCCTCACTTGGGTTGCAAGCAGGGGGACCTAGAGGAAGCCAAGCCTGGAGGCGCAGAGAGAGCGCGTTGGTAGCAGGAGGTAACGGCAAGTGGTAGAGGGAAGTCCACGGGGACAGCTGTGCAGCAGGCCTCCAGGTCAACCCGGCCAGATGGGGCCAGGAAGCCAGAAGGTTCCGGAAAGCAGGGCTCCAGTGGGGAAAATGGAACGGATTGTTTACTTATGTATTTAAGCATTTGGAAAATTATACTGTAGGCGCCTGGCAGATCTAACTCAGCACTTGGGGAGGAAAAAAAAAAAGTGAATGTGGGTACACAGAAAACCAAACAAGCAAAGCAAATGAGGCGGCGAACTCCAGGAAAGATAAACAGCTCTACAGGAAGGGAGACGCATATTGCATTACACTTCTTGGCTGAGCACTGAGCCAATGGACACGGTCATAATAAGGCTTAAAACACACGGAGGCATACAAGGCTGGCAGGGGGGAGGAGGTGAACATGTGGGCGGGGAGGAGTAGCAGGCACATCTTCACCTATCATAACAGGAAGTCCAAAGATAATGTCTGAAAGGACCAAGAGTAGGGTGAAAACACACCCACCAAAGAGCATATTTAGACATGAGAAGCTACACCACGAGTGTTGACATTTGAGAGCAAGAAGCTTAGAGACCCTGTGCCTTTCTCAATCCCCAGCTCACAGAAGTTCGTGCACATCATAGAGCCGGGGTTAATGACAACGGCCTTGGATTTGGGGCGGTGTCTTACGTAGCAGTAGTAACCCTAACGATAGCCTGAGCAAACCCTTCAAGTGCCAGACTGAAGCTCCTTTAAGATGTGGCGATTGGTGTCTGCTCATCCACAGCAAAGGAGGAAACAGAGACGCAGAGAAGAAACTAGTTTATGGGACAATAGTCTGCATGAACGACAGCCTCGTCTACACCGAGACCAGAAGAACTAGCTGGTGCCTGGCTGCCACAGTGATCGACAATAGACAGACCCTGATAGAACCAGAGAACATGTGGAACGGAAACCCAAATGTCCCCCAGCAAAACAAGACAACAACACTAACAAAACCCTGACTGGGCTGGTTGAGACTGAAGGACTTCCTTAAGACAGCTATCCCAAGATGCTCTTGAAGCCTTGAACCAAGACTAACTCAAGATGATCTGGTCAACAACAGATTGGCCCACAAAGTAATGACTATCATCCTTAAGTACAGCACCCCCCTTTAAAAAAATCACCTAGATATGACCAAATGGTGAACGGTGCCTTTAAGACCAAGATGAGCATGTAAGGGTGCAGGGAAACCAGATTCCTTGAAATGGAATTCACGAGACTATTCACATCTTGGGAAGAATGTAAGCAGTGTAGCCGAACAATTTGTACCCAAATTGTTGAATGAGAATCTATGCTGCAGGGTAAACCTTGACCGCCAAAGACATGAAAATATGATTTAAATAAATAAGAGTTAGACCAAGAGCTCATAGCTCCACGAATTTTTCTGACTCTTTCTGTGAAACCTGAAAGGAACAATCATGGAGCATGGCCAGGGACACCTATCACTTACCTGTTTGTCCTACTGTGGTGGCTTACGGATTGAAAGGCCGCTAGAAGCCTTGCCACCGGGATCGAAAACACTAGTATGTAGAAAAGGATTGAGCTTCCAGAGCAAGACAGACTAGGATTATTTACTTCTGAACATGAGTTAATGATTGGAAGACACTCGGCACACACAGAGACAGCAGTCATCAACTCAAGTACAGCAGTGATCTGGACGTTGGCAGGACCAGGCAAGGCTTTATCTTGGTGTAGGTGGTATCCCCACGAGGTGGAGCCAACTTGATGACAACTGACAACGGTAACCAGAGACAGAGACCACGACGACACAGAATGCAGAGCAGAGGGGCTCTATGGTCAATCTCTTCTTCCACACAGAGAAACTGAGGAGGTGACCTTTGAGGCTACATCGAGCTAGAACAGAGCCTAGCAGTGTAGCCTCATGAGTTCAATCAAGTATTTATCCAGGGGAGATGCAGGTCAGCTTATGCCTTTGGCAACAACAGTCAAGCAGAAAGTTGGATAAAGACCCATAAATTAATCCTTTAATTTCTTATGCTAGCAGCCAGGTTAGGAAATGCTTCGCGCATGAAGCTGCTCTTTCTGGCCAGTTGGACTCTCAAGACAACAAACTTACTCAAAGCCCAACACAACCCGCTTTCTTCATACAACTGTGGGTTGCTTTCTTAGGAATGTGGAGACTGTGGAATGGAAACTCAATAGAGTGTATTGGTTCATAAACCTGGCTGAGCAAGGAAACATCAATCCACTGGTACTAGAGTGACTTCATCGCTAGATCCTGGTGCTTCAAGGCAGACTCTGGCCATGAACCCTGACCCCCACCACTATCTTGCTCTGCGACCTTGGGCAAGGCACTCCTTTCTAGTCTAAGGTGATCAGATTTAAAGCAGGACACCATTGACGGGGGTGGGGTGGGGGGTGGTGTCCTTGATAAAAAATTTGGTCTATATGAACCAAATAGACCGTTCCCTAGCTTGTCGTGCATTCTTTCAAAAAATCGGGACTTTTTAAAAACGCCAAAAATCGGGACTGTCCCACCAAAAGCAGGACGTCTGGTCACCTTATTCTAGTCCCCATAGTCTTATCCAGAAACCAGGGTCATAAACATGGTCCCTCTTACTGCAGTCTTAGCAGGATTGAATGGTGCGAGAAAAGGGTTGAACACCTGCCTGATGAGGAGGTTCCATTAAACAAATAAAACAAATGAAAGATTAGATAAATGATGATAGATAGATAGATAGATAGATAGATAGATAGATAGATAGATAGATAGATAGATACCGGTCAATTCTGATTCCTAGGACAGATTTGTCCTTCTCCATAGGGTTTCCCAGACTATACATTGTTATGGACACAGAAGGCCTCACCTTTCTCCCACAAAGCCACTGACCTCTCAGCTAGCAGCCCCGCACTAGGGCTTCTTGGGACAAATCCCTGAGCCTCTTTATTGCTGAAGTTTCCATCTCCACAAGCTAGGAATAAAAATAGCACCGGCCCATAGGCTTGCTGTGAGTTGGCCTACATCAGGCTTCAGGCGGCAGCTGATACAAAACAATCACTTGATGAGCTGTTTTTGCTATAGGCGGGCCTTATTGCTCACTCTTTTTGAGTATTTTTGGCTCTCAGAAGCTTAGGCATTGCTGCAAACGCTGAAAGACTTCATGTAAGCATAAGGTCAAATTTGGGGTCCTGAGAGTGCTGTGTTGGTTTCTATCCTATAGATAGGAACGAAGGAGGGTCTGGAATCACCTTCGCCCCATCAGGTCCTGAGGACATCATACTTCGTGAAGTGGAAAAGAGGAAGGTCCGCAATGAAATGGATTGCCACAGTGGTTGCAACAGTGGCCTCAGCAGCCATGACGGCGAGGGCAGTGCGGAGCACCCGGTACTGGGTTCGGTTCCATGTAGGGCACTGAGTGAAGCCCGCTCTACAGCACCTAACAGCTGGTCCTCTCGCTGAACTCTGAAAACTTAGCGTCTCAACTTGCCTCCCTTATTCACATGTGATTCCCCAGTTCACATTGAAATGGACTCAAAACATCACATGCTTTTCCCATTCAATAAACTTGAGAAAATGTATGTAGAACTAAATTGGCAGCCTATAATATAAACCCATATCACAGTCTACTCAAGAACCAATAATATAAGCCCATAGGATTTGCTGTCAAGTCTATCCCAACCCAAGGCCAGCCCATGACCAGAACTGTGCTCCTGAAAGAATGCTATTCTCTACTGTTCTACTTCTTCCAATTTATCTATCCTTTTTAAAATAAGAAAGTGAGTTTTTCTCCATCTGTGTTCTCCTTCTATGCAGGATCAGCTATTGTGATCCCGATAAAAAGAGTATATGATGGAGGTGGCTGGGCTCCATCTAGTTCTTCTGGTTGCAGGGAGCTGAGATGAGGCTGTGGCTGTGTAGACTTGTATCTTCTCTGTGTTTTTGGGATACCTCCTTACGTTTTGCTCCTGACGTGTAGAGACCCATAGTTGTGTCTTAGACAACCACTGGCAAGCTTTTTACGACCCCAGGCACAACTCACTCCACTAGAATGCAGATCGTGATTTTTTTGGGAACTATGTTACCAAGAGGTAACACCGTGATAAACAGAGAAAAGATTGAAGTTGTCAAGGAGTTCATCTTGCCCATGGAAGCAGCACTCAAGAGATCAGCTGACACATTGCATTGGGAAATCTGCCACACAAGACCTCTTTAGAGGATTGAAAAGCAAGGTGGTTAACTGTGAGGTCTAAGATGCACCTGACCCAAGCCATGGTGTTCTGAATTGTCTCATGTATATGTGAAAGTTGGACATTGAACGAGGAAGACTGAATCGATGTATCTGAATGACGGTGTTGGCAAAGGATAGTGCAAGTCCATGGACTGCCAAAAGAACACGCAGATCTGTCTTGCAAGAAGTACAACCGGAATGCTCCGTAGAGGCAGGACAGTGAGACTTTGTCTCACACGCTTTGGACACGGTATCAGGAGAGAAGACTGGAGAAGGACATCATGCTTGGCACAGAGGAGGGGTGGTGAAAAAGGGGAAGGCCCTCCTGAGATGGACTGACACGGTGGCTGCAGCGATGGGCTCAAACCTAAAGGACACATGTGAAGACGGCGAAACTCCGCGGATGGGCCGCGTGTGATCTCTTGTGCAGAGGGTCGCCTGAGTTGGAACCAGCTTGATGGCACCTTCAACACAGATCTGTTCATTTTTCTGGCAGTGGTACTTTCAAAATTCTTCCCCGACACCATAGTTCAAAGGCGTGAATTCTGGCTACTGCACTGTGGTCACAGTTAGGTGTCCTCGAATTGCATCCCACGTAGAACAGAACAGAACGCCATCCGGTCCTGCGTGGTCCTCACAATCGTGCTTATCCTCGAGCCCATTGTTCAGCCACTGTGTCCGTCCATGGCCTGGAGGGCTCCCTCTTGTTGGCTGATCCCCCTTTTCCAGGGACTGGTCCCCCTGAAAACACGTCCAAAGCCTGTGAGAGGATGTCTCCCCATCCTCGATTCTAAGGAGCGTCCCAGGTCCATTTCCTTCTTTCTTTTTTATTTTTCCATTGTACTAGGAGCTCTTGCAGATATTATAACCACCCATAGTTCAATTAGATCAAGGATGATTGTACAATGGCTGCCACCATCATTTTCAAAACATTTCCTTCTTCTTGCACTCTTTGATATCAGCTCCCCTTTATCCCCGCCTTTCCCCACCCTAACCCCAGGAACCCTTGTTGTTATATATAATTTTTCTTTTGCCATATCTTACACCATCCAATGTATCTGTTCACCTACCATTCTGTTACTCTTTCTCCTCAAGTGAGGTCATACAGTTATCGTTGCTATCAGTTCCTCCTTTCCCCACTCTTTCCCCTCCTCTCTTTCTGGACCCTCAGGGAGTCATTACTCCCATTACTATTTCTGAAGGGGTTATCTATCTTGGATTTCATGCATCAAATGATTTTACTTGTACAAATGAACATACAAAAGTCTAACAAGACCCAGAGAGGACCGTAGGGCTGGCCCCACCATGAGACATCTGTCCACTCACTGACCCATAGCACTATGGGAACAACACTGGAGACACAGTGTGGGAATTGTTCCTGGTCTGATACCCCCTGCCCCTCACCAGAGTGAAACACGGTGGGAACACAGCAGAGCAGCAAGGGGAGCAAAGTAATGGAGTCTCAGAGGAATCCCAAAAATAGACTTCGGGGCCAGGGCTTGGTACCTCATCAGACTCAATCAGAAAACATTCATAAAGGTCAACAGACAGACTTGGAACTATTTACAGACTTTTTTTTAATTGTCTATCTATATAAGATAAGCAGGATAAACAGTCCCAAGGAGAAAATAATGGGACCAATGGTTCCAGGGGGACATGGGGGAGGGGGACAAGGGAACAGGGACAAGGGAACAAGTGATCTAACATAGATGGTGAGGAGGGCATAGAATGCCTGGTGGGGTTTGATCAAGTGCAATTAGCTAAGAGGAATCACTGAGAGCCAAATGAAGGTTGGACATGATATGGTACAGGAGGAAAGGAAAAGGGACAAGAACTAGGAGGCAAGACAAGACAGTTCTGTTTGTTTCCAAGAAAGATTTGTTTGTTTTTCCGGCAGTCCACGAATTTTCCAAATTATTCACCAGCAGCGTCATTCAAATGCATTGATTCTTGCTACCACGGCTCTCACCAAGTTCACAGCCATCGGGTCAGTTCTGACTCATAGTGACCCTACACAGCAGGATAGAACTTCTCCTGTGGGATTCTGAGACGGTAACGCTTCATGGGAGTAGAGAGCCCGTGTTTCTCCCAAGGAGCAACTGCTGGTTTAGAATTGTGGACCTTGTGAATCACAGCACACTGGTAACCACCATGCCACCATGGCTCTACTACCACATAGGTGCTACTAAATGAGTTCTAAATGGAAAAAGATATAGGACCTGAATTGGACCTAAATGGAAAAAGATATAGGACCTGAATTTCACCCTTCAGGCCACTACTTCCACGCCCATTCAGATCCACTTTTCAATGAATTTACACCTCATTTGCACCATCTCTGCAGACCTGCAGCCGTTGTTCTGATCCCCAAGCCATCTGCCATTCACCACTTAAGCTGCTGGGCAAACAAGGGAGAAGCATCAGATGGAGCAGGCAGAGTCCTAACCACCGTCTCCGGGGAAACCCTGGGCCCTGGCGCCGGACTTCAGCTGGCCTCCATGGAGTGGGCATGCTGCTGGGATGGGATGGGTCCCAGGCTGACAGGAGAGGGACGGGGCGGGGCCAGCAGGAAACCACTGAGGAGCGGAGGCTCCCACTCGGCAAGGCGCCAGCTGCAACCACTTTGCTGGGAAGCCAAGTTTTATCCAAGAGTTGAAGAGCATGGGAAAGAATGTAAATCATGGGAGGAGAAGGGCAGTGTCCTGTTTCTGACTGTCTGGAGTTAAACACGAAGAGGAATTTACTTCCGGGTCTCTTGGTTCTTTCTTTCATGTAACAGATAATAACCATAAAAAGGAGAGAGATGTCTAGTTTTGCTTTTTCCCTGTGATGACTGGAAACCTGGTAAGCAGAATGTGTCCTGTGCCTCAAGCTGCCGTCACAAGATTCAAGGCAAGGCGATGATTTTAAAGACTAAGAACTGACTGCCTCGAATTCTGGGAGCTCAAATCAGGGCATTTGCTCTTCTAGCAGTTGCTGGAAACCTGTGGTTTTCCCACCTTGAAGACATGTTGGTCTCCATTCTATAGGGAGTGACACCCATGTGTGTGTGTGTGTGTGTGTGTGTCTGCCTTTTCTACCTCTTAAAATAAGACACCACTAAGAGGGTGGAGGATCCACCTTTGTCTGCTGGCCTAGTCTCATGGGCTGCCAACACAAGGTCAACAGTTCAACCCCACCAGGTGCTCCGAGGGAGGGAAGTGAAGCGTATCTCTGCTCTCATAAGGGC
>NW_022111373.1:138316672-138318134 GCF_000313985.2 Echinops telfairi
TTATAAATTATTATTAGTTTCATATCTTACACCATCCGCTGTCTACCTTCACCCACCCTTCTGTTGTCCGTCACCCTGGGGGCGGGTGCTGTACATTGATCACTGTCATCTCTTGCCCTTTTCTCCTCCCACCTTCCCCCTACCCTCATGCTAGTACGACTCTCATGATTGGTCCTGAGGGGCTTGTCTGTCCTGGATTCCGTATGTGGAGAGCTCTTATATGTACCCGTGTACATGCTCTGGTCTAGATGGATTTGAAATGTAGAACTGGGGTCATGATAGTGGAGGTCAGGAAGCATTAAAGTACTAGAGCAGAGGTTCTCAACCTGTGGGTTGCAACCCCTTTGGGGGTGGCATGACCCTTTCACAGGGGTTGCCTAATTCATAACAGTATCAAAATGACAGGTATGAAGTAGCAACGAAAATATTCTTATGGTTGGGGGGTCACCACAGCATGAGGAACTGTATTGAAGAGTCGAGGCATTAGGAGGGTTGAGAACCACAGTACTGGAGGAATGTTGTATGCTTCATTGGTGCTGTGCTGCACCCTGGCTGGCTCTAACCTCAAGGGCACAGTTCAGGGAAGGAGCTCTGGGGCAGAAGGATCTGGTGTTATGGGTCGTGGTGCCCACTGCATGCCAGTTTCAAAGAGGCCAGGAGAGCTCCGGTGACTCTCCGTACCATTCAGAAGAGGGCTTTTAGGTATTGGGCCAGAGATGGAGAGACAATGAGAGAACACGGGAGAGAAACAGGAAGAAGCACTGCCTCTCCATCCCTGGACCTGACATTCGATCCTGCTTCCACGGAGTTCATCTGACACCGATGAGTCAGAGGAGACCCAAGGGCAATGCTGCCCAAAAAGGAAGGTAAGGAGTCAGGAAGGGGCTGGAAAGGAAGGACACACGGAAACAGGAACCCCCCGGAGGAAGTGGGAAGAGTGCTGTTCCATTGAGGAGGATGCAAGCAATGGCATGCAACAAACGGTGCATAAACCGTTTCGCGGGAAGCTGATATGTTCCAGGAGCATTCACTCAAATCGCAATCCAATGTTTCTGAACTAAATCTCATACATGATATGAGCCAGCTCTCCCCTGTCACCTGGGCTGCTGTGAGTTGAACACCAAGGACCAGATGGCACCAGCGACCAAACCAGCATCTTTATGACTGGTGGTGGCCTGAGGCCTTTGGTGCAGCCACTGTGTGTTGCTGAGTGCTTTACCATGTAGGAGGTGGTCGCTGGGTGCTGCAAACCAGTTAATGTGTTTGACCCATAACCAAAAGGTCATTGGTTCATGTACAGCCAGAGATAGCTCGGGGGGGAAAAGTCTTGGCAATCTATTTCCCCAAAAATCAGTTATTGAAAGCCCAGTGGAGGTCAAGGATGCCTTGCGTTGGAATAGACTCAACAGCATCTCACAAGGCAAAGGGTGTGTGTGTGTGTGTGTGTGTGTGTCTGCCTTTT
>NW_022111373.1:138318234-138321524 GCF_000313985.2 Echinops telfairi
AGGCAAAGGGTGTGTGTGTGTGTGTGTGAGAGAGGGCGAGAGGGAGAGAGAGAGAGAGAGAGAGAGAGAGAGAAATTCCAAATGACAAAGCTTAGGATTGGCTGCAGTGATCATTTGGGAAATTAAGACCAACTTGAGATCGGCCTTAGGAGGCATTTAGAATTCAGGTGATTCTAGAGCAGGGGTCCTTAAACTTTTTAAACAGGGGGTGTGGGGTTAAGGGGGAGAGGGAACCCCACAAATCATCACAGGTCTGGTAGGCGCAATTGTACAGCATAATAAGTAGAGATTATAGTAAAGTCATAGAGAGCATGAGAGTTCAAGGAGAGGTTGGAATAATGGAGTCAGACACAATTCATGGTAGCATTGCTCACCTCAGCCCTGCTTGATGGTCCTCATGGGGGGAAACCCAGCCACCAGAGCAGGAGCAGCCACCAACCCGAGAACCAGGGAGCCGCCCCCCTTTATTGCTAACCATGCATTATATCACTTTAGGGGGATATGATTACAGAATCACACGTCACACAAAGGGGCAGGACAATTCATCCTTGGTCGGGTTTGATCTCTCTGGTGTCTCATACAATGAAGCAGACAACTACTATCCCGGGAGGCATGCAAGCCCCCTGATAGCAGACAACAACCTACATCATAGGGAGGGGTTGCAACATAGGCAATACAAGCAATAGGAGGGGGATGACCTAGGGGTGAACACGCAATAGTAAAGGGAGTGAATAGGGGAGCATGTGTGGCAAGATGGATGGACCCTGGACTCGATACGGTACCCTAAGCTTAGTCATCCTACAGTGGTCCCGGGCTTGCCTTCAGGCTCTCCTTCAAGGGAACAATATCAGAAGGGAGTGGGCCCTATTTGTTGTAGGACCTATTTGGTCTAGACAGCTGATAATTCTCAGGGAGAATGACTCCCAATCCACTCTTGATGATCTCCAAGTGTACAGTCATTCTCAAGTCTGGCATATATTTGGGGGAGACAGCTTGAGAGAAATCCTTCTGTTTCCCACAAGGGGGCCAGTTCACTGTCCCTCAGACCCGTTGGAGAGCCGGACTATAGTTTTAAAAAAAACTATGAACAAATTCCCACGCACACCGCACATCTTATTTTGAAGTAAAAAAACAAACGGGGCACAAACACCTGGCGGGCTGGATAAATGTCCTCAGCAGGCAGGGCCGTAGTTTGAAGACCCCTGTTCTGGAGGCAGAGAAGTGGAGATGCAGGGTCCCTGCTGAGAAGGGTAAGGAGAAGACACCTCCCGTCCTGTGCCAGCTCCTCTCAGCTGTGGGCCATATTCATGTTTCCCCCTCTCCTCTCATATCCACCCCACGGCACTGCCCCAGTGGAACTGCATGTAGGGTGTACAATGTGCCCTTAAGTTCTTCAATACGTTTCCCTGCAAGAGCTGGGGCCCAAGTCTCCAGCTTGAAAGTTGTTGAAGGTCCCTGTCCCTGGAATGTGGACTGGATTTAGTCACTGACTTCTAACCACAGGAATCTTAGCTTGACCTTCCCCCTTCTCATCTCCGGAGAGTGCATCAGCCTTTGGCCGACACCTTTGCCTTCATCGGGACTAAGCAGTGAAGTGTCGAGGAGGTAAAACGTCCAAGATCCAGTGATTACATTCGACAGTGATTAATGGGGCATGAGTGCACAGCATGCTTCATGTCATTGGCATGAAATGGTGCACCTGAAAAAACTTTGAATTGTAAGTGTTGAAATATATATATATATATACAAAAAATAAAATGCTTGGTGATTGATTGGAGACAGGTGTTGAGAGAGAGACCAGAAATCAGCGTTAACCAGAGTTTCTGTGGGTACCACTTGGAGGGATAAAAAACAACTTGGAGGGATGAAAATGGTGGGCATAGCTTTGTGCCTTTGAGATGTTCAGGCTACATATAATCCAGCAGCCACTTGCATGTTTGAACCTCTGTAGCTTGCTGGAGAAGACGGGAGCCCAGTAGCATCCAAGTTGGAGTTAGGGGTCTGAGAGAGACGGGAATTCCACCTGCAGGGACACCAGAGGACGAGGTGGAGCTGGAAGAGCAAGACTTGGTGAGGATGGAAGAGGAGGAACTGAACCAGGCTCCCTGCGACAGATTGAACAATGCTTCACAAAAATAAGTATCGAGGTCCTGGTCACCTGCACCTGATCCTGTGTGTAAATAGGGATTTCTTTTATTACATTAATGAGGTCATGCAGGCACCAGGTGGGTCCTAGATTTAATCACTTCTGAGCTATACAACGATCAGAATACACAGAAGCAGAAGACAGACACCACACAAAGGACAAGGGCCTCGTGGAATGACCAACGAACTGCTCAAGAATTTTGTGCCACATCTCTCTTCCTATGAGTGGGGGAGGCGCGTTGTACTCATCCTAAGCCCTCTGGGTATCCATAAGTGAAGTCTCTTTCCCTTCCTTCAGCTTAATGGGACTTCTTTACACCAGCCACTGCTACTTCCCTACCGTAACCTCTCAGTGGAGGAAAGAGGAAGAAGAACAAGAGACCCAGGTGACCTAGAGGAGAGCTCATCAGTACTGCATGCAATCGACACCCGGGACTTCAGACTGTCCTTGTGAACACAACGTCCTTCATAGGCCACACATGAAGGACACGATTTGGAAAGCCACTAAGAGAAACGGACTTTACCTTCCACACACCTGTAGCAGCTGAGAGGAACTGGAATCCTCCCTCGGACTTAAGGCTGAAATGCCCTAGTATGAACACGCAGACAACTACGATCCAAAGGTTATGAATTTGGAAGTCATTGGCTTGAGGTTCAAATATCTTGCTTCGAGGGTGTCTAATAAATGGCAACTAAAGGCTGCCATAGAGTTACCCTTTTCAAACTCGGTGCTTTGTGATGCCATGTCTTAGAGCAGCAGGCACGGTTCTGCTTGAGTGAATGAGCGTTGGCCATCTTTATGGTTGGCATCAAGAGTGTTGAGTCACTTGTTTTCTGTACCAGTCAACAATCCTTCTATTTCAGTCTGAAAATCTGTCCTATACGTATATACTTTCCTTTTCTCAACTATAAATTTAATAACGTAGGTTAAATAAACGATATTATCCATAGAATTACCATGTGCCCTGTGTTAGTCTGGGTACTTTAGAGAAACCAATCCACAGAAACTCATGTATGAGAGAGTTTTATATAAAGGGTAAGTGCACATCAAGAAACATCCCAACCCAGTGCTGCCCAAGCCCACAAGTCCAACATTAACCCATATGTCCGACACCAATCCACAAAGTCCTCCTCCATCTCACAAA
>NW_022111373.1:138322756-138324179 GCF_000313985.2 Echinops telfairi
TGATGATTGCATAACCCTTTCTGAAATGTTTAAACCATTGAATCATTTGGTATGTGAATTACAGGTTGGTAAAACTGTTAACATTTAAAAATAAATAAAGACAAACTCTTCATTACATCACAAGGCTGGAAAGTCCCGTGGTCCAGAGAGAGAAGTTGGCCAACGGGCGTAAGTGAGCCCCGAGCTACTTCTGTATTTTCCTCTTGCAGACCTAGGGCAGCTTTGTGGGCACCGCAGGTGGGGAGATCAGATTCTAGCAGCCATTCTGATCACCCAAGTGTGGGGGTGAGGACAGCTTCCCACCTCCCACCTTCCACCTGCAAGGTCATCCAGACCCCCTTGGGCCCTCAGTGACCTGTGTCCCAGAACAGGAAGTGGAATGTCAGTGTAAAGTGCCATAGGTGCTTAAATGAGAAAAGCAGGAGAGCCATTTAATCCCGACCGCTCTGCCCCAGCCAATCATCAGACGTAGGTCTGTGTGCACCTTCAAAGTTGCGGGCAGTAAAGAAATACTTTGGGGACCTCGTCCTGCTCTGGACCCCTCTATCCCATGGAGGTCTTTGCGGTTTAGTCTGAGGGTGAGGACAGAGAGTTCTCCAGACTTTCTGGAACATTCCCCACCCCCAGTCCCGGGCTCTGGCAAAGTTCCCAGCAAAAGAAAATCGAGAAGTGGTTATGTAACGTTCTCTGTTTAATTTCCTCTTCGAGGGGCTGCCCGTTGGGGAGCAGTTACAGGCTAACGAGAGGCTCAGAGATTCTGCTCCAACCCTTTCACGTGTGGCTAGGAAGTCCGCGAGCCTGGGAAGCCAGCAGGGTTTGTATTCGCTTACACTGTTTGGAGCAGCTTTTGATGCAATAAAACCTCTGCAAGGCGGGGAGGGCAGAGGGTGGGGGATGTACACTTTGTGGCTATGAAAAGCCTCCAAAAGATGACCATTGATAGCGCCAGCATCCTAGCGATTTGTGAGGCACAAGATGCAGTTCTTAGCTTATCTGCTGTTGTGGCCCACCAAACTGGGCCCTGGAAGATCGTATCAGTGGAAGCCGTGGAAGGTACTGATCTTAGCTGCACGCTGTGCCCTGCTGCTGAGAGAACATTGTTCTCAAGATGTGGTATAAAACCAGGAAAGCCAAGTCCACTGCCATCAAGTTGATTCTAAACTCTGAGTGGCCCCTAATAGGATTTCCATGACTGTCAGTCTTTATGGGAGCAGTTGGCTTCCTCTTTCTCCCTGGGTGCACCTGGTGAGTCCTAACATACAACCTGCGTTTAGCAGTCTAAGGCTCCTTACGAGTTGGTTCCGTCTCATAGAAGCCTTGACGTACAACAGAGCCAAGCACCGCCTGGTCCTGCCGCATGCGCACAATTGTTCTTAGGCTTGAGCCCACTGCTGCCGCCGCTGAGTCGATCCACCTTATTGAG
>NW_022111373.1:138325892-138332536 GCF_000313985.2 Echinops telfairi
GCGTGCACCTGCCAGTGCTTGAATCAGCAGTGGCGTTGTGCTGCCGTGTGGGTGTGGCTGAGGGGAAGAGTGTTTCTACAGAACGGAAAAGGACAACAGCTGCTTGACTAGGATGGAAGCAATTTTGACTGCAGGGAGAGGTACGCATTTTCACGCTGACGGTGAGAGGGCATTAGGCTGCCTTGCAGCGGGCCACGGCCGAGAAGCGGACCTCCCCTTGCTGGCGTTCAGTGAATTCTCTGCAGACCTTGGCAGCATCAAGTTCATAGAGATGGCCCTCCACGTCGTTAAACAGGATGAAGTGGAAGTTCACTTTGTCATCTACCCGGCACTGACCTTCCTGTGCCACGGCATCGTGGGCCGCCTGGATGGCCTTGTTCTTTTCAAAGCACTTTGCTCTGTCTTCCGGGGACATCTCCGTCTCAGAAAGAAACTGCTTCAGGACAGACCCATTCTCGAAGGCCAGCTTGTCCTGATTATTGGCCATTGCGTGGATGAATCCGATGGTGCCACACGAGTTTCCGTTGGTCTGCTTCATGAAGTACACTTTGGGACTAACTTCCTGGCCCTTCAGTTCTTCGATTTGTTTTTTCCTAAAATTCTCATGCTGAGCCGTGAGAGGGAAGAGCAGCAGCAGTGTGCCGTGGTGCGGGCTGGGAGACCAGACCCTTCTCCTCCAGCCCCAGCACATCCACGAAGCGCTACTGGCCTGCGACCCCCAACCAGGCCAGCACTTTGTTCAGCATCTCGGGGTTAATCTCCATCAGCTTGAGCTGCATTTGGGTGGGCAGTGGGAGGAAGGGCACCGACCGGAGGAAAAGCAGCGAGATGCTGTATCTTTTGATAGTCAGGCACCATCAGCTTTCTTCACCGCATTTGCTTATGCATCCACTTTGTCTTCAGTGATTGTGTCGGGAAGGTGAGCACACAGAATGCTAGATTGTTAGAACAAAGTGTTCTTGTGCTGAGGGAGTACTTGAGTTGAGGCCCAATGTCCATCTGCTGCTACTTTAATTCTTAGCATACTGATGTAAGTACATAGATCTATTTCCCTATCGTTATATATAAATATATTTACATATGCACATGCCTGTATTTAGACTGTTACAAATGTCCTTTGCCTCCTAGTTCTTTCTTCTATTTCCTTTTACGTTCCTCTTGTCCCACTATCATTTTCAGCCTTCATTCAGGTTTCAGTAATTCCTCTCAGCTACATTGCCCTTGATCAAGCCCCATCAGGCATCCTATGCCCTCATCACCAGCAATTTTAGATCACTTGTTGTTCCCTTGTCCCTGGGTTTGTTAACACCCTTCTTCCTTTCCCCCTCCCTCTCTCCCATTTTTAATAGGCCTTCCTCCAATCCTGATGTCAAACTCTTCTTCATATAATCCAGCGTCTCTGATGATTTGCTCAGCATACAGATTGGCCAAGTATGGTGAAAGGATACAGGCTGATGATTTTAAACCATGAAGTATTCCCTTATTCTGTTTGCACAACTGCCTCTTGATCCCTGTACAAGTTCCAAATGAGTACAATAAAGTGTTCTGGAATTACTATTCTTCTCAAGGTTATCCACAGTTTACTATGGTCCACACAGTCCCTTGGCCATAGTCAATGAAACACAAGTAAACATCTTTCTGGTGTTCTCTGCTTTGAGCCAAGAGCCATCTGACACCCGCAAGGATATCCCTTGTTCCCTGTCCTTTACTGAATCTGGCCTGAACCTTTGGCAGCTCCCTGTCCATGTGCTGTTGCAAGGGTTGTTGGATGGTCTTTTTTACTTGTGTGCAGTATCAGTGATTCATTCTATAGTTGGAGCCTTCTGTTGGGTCACCTTTCTTTGGAATGGGCATAAATATGGATCTCTTCTACTCAGTTGGCAGGCAGCTCTTTTCCAAATTTCCTGGCATAGACGAATGAGTGCTTCCAGTGCTTCTTCAGCTTTCTGAAACAGTTCAATGGGCATTCTTTGAATTTCTGGAGCCTTGTTTTGTTTTTTGGAGCCTTGGTTTTAACTAATGCATTCAGTGCAGCTTGAACTTCTCCCTTCAGCATCAGTGGTTCTTGCACATATGCTACCTCGTGAAATGTGGGCTGTTGACTAGTGCTTTTTGGTCCAGGGATTCTGTGTCTTCTTTCCAACTTCTCTGGATGCTTCCTGTATCATTTAATATTTTGGCATTAGAATCTTTTAAAACTTCAATTCAAGGCTTGCATTTTTTTTCTTGAGGTCCGTTCAAGAGATGCTGAGCATATTCTTGCCTTTTGGTTTCAAATTCTAGGTCCTTGAATATTTCATTATAATACCTCGCTTTGTCTTCTCAGACTGCCCTTTGAAATGTTCTCTTCACCTCCTTGACTTCATCCTCTCTTCCATTTGCTTTAGCTATTCTACCAGTAAGGGCCTGTTTCAGAGTCCCGTAAGGCATCCATGCTGATTTTTTTCTTTCTTTCCTCTTTTTAATGACCGTTTGCTTTCTTCATGAATGATGGGGATGTCCTTCCACAGGTCAACAGGTCTCTTTCATTAGTGTTCAATGCATCAAATCTGTCCTTGAGACGTCCTTGAGTTTCAAGTGGGATAGACTCAAAGTCGTCCTTTGACTCTTGTGGATTTGTTTTCATTTTCTTCAGCTTGATCCTGAACTTACATATGAGCTATTGATGGTCTGATCCACAGTCAGCACCCAGTCTTGTTTTAGCTGCTGATATTGAGCTTTTCCATCGTGTCTTCCCACAGACGTAGTCAATTTGATTTCTGTGTATTCTATCTAGGGAAGTCCATGCATTGTTGCCTTGTGTGTGGCTGAGAAAAGCTGTTTGCTATGAACAAGTCTTTGGCTTTGTAAAGGTGAATCATGTGATCTCCAGCTTCATTTCTATCACCAAGTCCGTTTTTTCTAACACTGTTCCTTCCTTTTTGTTTCCAACTTCTGCATTCCAATCACGGATTACTACCAATGCATCTTGATTGCAGGTGTGATCAATTTCTGATTGAAATCATTGGTAGAGATCTTCGATTGCTTCATCACTAGCTTTCGTGGTTGGTGCACCTTCCTTGAAGGTGGATAGATATGATTCAATCACAGATAGCATTGTACTTCATGATGAATTTAGCAAGATCCTTTCTGACAATGAATACCAAGCCATTCCTCTTGTGTGTGCTATGTCCGGTCTCTTAAATCATATGATTTTCTGATTCAAAATGCCCAATACCAGTCCATTTGAGCTCACTAATGCCTAGATATCGATCGTCATGCATTCCATCTCATTTTCGCCACTTCCAATTTTCCTGCATTCATATTTCACACATTCCAAGTTCTGATCCTTAGAGAATTTCTGCAGCTGTGTCTCTTTACCCTGAGTCGTGCCCCCTCAGCAAACGGAGATCCCAAAGGATCCACTCCAACAGGCGCTACCGGACTCATGTCACCATGGTTGACTCTCCTCCGAGAAATCAGCCCCACACCAGTCACATTCCGAGTATGCTCGGACTTGAGGGGTCCATCTGCCGGCAGTACCTGCGACAATGTTCAGTTTCCTTTGCTTAGGCGTTCGGCATTGGAAAAATGCTTCAAAGTCGTGCCTGAAGTTTTCAATAGCTTCTTTCTCCGAAGTGGACAGTTGACTCCTTCTCTGTAGTCTGTTCTTAGTCTGGGAGCCATGGTGAAACCTGCTCACTCTGAGTGACCCAGCTGGCATTTGAAATACCAGCGACATAGCTTCCAGCATCACAGCAACACACAAGCCACCGCAGGGCGAAGAATGGATAGACTTACCCCGCCCTGCTGTCCGAGGCCAGGGTAAGGACAGCCATGCAGCTCTCTCAGTCTGCATGCGATTGTTGAGGAGAAAGGATGACACGTGCTACTCACGTGGTCCACCCATGGCTCTGGTTTCCGTGGAGAGGTCGTAGGGAGGGGTGGTGGGGTGGTGTTGGCTTCAGTCGTTCACGTGGTGCAAGGGAAAATAATCAAAGCTCAAGCAAAAAGGGCGCAGTCAACGAGCCCATGGAAATGTTCCCCAGCGCTCTGTAATTGGAAACAGGAAGCATTTTCAAGGACTTTTTCAAGAAGCATTCTTTGAATAATGATATTTAAAACCACCACCCTTGTTGCCAGGGTTTCCATCAAGGGTTAATCAACCTATGTTTGGGAAGTGACGCTTCCTCACCAGCCCACCCCCACCCCACTCCACCCCCCGCACCCCCACCATTTCCTTTCATACAAAGCTTGTTCTGTGGACAGCCTGGCCAAGCACTGCGGGCTTCCCACCTCTGACCAATCAAGGCTTGCAGAGAACTTTCTGTGTCCAGAAACCAGCCGGACACTGTTTTGCATACATCCTGGTTAGTTTCAGTTAACAGAGCAGAAGTGGGACCAGCTGTTTGGGTTTGCCCTGAACATGGACGGGTGTTTCTAGGGATTCGGGACTTCCAGTGTGAAAACCGAGGAAATCCTCGGCCAACCAGGATGAACTGACCACTGTTGGAATTACCTCGTATTAGCCCTACCTAAAGGGCTTTAACAAACAGACATGTATCCTTTCACAGTTAGGCGGGCACAAGTCCAAGTTCAGGATGGTAGGTCTAGGGAAACACTTTCCCCGTTGTCTCTGTGAGAAGGTCCTGGTCTCCTCTCAACATCTGTGAGTCTGTCTGGTGTCCCTTTGAGATCTCCACGCATCGTGGCATCAGTCTTTCCCTGGGTCTAGGTGGTTCTCAGCACAGGGACGCACTCTGCTCCTGGCTTCTTCGTGGTGGTACTGAGGGCTCTCTGATCTCTGCTTGCTTTGTAAGTCGCTTTATTATCTCAGGAGAGATAGACTCAAGATACGACCTTCTCTTGTAGACTGTATTCTGCCTCCAATCATGCCTCTTACACGCTGCCTCATCCTAATTGTACCTCTGGATATTATAGAGGTAAGGATTTACAATGCATAGGATAATTATGTTAGATCACAATGTGGGGGATACTTACATAATACTGAGAATCATGGCTAGCCAAGCTGACACAATGCAATTCCTAACCGTTCCCTCACTGGAAACTGAACTGGGGATGACTCTGTCATTTGCTGTGGTCCATTGAACACCTGCTATTCACCCCCCTGGCTTCATCATGTGCACTGATGCCCCTTTCTGTGTCCTAGTGTCATGGATTGAATGGTGTACCTGTAAGATAATTTGTAGTCCTAACCCCCTGTACTTGTACATGGACCTTGTTTGGAAAGAAAGTCTATGAAGATGGTACCAGTCAACAGGAAGTCATATTGGAGGAGGGTTCATAGATGAGTGGTGCCCTCATCAAAGAGAAGACAGCCCTCCACAGAAGACAGGCAGCGGACAATAGAGGCATTAGAGTGATTGACAAGCCAAGGCTCACCAGCCATGACCGGAAGCTAGGAGAGAGATACCGGAAGTTCAGGACCCTCAAGGAATCAACGTGGCTGACACCTTGAATTCAGGATTTTAGCCTTCAGAATTGTGAGTGGATAAAGGTCCGTTCTTATAAGCCACCCTATCCGCAATAGATTGTTCTGGCAGCCTAGGCAACTCATACACCTGTCTCACAAGTCCTCAACTGTCTCCACTTTGGAAACCTTCCCCTGGCCTGCCTCAGTGATGTTCCAACCATGCTGCTCTTAAGACTTGTGGCCACGCAAGAACAGCAAGCTGAAATTCCAATTTTAAAAAGTCCCCAGAGCTCAAATGGATGAAGGGACTATGGGAACATTGAACCAGCAGTTGCGGAGCCCATTCTGACTCAGGGTGATCCCATGGGTGTCAGAGTAGAACTGGGCCCCACAGGCTTTTCAAGGCCTGATTTTTCAGAAGTACACAACCAGACCTTCTGAGGAACCTCTTGAGAGACTCAAACCTCCAACACCCAGGTTGGTAGCCGAGCACACAATGGCTCGCAGCACCCAAGACTACTCAAACACTACGCGATGGGTCACTGGGTTGTCATTACCCAACATCTTCTTGCAATTGTATCACCAATCCGCAGGCGAAGGGAGACAGCAGGGAGGGGTGGGTAGGAAGAGTCTGCTGCAGGATCCCAGGGCACTCTCTGTGTATTCACCAACACAGTACTTGAGAGTCATGTCCCCAGCCAAAGGTCTCACTTTCCTTTTAAGTTGCTGCTGTCATTTCTGGATTAAAAACTCTTCCATCTCAGGGCGTTGCTTGATGTGCTCTGCATGAATGCTCTGCCGTTGTTTATAACTCCTGACTAACGAAGAGGGTGTGTTTACTTCTCGGGCAGACACATGGCCGAGCAAAGAGACAGGGCAAAGAGAGAGACTTGAAGTGCCTTCTGACTCATGGCTATTCCTCCAACCTGACTGGTCTATTCTGATAACAACTGCTAGTTCCGTTGGGGCACGTGTATTGGGAATGCTACATGTCATTGCCCACTCACTCTCCACCCTGACCGTGGTCATTTCTAACACTCTCCATTGGCAAGTGAGCAGTAAGAAGGCAGCTTTGTTTCTGTACTTGTCAAGATCGTTGCTGCCTCCTGGAGCGGGCTGCGGCAGCGGCGGGTCATAAACATCGGTGACGTTGCCCTGTGTCCCCACAGTGCGTGCTTCGTAGCCATTCATGAACTCACAGATCTTCTAGGGTCTTGTTAAATGCAGCTTC
>NW_022111373.1:138334056-138338198 GCF_000313985.2 Echinops telfairi
CTGACAAATAGGGTCTTGGAGGACATTCTGTTGCTATGAGGTCATATTGGAACTGGGTAGGTCTGCCTCCAGGCTGTCTAGTACAAGAGGGTAAGTAAGGAGATGACCGTGCAAAGACAGAGAGAGGTTGAAGTGATGCAAGTCATGGGCACCCAGGATTGCCAGGCACCAGGAGGGATGCCAGGAGGGATGCATAGAGTAGATACCTGCCCTTGTAGGTCACCCCATTGGTGGTAATTCATCCCTCTGTTGTTGTTGTTGTTGTTAGGGTGCCACTGAGTTGGTTCCTGCTCACAGCCACCCTCGACACAACAGAACGCAAAGACCACAGGGTCTGTCTCATCCTCACCATTGTGGCCACGTGTGAGCTCACTGGAGCAGCCACCCTGTCAATCCATCTCACCCAAGGGCTTCCTTTTTTTTTTTTTTGGTGCAGCTCTTCTTTCCCGAGCATGATGTCCAAAAAGGACTGGTTTCTCCTGGCTACAGCAACCCTAAGAAATTTTTAGTTGTGGTTACAAAAAATAACAAATATAGCTTCTGAACTTCCTACAGGCAAGGGACTCAACTACCGTTTTGCCCTGTGGTTTTTTTGCCTTTTGATTTCTTCTAGTGAGCGTTCCAAATCCACAGAAAGATATGCGCTGCTGAAACAGTATAGTAAGTGACCCGTGGTTTGCGTGTGCCTTCATTGGTCTGTCTGATCCTCTACTTGTGAGATGTTTATCTTAGATTGAGCTATTGAGCTTCTCGTCAGCGCTTACTGAATGACAAGGAAGGTCTTGATTTTCATGCTTACGGGGCTCGGTTGTATCCTGGCATCATGGAAGCACTTGAACCAGCCAGCCAGCCAGCCAGCCAGCCAGCCAACAGCTGTCCCTAGTTGAATTAGACTCATGGTAACTCCATGTAAATCAGAATAGACCCATGCACCAGAGGATTTTCCTGGGCTGATTTGGGGGAAGTTGATCATCCAGCTTTATTTCTGAGGTACCACTGGATGGATTCAAACCATCAACAGTTTGGTTCCCAGTAGAGAGCTAACCATTTGTTCCACCTAAGGACTCCTTTACAGGAATTCAAATCCTGCCATCACCACTTATCTTTAAGCAAGAAACTGGACTGGATTTCTTCTCCAGGGTCTGCTCTGGCTTTATTGACTATAAACATAACAAACTCTTTGAGAATTGTAGGAATTCCAGAGCACTTCATTGGGCTCATGCAGAACCTATAAACAGACCCAGGGACAGTCATCCACACAGAACAAGGGCCTATTACATGGTTAAAACTCAGCAAAGGTATGTGCCAGGGTGGAAATCTTTCACTATACTTGTTTCATCTGTTTGCTGAGCAAGTGAGTCATGATGAGTCAGAACTGACTCAACGGCACTTAATAGCAATTTAGCAACTGAGCTGTGTACTAAAGCAATTTTTATTATAACCACTTTGTTTATCTTCCAGGTATTCTCTTCATTTCCAGACTGGATATTAGAAGCAATTTAACTTAAAAAAAAAAAAGACTGACAATCTTTCTGGCAAAAGATCAAATGTTACTTCACGTTAACAGGACAAATGAGTTCTCTCCACTGTCATTTCTTTTGCCTGCTTTTCAGTGGGTAAGTTTGTATTGACCTTTTCGTTTACAACACAAGGTAAAGGGTCGATGCCCTTTAACCAGTATTTCACAGAACTGTCGTAAAATACTTGAGATTTCAAGGCTATGGACTTACGTTTCTCTAAAGTCAGGGATCGAGTAGACAGGTTTTAACTTCTCACCAGTGGACTCCTCCCTTAAACATAACCGTCACCAGCTCTAATTCATTGCATTATGCTTCATCAAGGGCAGGCATTTTTGTGATTATTGTCATCTGTAGACTTGAAGCACTGCCGTTTCCATCAGTAGCACGAATTCTACTTCAAAAATAAGTGGGATTGTCCTTTCTCCCCCTAAGTCCATTCTGGGCCAACCTCTCGGGGAGCCTGTTCTCCCTTCCTCTAGAGTCAGGAGTCCTTCAGCCCCCCTCGGATAAATTTGCCAACTCCAACCCGAAAACTTCAAGGCGCGGCATTCTGCTTGGCACCTGTTTGGACACTAGCATCCAAACCAGGCCTGTCCTGCAGTGTTCCCGTATAGCAACAAGGAACTGCGTCGCCCTTTGGGGCAAAGTTGGTGCTCTCTCCCCTTTAAGAACAGATTTCATATATGTTTTGGGGGACCCCCTCCTTCAGCATCTCTTCAAACGTGTTTTGTTTGTCTTTGTCTTCAGTAACCTTCACATGGCTCACCTGCTCACACGCTTTATTTATGCTTTGGGTGCCTTTGAAGCGCTTGTTTCAAAAAGATGGTTATAGCCTGTAACTTAATGATCCTGTTCGCTGTTTTAGCCACTTAAAAAAAAAACATTTCCTAATGGCTTATGTTCTGCAAGAAACGAACCTGCACCGTGATCCTGCCGACACCTGACCATGCCCTTCTTAGGCAGCTGCTCTCTGCGCAGCTGCGCCCCGCCCATGCCCGCTGTGGACCACCTGCACCATCTTGCCCCGCTGCCTCAGCGCCCCTCTCAAGGTCATTTCAACGTGAAGGGCAACTGAACCGAAAGAGGAATGGGGTCCTGATGCATGTCACAACACGAACGCATGCTGAGAGAAGTCAGCTGCCAAATGACAAACATTGTATGATCCCATTTATGTAAAATGAAGCAAATATAGAGAAACCGAAGACTAATGGTTACCGAGGGCTGGGGCAACGAAAAAGAGGAAGACCCCCACAGGGTGGATGGACACAGGGGCTGCAACCCTGGGCTCAAGCACAAGGACCAGGGTGAAGGTGGCACCGGCCAGGGCAGTATCTCGTTCTCTTGTGCACAGGGTCGCTATGGGTCAGAGCCTACTCCACGGCCCCTCACGACGACAGGGCAGGGGGACAGGGTGGAGAGGAGAGGCTTTGCTTAGGAGGTTTGGGGCTTAGGTTGATGGTGGTGGGTGCATGTGGGGAGCAGAGTGAGGGCGCACGTCCTCCATGGTCTGCATGTAGACATAGTTGAGGTGGCATTGGCTTTGTTGCATACATTTTTACCGCACGCTCCTCAAGAGCGTCTCAAAATCGAAGAGCACTGTGATGAATGACCTGACCGGAGGCCTGACCCAGTGGCCACTTCTGACCTCCTTCAGCTTCAGGAAGAAGAAGGCGCTTCCACCTCCGCCGCAGCCCAGGGTCGGTTGCCATTAGAGGGAAGTCAGACACGCCTCCGTCTGCCAAGCGTCTTTACCCTATTCTGACGGAAACCTTTCCTAATTCCTGGGCAGGTTCGATAAGTGGATGCGATGGGCTCACGACTAGAGGGGTGTACTAGGGAAGCGAGCAGGTTCCCACAGGGCAGGATCCGAAAGCATGAAGGATACAGCCCTGGATCTGTCGTGGTGCCTCTTCTCAGCCGGCTACCACGTCTCCCTCCCGCCCTCAGCCTGTCAGCCACACCGCCCCTTGGGTCCTACCCCTGTGGGCCAGGAAGCCTGCTTGCTGCTCTGCCTCAGGGTCTCAGCGATGTGGTGACCCTGTCTCCTGGACCCCCACTGGTGGCCTACCTTTCTTGGTTGTCCCAGCATTCTCTGTTTCTGCTTCTGAGATGGTTCTTTTACACCCAGAGACGTGGCCAACCTCACCAACCCACTCCATGGAGATTTAAAAACAAATACCTGAGAGTGTTAGGTTCACCATAGAAAGACAAACAGAAAGTGGAAAATTGCTTCCTTCGTGAAACGCAGTTTGTAGAGCCCCACACAGGACGGTGGAAACCACCTTGTCATTTGGCAGAGAGTCTGAAGAGGCAGAATGATGGGCTTTTTGTTCGGACGGGCATGGCCCGTCATTCCCCCAGCTCAGCGCATCTCGGCAGGTGCCAGCCTATCAACTGGGTCACAGTCCCAGAGGGGCTGTCAGTAAGGTTCTCCTAGACAAGCCACGTCCTCGGCAGTGCTCAGCTTTCAGTAAAGCTTGGAGCCCAATGGACCGGACCCATAAGGCACGGGGACTCCCTTTCCAACTAGCTAGGGAAGGGCAGAGACCCTGAGATCAGCTCCCTTTGCCAGGATGCACGCCTGCCCAGACTTTGCACCCAGGAAGCTGCGCCTGACTCTGG
>NW_022111373.1:138338298-138340390 GCF_000313985.2 Echinops telfairi
CTCTGAGGAGGGAGGTGCCAGGGGACCTGGAAGTGTCAGGGACTGCAGCCAAGGGCACAGAGGGAGGGCGGTGGCCTGCAGCCCCTAAGCGTCATCTCTCTCTCTCTCTCTCTCTCTCTCTCTCTCTCTCTCTCTCGCTGCCTGGCTGAGGGTGTCCTGGCCTGGCACCAGTCTGGCCACAGGAAGAGAGCAGAGGCAAGCAGGAAAGGGGGTTCCGGAAGGGGTTGGCCAGGCTTTGTCAACGAGGTCCAGGAGGCACGGGAGGTGGCTCTTCAGGCTGTGGACTGGGCGAGGGAGAGAAGGGGGTTTCTGTGACCCCGGCCCTGTTGGTGTGTCTCTCAGTGGGTGCTCACAAGCAGCCACGCCTGTCCCCTGTAGTCGGGGGAGGGAAAGCGTGGGCCCCCTCAAAGCCTGAGTCCTGGGTCATGTCCACCACTTGCTGGCCGAGAGAACAAGGCTCTTTGTTCCTTCCATTTTCATTTTGAATTAATTACAGATCCACGGGGAGTCCCCTGCACTCCCGCTACCCCCGCCCCCTGATTGCATCACACGTGTAACAAAGAACCATTCCAGTAATCCCATGATCTTTAGCGTACAACCATTCCAGTAATCCCATGATCTTTACCATTCCAGTAATCCCACCCCACTCCCACCCACCGTCTCGTCCCTTGGCAACCAGGACTTCCTCTTCGACCTCTAAAACGCTGACATTCCAAAACGCTGGAATCCTACAGGAGGCGGCCTCTGCGATTGTCCCACTATCATGCTCTGGAGGTGTGGCCCGGTGTCGTCTCACGGCTTTGGTCCTTTTCGTTGGCGTGATCTGAGGTACCTGCCTGACCGCTCGCCCTTCGGAGGGCTTCTGGGAGTTTTCCCGTGGGGTTGTCAGGAAGCAGGCTTCAGTGACCGTTCGGAGCCTGGTTGGGGCGTGATCACACATTTTCGTTGCTCTAGGAGAAACCCGTATGGCTGATGAGTCATATGGTAGCTGCATAGTCAGCTTTCCATAAAAGTCTGAGACTGCAGTCCAGAGGGATCGTCCTACACGTTCCTCTGCCGGCGCACGCGGGAGCTGGTGTGTCTGTGGCCCTGCCAGCGTCCACGATGTTTCTGCGACCGTTCTCCTCCAAATAGGGAGCAGTCACGGCTCAGTGTGGGCTCCGTTGGCTTTTCTCTACGGGCTCACGCTCCCCTTGTCCCCACGGGCTGGTGGGTGGGATCCCTGGTGGCATCGTGGTGTTACCAGGTCAGCAGTTCAGATCCCCAGCCGTTAGCAGGGAGGAAGCTCCGGCTTTCAGCTCCTGTAAAGATCCACAGGCTCAGAAGCCCGAGGGAGCAGTTCTGCCCTGAGCAATCGGGTCACTCTGAGTCAGACACATCCCCGAGGCAGTGGGTGTGTGAGCAATGGCTAGGGCAATGGTTCTCAACCTGTGGGTCGTGACCCCTTTGGGGGTTGAATGACCCTTTCACAGAGGTCACCTAAGACCATCGGAAAACACATATTTCCGATGGTCTTAGGAACCGAGACATCGCTCCTCTATCCGTCTCCAGGGGGGCTCTGCCCACATGTGGATTGTTACCCATGCTACACCACGCTTCAAGGCAAAATTTCATTTATTTGTCATTAGAAATAAATATTTCGCAATATATAATTACATATTGGTTTTGTGATTCATCACTATGCTATAATGTTAAATTTTTAACAATGAAAATACATCCTACATATCCAATATTTACATGACGATTCATCACAGTAGCAAAATGACAGTGATGAAGTAGCAATGAAAATAATTTTATGCTTGGGGGTCACCGCAGCATGAGGAACTGTATAAAAGGGCCGCGGCATGAGGAAGGTTGAGGACCACTGGGCTAGTGGGAGTCCCAACAGCCTTAAAGGGTTTGAAGCACTGGCCTCAAAGGATGGCAGTTGGGGTCCTCCCAGAAGCACCTCAGAAGCATGGTTTGGCAATATACTTGGTGTGTTAGTCCGGATAGACTAGAAAAATAAATCTAGGGAGACTCATGTGCGTATAAGAAAGAGCTTTCTATTAAAGAGTAATTGTATATTGAGAAAACATCCCAGCCAGTCCAG
>NW_022111373.1:138340490-138341937 GCF_000313985.2 Echinops telfairi
AAAAGACAAGTGAATGCATCACAATTCCTCCAAAACACTTTGCTTTCCTAAAGTTTTAATTCCTGTATTAGTCCGGGTAGACCAGAGAAACAAATCCAGGGAGACTCATATATGTATAGGAAAGAGCTTTATATACAAGAGCAGTTGTATATTAAGAGAACATCCCAGCCCAATCCAGTCCAAGTCCATAAGTCTGATATTAGCCCATATGTCCAATACCAGTCTATAAGTTCTTCTTCGGACTCACACAACACGCGCAATGATGCCAAATTCAGGAAGATCACAGGCCAGTGGGTGGAAAGTCTTGTGGATCCAGTGATGGTAGAAGCATCTCAGTGCTGGCATGGGTTTCCACGTGGCTTCTCCAGCTCCAGGGCTCCTGGCTGCCATCAGCATAGCTCCATGTGGCTTGTCAACAGGAATGTCTCACAGGGAGATGAAGCAGAGAGAGAGAGAATCTGGCCTCCAGTGAGCTATTTATTTCCATCACGTCTCCAAATGAGGTCATCGATCTGCAACCTGATTGACGGGCTAGACTCCACCCCTTTGCAAGTTGACAGGAGATTATGTAACTGTCACACCAGGGTTCCTGCCATGCTCTCTCCACCCCCTCCCTGAGCCAGAGGTTGAACTCTGCAGCATCAAGGGGTTATTGCCTTCAGGCCTTGAGAGGGACAGCCGGTGGGGGGATGGGATGGTGGTGGTGGTGGCTGAAGCAGAAGAGATGGGGAGAGAGGAAGGCGATGGGCCTCCCCTGGCTGGCAGCATCCAGCAGAGGTTCCTGGTACCAAGGGGAATGCCTTCTCCATGGACCCACCTGACCTTCCTGCTCACACTTCCAACAGCCCCCTTTGCAACTACCAGTGGCTCCGATACATGGGGCCATCAGTCTCCACCTGGACTCCTGGGATCCTGCCTCTCCCCCAACGGAAAAGCAGCGTTGTTATTGCTGTTGTTGTCAGGGGCCGTTGAGTTGGTTCCGACTTAGGGAGCTTACACATAACAGGACGATACCCCATGGGTTCTGCACCATCGTCACAACTGTTGGTACGTTTGAGCCCATTGTCATGGGCACCGTGTCCATCCATCTCGCTGAGGGCCTTCCTGTCTTCCACTGCCCCTCTGCTTTATCAAGCACGATGTCCTTCTCCAGGGCCTGGTCTCTCCTGACAACACGTGAGATGTACGTGAGATGAAGTCTCCCCATCCTTGCCTCTGAGGAGCATTGTGGTAGAAGCGTTATTGGCCAGTAACTTTTAATTCATCAAGGATTATGTCAGGTTTCTGGAGTGGGTAATACCTCGGTTCTTTGCTTCGCATGCTGAAAGAATTCACACGGAAGCATGTTGTGTGATCCAAGTGGGTTTTTAATAAAGGACAAGACAAGTTTCAGGGTTTACTGCCTCGAAAGGTACATGCTATTTCTGGAAAGTGTGGCAAGCCACGT
>NW_022111373.1:138344189-138345626 GCF_000313985.2 Echinops telfairi
TCAATGTCAAGAAGACCAAAATCCTCACCACTGGACCAATGATTAACATCATGATCAATGGAGAGAAAGGTTGAAGTTGTCAAGGATTTCAATTCACTCAACTCCACAATCAACCCTCTGGAAGAAGCAGTCACGCAATCAAACGGTGTATTGTATCTGTCAGATCTGCTCCCCAAGATCTCATTTCCTTGTTGAAGACCAAGGACGTCACTTTGCAGACGAAGGTGCACTGGACCCGAGCCCTGGTGTGGACTCCAGCTTTTCAATCACCTCACATGTCAATCAAAGCGGAACCGTGAGACCACAGAAGAATAGAACTATTTGTAGTGCTCACAAAGAATTTAGAGGATCACGGATTTCCAGGAGGACAAGCAGACCTGTCTTGGAAGGTGTACAGACAGGATGCTCCTTGGAAGCAACAATGGTGAGACTTCATCTCACATGCTTAGGACGTGCTAACAGGAGAGACCAGCCCCTGGGGAAGACCATCATGTTGGATGAAGCAGAAGGTCACGAGATGAGCGGACACAGTGGCTGCCACCATGGCTGGCACATGACCACGGTGAGCATGGCCATCTCCAGCCAGTGCTTCCTCCCGCTGGCCGAAGGGGCTCCATGGGTCTGAACACACTGAGTGGCCCCGACCAGCACTGGCTCCCTTGGTTGGCAATTCCTTGTTTGTGCTCAGCGTAGCACACGGAAGTAATTTTCATGTTTGCAAAGAAATTGGTGTTTTGCATCTCTTTCCTGTCTTAGTGTTAAGCACCCTAAAAAACATATAGAAATTAGGTCTTCCCCATAGGCTAACGATCCAGTGGCATCCAGTAGAAGCTCTCAACTTACCAGTAGGGTTTGTCTCCAAAACCGGTCTTTCTGGCACTGACCCTGCTGCATGCTTCCAAGTACGGGCGCCTTGACAGGAGTTGGTAGCCTATGAACGTACAGCGTTACCCTGAACCGGCTCCCTGTTTGAAGCTGGCCTCCCTCATGCCCTTTACCTTGATCCTCACTCCAGCCTTGGTGGAATCTTAGAAACTTGTGAATGCAGACGTTATCTCAAGACGGGTAGCTGGACGTCTCTGCCTGCAGGGCCCTTGTTACGACGTCAAAAGAGATGCTCGTGCATCCCAAAGGCTACTCTTCTGCTTTGTCTGCGATTGCTTCATCTGATGCTGGCACTGACATCTTGTGACCGGATGTCACATTGATAACTTGTGACTGGAGGGGTGGAAAGGACCTGGAGAAGTAGGTGACACCCCCCCCCACCCCCTGTGCACATTGCAACGTAAAAAGATATACATTTGACGTAATTTAAAGCAAATTTTAAAGTTTTATGGACATATAATTTACATGTCATACAATTCAGTAGATTTAAACGCCACGAAGGGTTGTACGATCATCACCACAATCCATTTTAGAATGTTCCATGTCTTCGGA
>NW_022111373.1:138346374-138348278 GCF_000313985.2 Echinops telfairi
GTGAGTGAAAGAAAATACCTGAGGAAGCAGATGTTCTGGCACTTCGAATTACACCTGAAAGGTGCCCTCCCTCCCCAGCACTTGCTGTTGCCAGAGCAACGAGCTGTCTGGACCTCACCTGAAGTCTCTCCTGGAACCCTGCGCGCCCTTCAAGGGCCAGCCTTCCAGTTGCTAGTCCCTCCGAACGTGCATCAGACCCGCCTTGCGTTCTGTCTTCTGGAAGTCATCTGAGCCGTGCTTCCCCCCCCTCCCCCCCATGTTTCTAGAAAGCAGAGCTGACCTCACACCTCTTGATCCTTCCCCTAGTGCCCACGGCCCAGATCTGCACCTGGCATTTGGCCATGGTAGCCTGACCAGTCCCCTCCTCATGATCTCTTATCGATGAAGCTCTCCTGGACAGCCTGGATCGGGTCATTGTAGGAAACAACCGCTTTAACGGAGCGACTCTGGGCTATGACGCCCAGTAGTTGGACCAAACATTAGTCTAGTTGTTCCGTGATGTAAGCTAACGTAATGTAAGCCATTAATTCATTGAAAAGGGGTCCCCTCCAGGTGCATTTTGTCTCCAGGCTGTAGAAACTTTGGTATAATTGACTGTAATCCTTTTGTTGGCAAACCTATGGATCTTGGGAGATTATCTATCTATCTATCTATCTATCTATCTATCTATCTATCTATCTATCTATCATCTATCATCTATCTATCATCTTTTATCCTGCCATCCATCCGCCCACCCACCCATCTCACTGCATCTGTTTCTCTTAAGTGAAACTCCAACAGGGAATGAGTCAGCAAGACCAGATACAAAGGGCTTAATTCTGACCATCATTGGTTACGGAGTTTCCTCGTGATAACTGATAAGATAGGTCCTGTTAGAAAATAAGACTTTCTCAGAAGACCGTATATTACTAAAACTAACAAATGAAGAGCAAGTGCTGACGCGGCTTCTACGTCTAGAAGGATCTACCCCTTTTCCCTGTCCTTCTGGTGAGTACAACCGAGAGCCTAGAGTGTCATTCTAGGTAAAACAAACATAAGACGATGCTCGCAGGTGGGAAGAGGGCAAACATATGGGGGTGGGTGCCCTGAGGTGGTTTGTGCCGGGTTTTGTCTGATATTTGCCAGTAAGGAACCTGGTGGTGCCTTGCTTGGCTGGTAATAGAAGAGTTGATGGTTAGAATCCACTCGCTGCTCTGTGGGAGAAAGAGGTGGCAACCCGCTCCGGTAAAGAATACAGCTTTGGTGCTGTTCCACTCTGGAGGGTTGGCAAGAATCAGAATTGACTGCACGGTAACGGATGGGGATTTACGTACACCAGTCTTGGAGGTGAAAGTACCAATGCTCCAGAAATGACAACGCAGATAGATGAAAAGAAAACCCAAACAAAATCATGCTCTCCAGCAGAGGTACCAACAGCTTAGGGGCTGCTCTAGGTGTTGCATTCTATATGTAATTCATCACAGTTACCAGATCACATGGAGATCTTATCTCTCTTGACATCGCTGTACATGTTCCAGTTTATAATCGTTTTAAATAGCCCCATGAAATACTTTTGGAAAGTCAGACGATGTTATAACTTTGGCTTTGACTATCAAGTCTGATTAGAGAGCTGAAGGACAGATGGACGTGTACTATTCTCTCACACACTTTCAGTTGCCCATCGTTCTTTCTTCCTCTCTGACATATCAAGATTTCTTCTTTTGTCCTCCCTGTTTGGAGAACTGATCTGAGCCATTCATTTGTAGGATAGGTCTGCTAACAATACATTGTCCTTCATCTGAGAATGTCTCAGTTTCCCCTTTATTCCCGGTGGGTTTTTCACTCATGACAACATGCTGGGTTACTATTCTTGCTTTTAAGACTTGAAAAGATGGTCTTAGGAACATAGACACCGCTCCTCTATT
>NW_022111373.1:138348378-138349552 GCF_000313985.2 Echinops telfairi
AAAGTATGAACTTAGGAAAATTGGAAGTGATCGAAAATGAGATGGAACACATGAAGATCGATCTCTAGGCATTAGTGAGCTGAAATGGGCTGGTATTAGCCATTGTGAATTAGAAAATCATATGATTTACTATGCTGGGAACAGCACAATCAAGAGGAATGCATGGAATTCATTGTCAGAAAGGATCTTGTTAAATCCATCATGAAGTGCAATGCTATGTGTGATTGGATTATATTTGTGCACCCTCAAGGAAATCCAGTCAATACAACTGTTATTCAACTTTATGCACCAACCACAAAAGCTGGTGTGGTCGTCACCAAATCTGGTGTCAATTTAAGGATTAAGAGTGTAGGGGTGTTGTTTAGGCTGTCAATCTGGAGATAGCCAATGAGGCCTCTGTGTGGGCATGGCTTTCTCCTGAGAATTCTGGGAAATCTGGTACTTCCTCTTTGGAGGTGGAAGACACTTCTCTCTCTTCTACTCCTTGGGAGACATTGCAGAAGACAAGCCACATGGACACAACCAGACCTCGGAAGCCAGAGAAGCCACAGAGAGACCCCTGGCAGCACTGAGATGCTTACACCACTGGACCCAAAGACTTTCAACCCACTGGCTTGTGATCGTCCTGCATTTGGCTTCATTGCATGTGTTTTGTGAGTCTGAAGAGGACTTTATAGATTGGTATTCCACAACATTTTCCACCCACTGGCCAGTAGTCGTCCTGCACTTGGCATCATTGCATGCATTGCCTGAGTCTGAAGAGGAATTTACAGACTGGTATCAGACATATGGGCTAATATAGGACTTATGGACTTGGTCTGGACAGGCAGGGATGTTTTCTTAATATACACTTACTCTTTTATATAAAGCTCTTTTTCATATACATGAGTGTCTATGAATTTGTTTCTCTAGTCTACCCGGACTAACACAGCAACCCATCATGGTTTTCACTGAAGCTGAGATTTTCCTGATGGGTATGACCAACAGCATTAAGATGATGAGATTCTGGACCTTAGTGCATCCTTCTGACTTAGTTGGCTTCCTTTGACCCTGTTCCAGCAGGACTTTGACATTTTCCCACACTGTCCTCACGAGGCCTTCCCTGATACCACAAGAAGGAGGTGACCTCAGTAACCCAGGCTGGTCTTACAAATCCTGACTCCATTAGGTCTCG
>NW_022111373.1:138349652-138375609 GCF_000313985.2 Echinops telfairi
AGGACTTTATAGATTGGTATTAGACATATGGGCTAATATCAGACTTAAGGCCTTGGATGGATTGGGTTGGGATGTTTTCTCAATGATTAATTCCTCTTGTATAATAACCTCTCCCCTATATACATATGCATGTTTATGAATTTTCTTTAGTCCACCCAGACTAACACAGCTAGTGACAAAGAAATTGAAGAATTTCACTAATTACCTCAGTCTGAAATTGATCAAACATGCAATCAAGATGCATTGATAATTATTGGTGGTGGGAATGCAAATGTTGGAAACAAAGAGGAAGGAACAGTAGTTGGAAAATGAGGACTTGGTGATAGATACGAAACTGGAGATCACATGATAGAATTTTGCAAAACCAAAGATTGTTCATAGCAAATGACGTTTTTCAACAACACAAAAGGAGACTGTACACGTAGACTTCCCCTGATGTGATACACAGAATTCAAGTAGATTCCATGTGTGGGAAGACACGATGGAGCAGCTCACTATCAGCAGCTAAAACCAGACCAGGGGCTACCTGCGGATCAGACCATCATATGTAAGTTCAGGATCAAGCTGAAGAAAATTAGAACAAGTCCACCTGAGTCAAAATATGACCTTAAGTCTATCCCACGTGAATTTTGAGAATATTTCCAGAACAGAGTTGGCACACTGAGCAGTGATGACAGAAGGCCTGACGAGCCGTGGGAGGGCATGGAGACCATCATCCATGAAGGAAGCAAAGGGTCATTAAAAGGAGAGGACCGAAAGAAAAGGTCACAGTGGGCGTCAGAAGGGAGCTCAGCAAATGGAAGAAGGGATCAAGTTCAAGAACCGAATAGAAAATTTCAAAGGGCAGCTGGAGAAGGACAAAGTTACATTTTATAACAAGACATGCAGGGACCTAGAATTCATCAACCAAAGGGGGAAATACGTTCAGCATATCTGAAACGGAAAGAACTTAAGGAAAAACTCAAGCTTTGAATGGCAATCTTGAAAGATTCCACAGGCAAAACATTGATTGATGCAGGAAACATGAAGAGAAGATGGGAAGAATACAGAGTCACTGCACCAGAAAGGACTAGTCTACAGTCCATTTGAAAAGGTAGCATCTGAGCAAGAAACAATGCTAACGAAGGAATCATTTCAAGTGCACTGAATGCATTAGCGGAAAAACAAGTCTCCAGGATTTGATGGAATATCCATTGAAATGTTTCAGAAAGTTGAAGCACTGGAAGCCAGGAAGTTTCGGAGACAGCTACCTGGCTACCTGGCTGGACCTGTGCCCATTCCAAAGAAAGGTGACTGAAGAGAACGCACACGCTACAGAATGATATAATTGACATCACACACAAGTAAACGTTTGCTTAAGATCGTCCAACAACGGTCAGAGCAGCACATTGACAGGGAACTGCCGGGTCAGGCCAGATTCAGATGAGGACATGGGAAAAGGGACATCCTTGCTGATGTCAGATGGGATCTTGGCTCAAAGTAAGAATACTAGAAAGATGGTTACTTGTGTTTCATTGACTATGCAAAGGTATTCGAATGTGTCGACCATAATAAATTGTGGATAACCTTGAGAAAAATAGGAATTCTGGTACACTTCATTGTGCTCATTTGGAGCGTCTCTATGGATCAAGAGGCAGTTGTGAGACAGAACAAGGAAAGACTGTATCGTTTACAATCCAGAAAGATGTGCATCGGGGTTGTATCCTCTCACCACACTTGTTCAATCTGTATGTTGAACAAACCATCAGAGAAGCTGGATTATATGAAGAAGAGTGTGGCATCAGGATTAGAGGAAGACTTAGTAACAGCCTGCTGTATGCAGATGACACAACATTGCGTGCTGTAATTGAGGACTTAAAGCACTTGCTGAAGATCAAGGATTGTAGCTTTCAGTATGGATTACATCTCAATACAGGGAAGACCCAAATCCTCACAACTGGACAACAGGTAACATCATGAGAAATGGAGAAAAGGTTGAAGTTGTCAAGGATTTTCTCTTACTTGGATCCACAATCAATGCTCATGAACACAGCAGTGAAAGATCAAAAGATTACTGTATTAGTTAAATCTACTGCCCAAGACCTCTTTAGAGTACGGAAGAGCAAGGATGTTACTTTGAGGACTAAGGTGCATCTGACCCAAGACATGGTATTCTCCACTGCATCATATGCATGTGAAAGTTGGATGATGGGTAAGGAAGACCTTAGAAGAACTGATGCATTTGAATTGTGGTGCCAGAGGAAGTACAAAGGACTTCCGCTAAAAGGACCAACTGATTTGTATTGGAAGAAGGGCAAGTGTTCAGCAGAGGCAAGGACAGAAAGACCTAGTCTTACACACTTTGGACATGTGGTCAGGAGAGACCAGTCCCTGGGGAAGGACACCATGTTTGGTAAAGAGGAGGGGCAGTGAACAAGAGGAAGGTCCTCGACGAGATGGATCAGGCATAGGGGCAGTTGTGAGGGCGGTGCAGGATCAGGCAGTGTGTCCTTCTGTTGTGCACAGAGTCTCTCGGTTTGGAGCCAACTCGGTGGCCCTCACAACACCATCTACTTGACCACGCATGGCGTCCTTCTCCAAAGATTGGTCTCTCCTGACCACATGTCCAAAGTGTGCGATTGAGACTAGTCTTGTCAACCCGGCCTGTAAGGAGCACTCGGGCTATGCTTCCTCCAACATAGATCTTTGGTTTCGTGGCCGTCCGTGGTACTTTCAGTATACTTTGCCAACACCATGAAAATGTATAGGAAAGGGTGGCAGAGGTGTAAACATCATCTATGCCCGTGTACCAGAGTGAACTGCTGCCGGGGCCTGAGCTACCCTCACAAGGGTCATGTTTGGACCTATTGCTGTACCAGTTGTGTCAACCCAGTTCCTGGAGGGTCCTCCTTTCTTTTGCTGCCCTTCTACTTGACCAAGCATGCTGCCTTTCCCAGGGACTGGCCTTTTCTAATGACATGTCCAAAGTACAAGAGATGACATTTCACGTATCTTTGCTTTTAAGGAACATTCTAGCTTATGTCTTCCAAGACAGATTTGTTCATGTGTTCGCTATGATGCCCCGGGGTGAGCGCACTAAAATCAGAGCTGCAGATTATGTGAAACAAAACCTGATAGATCTGAATGGTGAAACAACTTCATCGTTACAGTTGAATCCTTCAATGTCCCTCTCTCCAAAATCGATCCATTCAATGGTTTCTGTTGAGTATTCACTTGATTAGGCCACAATACTTGGCAGTTATTATGTAACCATCTATCATTTTGAAATCTGATGTGAGCTGTCAATCAGTTAAAAGGGATTTTCCTTATGGGTGTGGCCCGCATCCAATACATGTGACTGTTCTGGCAAAGCTCGCTCTTGCTCAGTCCTCATCCTTCGACCTCTGGCTCTTGAGACTTGAGTCAGCAGCCTGCCTCCTGACCTACAGCTCTTAGAACTCGTCAGCTTCTGCCACACGGAGTCAGCAGCTTTCCATGAACCTGCTGGTTTTCCCCTGGCCTGTCCCTGCAACTTCATCAGTCTGAGGCCCCCAGCCCGATGTTTGACCCAGATCTGGGACTTGCCAGTCGCCACAACTGTGAGGTCCATTCCCTTGAGAGCAATCTCCTTATACAGTTCATCTATCACAAACATACAAACAAGTCTGTCTTAAAAGAGCAGTCAGAAGGCTCCTTGGAATCGAGGCTGGCAAGACTGTGTCTCATATATTTTGGACATACTCTCGGGAAAGACCAAGCCTTGGAAAAGGACATCATGCTTGGTAGACAGTCAATGAAAAATAAGGAAACCTCCCAGGAGACGGACTGACACAGTCCTGAGACAACGGGCTCCAACATAACCACTGTGGAGAGCCCCAAGATAATTAAGGGAGTTGAATTGGTAGCTTACAAATCCTCCCAGAACAAATTCCCAAGCCCACAAGTTTCCATTGGAGAAACCTACCAATTGTTTGAAGAAAGAACACCACTCTACAGAATCTTTCCCAGAAAACATGAGGCAGGGACACATTCCAATTCCTTTTATAAAGCTAATAATGAGACCAAAGACACATGGGCAGTATGAATGCATTGTTTTGCTTTGGGTAATGTGAATATAGGTTTATCCATATGTTAATCATTTATTGAGCCAATTACAGACTTAGAATTTTTGAACTTTATTTTCCTGTAAGTGAAATATCTCATAAATATAAAAAGAGAAGCATTTCATTAGTTTCAGATTATCTTTTTGTCCCTAACATCATATGAAAAAACCCAGCTCAAAGACCTTTTTCCATCTTCTTTGAATCAACACTTGCTGTTAGATGATGCTCACAATTCACTTTTCCTAAAATATTGATTTAAAAAGTTTCCTTTAAGGCTAAACAGAATCTCTGGGTTTAAAAGGTTTGTTTTTTTTAAAGTTATCTTATTGGGGGCTCGATCAATTCTTATCACAATCCATACATATATCCATTGTGTCAAGCACATATGTACATTTGTTGCCCTTAGCATTCTCAAAACATTTGCCTTCCACTTTAGCCCTTAATATCAGCTGCTCATTTCCCCCCTCCCTCATGAATCCTTCATAATTCATAAATCATTATTGTTTTGTCATAAGTTACACTGTCCGACATCTCTCCCCGCCCTCTTCTCTGCTGTCCATCCCCCAGGGAGGAGGCTACACATAGATTCTTGTAATCGGTTCCTCCCTTCTATCCCACATTCCCTCCACCCTCCAGGCATTGCCACTATCACCACTGATCCTGAAGGAGTCGTCTGTCCTGGATTCCCTGTGTTTCCCGTTGCTATCTGTACCAATGTACATCCTCTGGTCTAGCCAGACTTGTAAGGTAGAATTGGGATCATGATAGTGGGGGGGAGGAAGCATTCAAGAACTAGAGGAAAGTTATATGTTTCATCGTTGCTACCCTGCACCCTGATTGGTTCATCTCTTCCCCACAACCCTTCAGTAAGGGGGTGTCCAGTTGCCAACCGATGGGCTTTGAGTCTCCACTCTGCTCTCACCCACCTTTACAATGATATGACTTTTTTGTTCTTTGATGCTTGATAGCTGATCCCTTCAACAGCTCATGGTCACACAGGCTGTTGTGCTTCTTCCATGTGGGCTTTGTTGCTTCTGAGCTAGATGGCCGCTGGTATATCTTCAAGCCTTTAAGACCCCAGAAAGTTTTTAAGTAGTAACATGCAGGATATAAAACACTATTTTATATTTTCTGTGTTACTACTTATAAACCTTTCAAACAGAGAGAGAGGAACCTAGATAGTACGCATTATAGAACAAAGATCAAAATGGCCTTCTCCCTGGAAATGTTTTTTTCAGGCACAATCCCCTCATGCACCAGTTGTCTACACACCTCCTGGTTTTTATGCTGCTGACAGGGGTGGAGTTGGGTTCTGCCAGGTGGCACACTCCGAGGCCTGCTGCCGGGCTGCTGCGGTGCATTAGAACCCAGTACTGGATTTTGCACTCCATCCTGAGCCCAAAGAGCCACCAATGCCCCTGGGCCCCGTGAAACGAGGCCCAACAACAAGGCAGGTGAAAGGCAGCCTTTCTGATCAGCTCTACGTTTGAGATTATGGGAAGACAATGGAAAGCTAAACCTTTACTGTATGCCGAGCAAGAACACTCCCCAGCTCTGAAGGAAAGCACACGGGAGGGCAGGGAGGGGTGCTTTTGCGGCCCAGCCTCAGTTTTCTGCTGTAAGACGGGCCGGGCCAGTGGCGTCAGAGCTGGTGGCGGGAATCCCCCTGGGTTGGGGGTGGCTGCTGCGGCGTCTCGTCTCGTCAGAAACCCTGGGCACGAGTCCAGGAGGACCCCTCCTCGAAGGCTCTCTGGGGTGTTGGTTTTGCTTTCCAGCACCAGGAGAAGCAGGGCTCCCGTGTTGTGTTCACAGGCGACCCCATCACGATGCATCCTTCCTGCGAACTTCTGAGGGCTGGGGGCACTCTTTGATCATCTCACTGGGATGAGGTCCTGCTCTCAATGGTCGCGGAGTTTGGGTCACAGCTGGGGGTCTTACCCATGTCGGTTTCCGTTCACCGGATTTGTCATCTGGGGTCTTCCATAAGCAGGGCCCATGGTCCCCACCGCTGCACTGAGAGAGACCCCCCCACCCCCCATCAGACTTTCCCACCACGGCCTGACTCTTCCATTCGGTCGTTACCGATCGAAAGAAAAGGCCTAAGACCAAAACTCAGGCAAATGTGTTTAATTTTTTAAAATAACTGATGGCAAAATAAAATATTTACATCACATCACACTGTGTAAACATGTCAAGTCTCTGTACAAAGAAATATACATGCAAAAATCATGTAGAAAACGGAACTGAAATCATGAAGGAAAATGATAAATCCACAAATAAAAGTTATGAGGTTATATATGGAGCCATATCCAGTTTTGAATCCAATTTCCTTTAAAAAAGTTTCTGTACAATTTTACAAGAGGAAACAAATGAACAAAAACAAAATCAAGCAACCAAAGAATAAATAAAAATACACTGGCAGCTGCAAAGCTTTAAACTACATCCGTTTATGGCTCAAGACCCAGGCCTCCGGCAGGCCTGGGGAGCAGGCTGGCTGGCCTTTTGCTAAAAAGACGTCCAGGAAATCGCAGGCCTGCCCAGACACCAGCTGCCTTGGCTTAGGGCGCCCCCCTGGCCAGTGTGAGTTCTGTCACAGTGACCCGGGACTCCAGCAGGCCACAGCTTCTGCTGGTCGGCTTCAAGTGACTCACAAATCAGCTCACAATTGAGCCAATGTTTGTACGGAAAGTTGAAACATCATCAGACATCAGAAAAGTCTTAAGAAGTTGTAAAGGTCCAGACTGATTTAGGGTAAAGGGTGGAGATGGGGCAAGGGGGCAACTAATACTTTGGCATTCTGAATAATAGCATAATCAATTTGAATCTATTACCCTATTATCCAGTTTTATTTTCAGGGTATGAAATCACGCCTTTCCTCTTTTTTTTTTTTAAAAAAAACAAACAAACCTCAAAACGGACAAATTTCACAAAGAGTTAAATCAGTGGGATCCCATAGCCCTCTCGGGCTACAACCCACCCTCCCCCAGCCCGTCCCTGCAACACGCCCCAAACCATAAAGCTCACTGAACGAAGCATGTGCTTTTTCTATGCATTTATTACAGGTACAACAGAGGTCTTCATAAATAGTTGCATAAAATGTTAAAGCCAAAACATTGCACATGATATGAAATCAAACACACAGAAACCCCAGTGAGTGCATGTACAGTATTTCCATTGACTGTATACTGTGCAACCATCTGATTGACCGGGTGGGATGGGCAGGGGGGACCAGCCATATGTCCTCTCATGGCAGGCAGTGCCCTCTGTCCCCACCCACCCCCCTCTCTGGGAGGGTACGGCCAGGAGGTGGGTGGGTGCCAGAGGGGCAGCGGGGAAGGGCAGACGGAAGGCAGGTACAGTCTTATGTACAAGTAAGGCCTACATTTCATCAGAGCAAAACGATTGGTTCTAGTTTTATGCAGCAGTCTTGAGGTCACCCGCATGTTTGGCGTCCGGGGTGACACCCGGCAGACCAGGCGGCCACGCAAGCTTAGAGCCAGGTGGGCACCGGGCTCAAGCTGGGGCCGCAGGCATGGTCGCCTGGTGGGCACATCCTCCTGGGGGCGCGCGGTATCTTTGATTGGTTCGTGAACGCCCCGTGGTCCATACCACGCAGGCGCTTTTTCTCGAGTGAATCTGGAAAAGGTGGGATTGGCAAAATTCTATTCCTGTTTGTTTAAAAAAAGTTCTCTGTTGCAGTTTTTTTTCTTTTCCTTTTCTTCTTCAGAAACCTGAATGAAATACTGTGGGTAGGGCAGCGGCCCTCCGTAACCGCTGAGGGTGGCGGGGCCGGGGGGTCCACCCAGCGCAGCGTCAGCGCTGAGTCCCAAGAGCTCTCGGGCGGCAGCGTGACAGGATGAACACACCGGCAGTGGGCTGCGTTTGTGGGCTTGTTTCGTTTTGTTTCGCTTTTGCGTTTCCTCTCCAGCATCCGAATTCACAGCTGATCGGCAGGTGAAAGAGAATGAGAAAGGAGCTTCCGGACAGGTCAAACTCTAGGCAGGAGCCTGCTCTGCAGGAAGTTTTTGATGCTACGGATCGGTCCAGCGTCGTTCTGGTGTTTGCGCCGCTCGATGAAGGAGGTCAGTCGGGACGTGTCCAGCGTGTCCGCGCTCTTGCCGAGGCCCGCCTGCAGCCAGGGCTCCTGCAGGGCCAGGGCCGCCGAGGGCCTTGCGGTTGGGTCCTGCTGCAGGAGGAAACACACGAACTCCTTGGCCTTCGGGCTCACCCCTGTGAAGTAGTCGTCCGGGAAGCTAAAGTCCAGGCGGCAAATGTTCAGGCAGGTCTCTTCCACGCTGTCGTCCAGGAAGGGGGAAACGCCGCTGAGAAGCACGTAGGCCAGCACTCCAACACTCCACGTGTCTGTGGTCAGGGAGACGGGGTTGCCCAGGATGATCTCGGGGGCCGCGAACTCGGGGTTCCCCAGGAGCGGGTGGATGTAGTAGGTCGTGTTGAGTTGGACGGCATCTCCAAAGTCGGCCAGCTTGATGGTTGGCTTGGCCGAGCGCTGATCCACCAGGATGTTTTCGGGCTGGAAAGCAGGAGCAGTGGATGGTCATTTTAGGACCCTCTACTCCCGAATCGTACGCTTAAGGTGGACCTGCGAGGTCAGCTGGATCAGACAGTTCATGTGCGAAATGGGTGCCCAGAGGGCTCAGGCACTGAGGGCTGACAGCGGTGCCATAATTAAGGTCTGGAAGCAGCTGGCTCCAGACGCAGCCAAGCTGGGCTGCATCTCAGGAGATATTCAGAGACCTAGCAGTTTATTTCTTGCATATAGGCCTATAATATTAAAAACAAAACATAAAGCCCCAAACCCAAGCTCCTGGTCATCAATCGAATTGATTCTGACTCATAGCAACCCTGTAGGACAGGGTAGAACTGCCCCTGTGGGTTTCCCGTGCTGGACGTCTTTATGGGAGTAAAAGCCTCCTTGTTTTCCCTTGAAGGGGTTGATAGTTTCAAACCGCTGTACTTATGGTCAGCAGCCTAAGACATGGAAACTCCTGAGATACAGAACTCGGTTTCTGTTTATATCCTATGGCCTTCCGTGAAAATCCACTACCATCAAGTTAATCTCCAGAGTGACCCTACAGGGCCGGGGAGATAAGAGCTGGCCCTGTGGGTTTCTTAAGGTTGTCCGTCTTTATGGGAGTAGACAGCCTCACTTTCCTCACTTGAAGTGGCTGGTGGTTTTGAACTGCTGATCTTGGGGTTAGGAGCACAATGCTAACTCACAATGCCCTCAGGGCTCCCTTCTGCCTTATTGGGGTGGGTGGGGGGATTTAAGTAGTTCGTGAAGAAATTCCAATATCCTTTCATTTCATTTTCCCCTGAAATTTTTGAAGGCCCTGTGTATTTTCCCCCAGCCCCCAGGGATCCCACCTCTCTGTGGCTGGTCAGCCACATGGTACAGGTGGGCAGCACTGCTGCCCCTGGCCCCCCATCCTTGATACCCCCACCAACCTTTAGGTCCAGGTGTGCGATCCTGCAGTTGTGAAGGTATCGGACGGCTTCCAGCACCTCCCCCAGGTACATCCTGATCTTCCCCTCGGTCAGGTTTCCCCACCGCACCACGCAGTCCAGGAGGCGGCCCTGGTCAGCCCTGCGGAGAGAGGCATGGTGACAGTGGTGAGGGCTGCTCCTTGCTCCCACTGCCAGTGCCTGACTTGTGCCTCAGGGCTCTCCCTCCACTGGACAGCATGACTGGATGAGTCTCCGACCCACCCCATGGCCACTCAGTCGATCCCGACCAGAGTAGCCACACATAAACACCTGTTCACATGTACACACCCGCTCCCAGAGGTGCTGTTACATTGCGTGGGGGTGGTTAGTGTGCCCGGGCGGAAAGGTACATTCTTAGCGAGAGACTGAACAGAAACCAGTGGGTTCAAAGTCATAGACCTGGTGGTCTGCTTCCCAAACCAAAACCAGATCCATGTATCTACGGCAACACATACAGCGGACAGTCAAAACCAGACAGAACAAGATGGCCACAGGCGCCATCAGGCCCAAGCCTCGCTCAACCACACTCGCTGCCTTCTGCCTGTGGACAGCAGTGCGGAGCAGACCAGGACTGGTCTTGGGGAAGCGGGTGACAAGGGCGTTCTGACACCCTGGTGGAACTGTGGGTTCTGGGAGGACTGACAGCTGTCACCAGGAGGCAGACTCCAGGAGGCAGCCAGGCTTCTAGCAGGCAGGAAGCCCCAGGACTCATTCTAGTTCAGTAACCCCCCTCAAGGGGAGGCTGCAAAGTGAGCCCCTGAATCCCCGGTCAGCAGCGAGCAGGAGGTCTGCCCAAACCCTGGCCCAGCCACTTCCAGAAGATGCCCTGGGGGAGGCCCCTCTGCCTGCTAGCATGTTTATTCTGGAGGAGCGGGCACACCCATGATGTCCCAGGCAGGGGTTGAAGTTCACACTCCAGCTTGCACCCAGCACTGGGGTAGTGGGGCTGGGGGAGCCGACTGGGCCGGGGGCACCACCCAGTGGTAGCGGTAGATGCAAACAGTTCGCAGAGCCCAGACTAGTGGGAGCAGTCGTGGACATTGACCAGACAGCTCAGTGCCCTGGGCCCCGAGGGAACCGGCCAGGCCACAGGTTGTCTGAGCTCCAGCGAGCAGCCTGTGGGGCCGGGGTTGCTTGCACAGGCAGGACCCCCCGGAAGGACAACACAGCCTGAAGGTGCTTCTCCTTCCTGCCACCCTATGCGGAGAGGATGCATGCGTTCGAGAAGCTGGGAGAATCCTCAAGTCACAGCTTCCTCCATCCAGCCTTACACAGGGGCTCCATCCCCCAGCCCCGACCCTGAGTGCAGGAAACGGCCCCAGGGGTAGAGGGAGGTTCAGGAGGGCCGGGGCCGGGTGGGTACGCACATCTCCAGAACCAGGACGTAACTGGTGGGGGTCTCGAAGGTGTCCAGCAGGCCGACGAGGAGGGGGTGCTGGAGGTGCTGCAGGATCCCGAGCTCGTGGGTGACCTGGTCGCGCTTCATCAGCCTCTTGTTCACAAACTTGGTGGCCACCGCTCGCCGGGTTCCTTTCTGATCACATTTCTTCACGACGGAGAACCTGCCCCTGGGAAGGGCGTGGGGGAGATAGTCACTCGGGGTGCTGAGGTGTCTGGGAGACAGTGAGGGGCGCTCTGCTGGACCATGGCTGCCCTGCCCAGAGTCCTGCCCAGGCCTGGAACCACAGGGGCCCACGTCCCTCAGTCTGAGCTCTGTCACACCTGCATCTGCCTGTAGAACTCACTTCCTCTCCCAGGGGAGCGGGGCCATGCGACTGCCTGTGACCACCGAACGGGACAGAAGTGACACCGTGAGATTCCAGTGCAGGTCTCAGGAGGCTGCTTCTCCCGCTGCTCATCAGCTGGAAGCCCTGCTCAGTCCACTTTGGGGCAGGAGTGTGGAAGGCAACCACCACCAGGCCAGCTGGCGTTGGGTGCCTGGGAGGTGCATGTGTGTGTATGTGTGCTGCGTGTAGACAAGCACGGCTGACTCGGGCCTCTCGAGACTGGAGGGGGATAAGCCTGTGTTGCACATGGGAGGACTGGGGAGCAGATCTCACCAGGGCTTACTCCCCGCATGCATCCAGAGGGGGTGCCCCAGTCTTCCCCGTGGGTCTGGGTCTGACCCACAGCACATGGAGGATGTGCAGGACCGTGGAGGAAGCCCAAGGTCTTTAGAGGCTTCACAGCTTCTGCTCCCCCTCTTGATCGGTGTCCACCACTGTGCGGGGACGCTCAGGATGAAGGGTGACATGGAGCGAGGCCTGGGGGGGCCCACAGACCCACCCATGGCAGGTGAGCAGCGACACACCATCCACCACTGTTGTCTGAAGGCTGCAGGTGGCCCGTGCTAGGATACAGGTGACAGATGTGGCGGGACTGAGTGCAGGCTGCTGCGCGGGGCTTCTTGGACAGTGTTTGACCAGGCCCAGGGACAGACAGGCACCTCTCTCCCCGTCCTGTCAGGTGGAGTGGATGCTGGCATTGAGCGTCCTGATGCCGCTCCATCTAGTTCTAATGACCGCTTCTTTTAAACTGGAAATTCCCCAAGATAACCAAGCCCTGCAGTCCAGGGGCCGGGGCAGTAAAGGGCCTGGTGGTCACACCTCCGTGGTCACAGACAGCATTTCCCATGGATGGTGTGCACAGTAGAGCTTTTATCAGTCTCTCACACGGCGTGCTTGTGCTGCCCTCTCCCCAGGGGCCCGGGGTCAGTGGGAGTACCTGCCGAGCTCAGCCACTTCACTGTAGAAGGAGTCGAAGTTGTCCTTCCAGGTCACCATGATCCCATCACTCCCTGGACCTGCAACGAGGTCGGTGCTTGCTTTGAGCACGGGGGTTCTGAGCGGGGTGGGCTGAACTGAGCCTGCAGTGTCACCCTGACTCCTACACAGAGCCACCCTAGGGGACCCTACAGGGTTCTGAGCTCGTGGGTGAGCCAGACCACGTCCACAGCCATCAGGCCGATTATAGCTCCTAGTGACACTAGAGGACCCGATAGGACCCCAAGCTCAGCTTTCTGCAGGCTCGTGTGGGTCAGCACGGCGACCATAGGTGGCCAGTTGGGCATTTGAAGTGTGCTGGTCTGAAGGAGGATGGGACGGTATGCTTCCAGTACCCACAGCACGCAAGGCAGTTCCGTAGCTATCTCGATGGGAGGTGGTGGGGACAATGGGGTGTGTGCCCTGGTGGCACCATGGTTCAGTGCTCAGCTGCCAAGCAAAATGTTGGTGGTTTGAACCCTCCCGCTGTGGCGCAGTGTGAGAAGCCCTGGTGATCTGTTTCTGTGAAGGTGACGCCAGGGAGCCCCTGGCACGGGACAGAGACCCAAACCACCAGAGAGAGTGAAGGCGGAGAGAGAGTGAAGGCGGTCAGAGTAACAGGCACGCCTGGGAAGAACCAAGCAGCACCAGATTTAAGAACGATTTCGTAAGGTGCTCGCTGGATGATGAAATCAAAGTACTTTGGCCCGATGGGGAGAGAGTAATCTATGAAATACATTTTCCCCCCTTCAGTGTGGCTACTGGCTCAATTCCACCACAACAGACGTGGCCTTGTCTTGCCTTTCCATTGGCCAGACGGGCGAGCCGTGTCCCTCACAGAAACAAGGTTCACTGGGTGGGAGGCGTCATAGATGGGAAACATGGAGAGGATGTTGGTAGACAGTGTTGGTGTCATCCAGCCACTTGTGGGCCATGGATGGTGGGGAGTGGGGGGAGCGGACTTTCCAAAGTCCTAAGGAGAACCCCATTCTATCCAGATCCCCCTCTTCCGTGAACACCTTGAAGCCACAGGAAGTACCTGTGGCTCAGATTACTACCAGCTCTGTGTGGCCACTGGAAGCCCCCACCAGGAGAGCAGCTTCCCTGCCCCAGGCAGAGACGGACGGATGGACAGATGGACGGATGGAGGCCTGACCCTTTGAGCTCCTTGAACAGCTGAGAGGCAGCAAGGCTGGGTGGGAGCAGACCCCCAAGCTCTGGCAGCTGGTGGGAGAGGACCACGTCCACACAGAAGGCAAAGGAGACACTGTCAGGTGGCTGAGCCGGATGCACGGAAACAGCAAATCCCAAGGGCTTCTCAGAGAGGGCGCTCTGAGGATGGCTGGTCATCAGGAAAGGGCAGACTGAGTGGTCGTAAGGGAAGTGCTGTCCTTCCAAAGAGCACTGGGGTGGCAGGTCCGGGCGGGCTGAGAACAGACCTGGCCTTCCTCTCATCGCCTCCCCCCTTGGGTCTCCTCTCTCTAGACACCTCTCTACTGACCAAAGGGGAAGGGGCACCTGCGTCGGACTCGTCCTAGCGCTCTGAAAGCAGGACACCAGTGGCTCGGTCACCCCAGGGTCCCAGTTTTCCTGGGAAAAGGCTTCAGCCAGGTTGCATGGTGCAGGTATGATTCCTGAGGTGGATGCTGCTTCCTGTGGGCCAGGCATCCATTCACCTGTCAGTTTGGGTTGAGGAGCACCCTTTGGACAGCCGTGTCCCAGGCCTGGGTGTCTCTGGACGTGGCACCCTTCATCGCCTCGTGGGACTTCTCTGAGGGGCGGTGAGAACCAGCTGGGAAGCGCTGTCTACTGAGGGCCTATGAACGTCAGACAGAGCTGTAGGGGTCGGGGTCAAGAGGTCTAAGAGGTAAGATCCTGGTGGCACTGTGGGCGAAGACTAGGGCTGCGGACTGCCAGGCTGGTAGTTCAAAACCACCGGCTGTCTGCCTTGGGCACCCTCCAGGAATGGTCTACCCTGCCCTGCAGGGTTGCTCAGACATCACTGCATGTGGGTTAGTATTTCCTGGGCTCAGACCTGAGTGTGGCCTCCGGTGGCTCATGGCTGAACTGAGGAGAGATGGAGCACTCAGAGCAGAGCCAGAATGGAGGACGGGACCCCCCTCTGGGCAGGGTAGCTGTGAGGAGCCAGCACGCGGGTTCAGAGTCAGGGGCAGGTGGGTGCTCCCCTGCCCCTTCCTTCTGATTTCAGTTCTGACCGAGACCACCTTCCGCCAGCCTCTCTGGGAGGAAGCGCGCCACCGGGGGGTATGCCTGTAGTGCCCTCTGACAGCGAGAGCAGAGCTGGCCAGCAGTGCCCACGCCAAGTGGGAGGCCAAAGGCCTTCCCTGCCCACTGCCGCCCCTCCCTCTCCCCACTTGCAGGCCCTGGGAGACCCTGGTGACTGTGGTTGGGACGTGCAGCTCTCTCCTGACTCACTGCTGGCCCCGGGGCCACGTCCACATCAGGGGAAGGGCCTGTAGCCCCAGGGGGTCCATAGCCCCCCGGAGACTGGAGCTCGGATGGGGCAGCTCACCTAGAACCCGCAGGCTGGCCGACGATGAGGCCGTGCCCATGTCGTTCACCGCAATGCATGTGTAGAGGCCGTCGTCCTCCGTGGTCGCGCCGACAATCTTCAGAGCGGCCTCCCCTAAATCACTGCCACACAGGATCCTGGGCATCAGGGAAGGTCCCTCTCACCAGTGCACCGCCGCCCACACCCCAGGACACCCTCCTTCGGGGCCACAAGGAGCTAAGAGCCAAGCGCTGAGAACGGTGTGCAGGACCATGACTCTGGACACCCAGAAGGGACTGTGCGGCTCACAGTGAGTGCTGATGGCCGGCAACAGACACGGCAAGGGGGCGCCACTCGGCTGCAGGGCCACGCTGCCTGCCCCTCAGCCGGCGGCTCACCTGTAGGAGATGCTGTAGTGGCCGTCGTTGTTCAAGGTGTTGTGTTCAGGGCCCTTCCAGGTGACGGACGCCTTGGGACGGCCACAAACGCGACATCTGAGAACAACGGTCTCCCCTGTCTCGCACGTGACCTCGCTCAATGGAACGACAAACTCGGGGGGAACTGCAGGGTGGGGAGGAGGGGCAGGTCAACGCTAGGAGCCCTGCATGCTCTCCCGCTCCTACCGACGCTGCCCCAACAAACCAGAAGACCCAGGCCGCCGCCCAGGCCCAGAGGGCCACAGAAAAGCACGCAGAGACCACGCGTGAGCCTGGGACACCCACTCTGCAGGCCTCTAGCCCCCGGAACAAGAAGGAGAAAAACACAGGGCTCACCATCATAAATGTAGTTGGGATTGAGGAGCTGAAAGGGAAAAGCAAACAGGGATCAACCAAAACTGAGAATGCCTTTGAGGGGTATTACTTTCAATCCAGAGCTATAACTCCTGTTGAGATGAGGGGAGATAGAAAAGAAACTGGACCTGTCCGGTTTCTTACGAAACAGACCGCCTTTGCCTTCCGTCTTTAAATGCACGTGAAAGCATCAAGCCCCCGCCGCCCCACCCTGCCTCTTAATTTGGGTGAGTTTTTCCTTCCTCTGCCCTCTCCCACTCCAAGACTGCTGAGTGAGGGGGTCTGCTTCCTCCCCAGGGCTGGTCCGCTGCTGCCACCCTCCTATGGGCACCGCAGGCTTGCCCAGGTCTGGTGAAGGGCTCCAGGTGAGACCCCCACAGGCGTGAGGCACTCTGACTACAGAGCAGCCCTGTGGCTCCATGCTTAACGTGCTCGGCTGCCAACGAGCCCACCAGCTGCTCCAGAGACAAGATCTACGATCAGGATGGCGCTGAGAACTGGACCCCGAGATCTACGATCAGGATGGCGCTGAGAACTGGACCCCGGCCCGTTCTATTCCCTCCACAGAGCAGCTTTGGGGGGAAGTCCACAAAGACAGTCAGCGTGTCCACAATGTGGGCCACTCACTCCCCCCACCGCAGCTGAAACATCAGTGTCCTCTGAGAACCAGGTCTCTCTGCCTCAGCTAGACACCACACGCTCTCCTTGGTAGGGTGCCTGCGCCTCTGGGGAGGTGTGGGTGTGGGCACCTGGTTCCCCCAAATCCAGTGTCCTCGGCACTGGACTGGCCGGGCAAGGTGGGGCGTGTCTCCGTGGGAGGGGCTGCCCCACCCCTACCCGGCCACTCACCTTCACAGACACCTTGTTGCTGAGCCCTTCCCGTGGTTTCCGGTAACCGTTCTCTAACTTGCCGTCTCTTTTGCCGTCTTTGTCTTTCCTCTCGGGTTTTTTCCTTAAACGGAGTGCCGTGTGCCAAGATGTTGACTTCCTGGTTGGGGGTGGGGGGCAGGAAGGGGAGAACGGCAGCCATCAGGGTGGCTTTCTGTGCTCAGGGCAGGACACAGAAAGCATCCGCAGAGAGCCGAACATGAGACTTCTGGGGCCCAGCCGGGCATCCGAGGCTCAGTGGTGGGGCTGAGCCCACACCAACCCAGAGCCCGAGAAAGCACGGCTTGGCTTCCCTCTCCCCAAGCAGGTTCTACTGTTGGCACCCAAACTCAACTTCCTTTAAACGGCTTCAGGCAGCAAGCTGCTTCAAGGTTTCAAAGTGATTCAACTGACTCGCCTTCCCCTGCGGAGGGGCGGGCTGGGGGCTCCACCCTCCTCTTACCGGTGACAGGTCACACTCCCTGGCAGACCCCAGCTGCAGGTTGGGGTCTGCACCTTACAACCCACCAAGACCTCCAGTTACTAAGTGACTGCCATGCCCACTTTGTGACCCGCCAAGTCAAGTGTCCCTAAATGTGGGTTACTGAAAGAACCTGCCAGAAAGTGGCTGGTCAACGGGGAGGACACCCCTCCTTCCTTTGGGGGCGGACACATTCTGACTGGAGGTGAATCTGCTCTAGTTAGAGGTCCTCCTGGGGCCTCCCGCCTCTCGGCAACAGCAGCCCCAGTGACGACGACGGAGCCTGCTTCGGTAAGACTGATGATGGCCTCTGCAATGTGGTGGGGTGCTCCGCATATCGCCTGGAGGCCCCACCCCCCAACCTCAGAGGGCAGCCACCCACTCACTTGAGGGTCCCATCGGGGTTCTCCAGGACGACAGCACTGGTGTGCCCCAGGACAAAGCCCGGAATCCAGCCCTCAGCGGCGGGGCACTGGTCGGTGGCGGCTCGGAACACCAAGAACATGTTCTGTTGGTTGCTGGCTAGAATTTGAACGACCTCTCCTTGATAGACGTTGATCTCATCCTCCTTCACTGCCGTGTAATCGTGTGTCACCAACATGGTGGAGATATTGCTGCTGCTGCTGCTGCTTTCACTCTGCAGGGCGGGGAGGGGACAGGAAGGCTCGTGTGAAGGGCAGGCTGGTGACCCGCTCTCCCTGGTCGGTGGCCGCCGGATCCCCGTGGGTGGGGGCGTGGCGTCTAGTGGTTTCGTCGCACACCCGTCTTGCTCATGTGGCCTGCCTGTTTTTTGTTTTTTTTCCTTTTCGACAACTCAAACAAATCGGGACTTCTCTGGAACAGTTTGGAGAGGAACAAAGAAGTTCTTTCCCGGGAGCCTGGTTGCCGTCATGCCCTGGGCCTCCTCCCACCCTCACAGCAACGGCTTGATGCCTGGAGCTGCCGCCACCTCGCTGTCCTCAACCGAGGCCAGCAATGTGAAAATGCACTCACGTTCGCCCACTCCATCTAAAGACCACAGGGAACGATCCACAGACAGAGCACACAGTCGGCGGACAAGGAAGCACCCCCACCCTCTGCTGGACAGCAGGTTCATCAAGAAGGTAGGTTCTAGAAGCATGCTGGTGGCTGGGCGTGCCTGTGCGTCACTCAGGTTTCCCTTTCGCTCAGGGTGCCTGCAGAGGCTGCACGGGTCCCTCCTAGGAGCATGGGTGAGCTGAGGTCCTGGGGTACGGCTGCCACGGAGGTATAAGGCACATCCTCTCAGGTGTGGGACTGGACTTCGATGGGAGATGTAGCCCCAGCCCATCCTGCGGCCCACTTTGGATCACTACCTTAGCACTGGCATCTATTCCAGCAACCGGCCCAATGAATGCCCCCCATGGGGAGAGGGTGCCCAAGCCTTACAGTGATGGCTTCTTAGAGCTGCAAGCTGGGTCAGGGAGTGGTGGGACAGGAGCCAGCAACATGGGTGCCAGCCTTGCTCCAGCGATCAAGACATCTTTTAGGGGAGAAGGTGGAACAGAGGCCCTCCCTAAGACCGAGTTGCCCTGGGCCATCAGCTGGGACGAGGAGCACACTACCTAGTGTCCAGCCCAACCAGCCTAGGAGGCCCAGAGGCCGCCTGCCAGGTAACTTGCCAAGTTCTCGGACAGCTCATGCTAGGGTCATGTGGGACGGGGCGTGAAGCAGTCCACACATGAGGAGACCCTGTCTCTTCCAGGCAGCAGAGCGGAGGATGACCACAGCCACCTACCGCTCCAAGGTGGACAGCAACCAGGGTCATTTAAAAGGAGCAGGACCTACATACAGCTCCTTTCTGGTCCTTGCTAGTGTTGGGTAGCTCACCCTGTCCCCTGGGGACTCCCTGGAGCAGAGGCCCTGTGCGTGAATTTAGACAACTGTGGGTGCTTTTAGCATGTGCTTTAGAGGATCCCTGGTGGCACAGTGGTTACTCACTGGTCTGCGATCCGCAGGGTTGGCAGTTGGAAACCACCAGCAGCTCCATGGGAGAAAGACTGGGCTTTCTACTCCTGTGAACAGTTACAGCCTTAGAAATTCCCAGGGGGCTTGCTATGAGTCAGCATTGTCCTGACGGCATTGAGTTAGCATGCAAACTCCTAGCGACCCTCTAGGACGGGGTACTACTGCCCCTGTGCGTTCTGAGACTGTAGCTCTTTATAGGAGTACAAAGTCTCCTATCTTTCTCCCACAGAGCGGCTGATGGTTTTGAGCTGCCAGCTTTGGGGTTAGCAGTGCAACGCATAATCCACTACACGAGAGTTGGAATTGACTCAATCGCAGTAGTCTGGGTGTCACACCCAGACTTAGATGGGGATGTCCAGTGCTCTTGAGATTACAAAGACAAACTTGTCAAAATAGTGAAACAACTTTCTGAGGTAGAACTGCTTTGGGAAATCGACTGCCCTGGGCCGCATGGCATTGTGGGAGCACTGTGCCACACAGTCTGGTGCTGGCAGGTATAGTGAGCTCTGAAAGGCCACCTTGGGTTCTCCTCACAGCCATCACCTGGCCTGTGGGAATGGACCTCACAGTGGTGGGTGGTGGTGGTGGGGGGAAGGGAGGTGTTAGTCAATCTGCCCAGAGCCTCCTGGTTTCTGGGACAGTCAGGGTTGTGAGGGACTGGCCAGTTGCACGGTCACAGAGACCAGGCCCTGGAGCTGCAGGCCTGCCGGCTTACACACCATTCAGGGAGCTGCAAGCCTGATGCGAGTTGCTCTCTGCAAAAGCTCCCGCCAACGCTGTGTGAGGGGACAAGGACCAGGGCTGTGGGATGGGAGTGGTGGTGTGGCCTGGCCAGGGCTGTGACAAAGGCTACCTCTGCTACCATGGCCCCCGGGGGCATTCTGGTCCAAACAGGGGACAGGGGACGAGGAAGACCATTCCTTGTAAGGAAACACTGTTCCCAGAGAGCAGTTTGAGCCTCACTCTAGACCTCTAGCACCTTCCCACCTGGGGCATTTCCATAGTTTCGTGACTCTCCTATGTAGTAATGGTAGTGAGGTTTGAGTTTGAGAATAATGGTGGGAGTGCCTGAGGGTGGGTGCCAAGGGTCATGGTGATCAGCTGGTAACTGAGAAGTTGGGGGTTTGCGTCCACCCAGAGGCACCTCAGAATTAAGTCCTGAGCACTGAAATCTGACCCACTGGCCATTAAGCACCCTATGGGAGTTCTATTCCACCACACACAAGGTTTGTCGCCGGGAGTCAAAATCAACTCCACCACAGCTGGCTTTGCCAGTTAAGCACCGTGGGGAATCGGGGCTGCCTGCCATGCCTGAAAAAGTGGAAGATGGACGTAACTATCAGGCAAGTCTCCAGAGAAAGTGCGGGAAGGAACGGGTACTGGCTAGTGTGCCTCTCTCTCAGAGGCAGCCACTCACTGGCAGCAGCTAAGGTGCTAATTCTGAAGCGCATTTTCTGAGAATGCCTACCTTGCTGGACGGGGTGTGTCCCTGGGGGTTCAGCAGAGGGTGCTCGGCCAGTGTCATGGGGCCACCACAGACTCCCTCCATGCCCGAAGGTGCTAAAAGCTTGGGTGTCCCCCAAAGCCACAGACACCTCTTCACCAGGCTGAACCCTGGGCACAGGCAGGCCTGCATCTGGCCCCTAGCACTGCACCTCTGTCTAGATTCTAGAGCAGTGGTTTTCAACCTTCCTAATGCTGTGACCCATTAATATAGTTCCTCATGTTGTGGTGATTCCCCAACCATAAATTTATTTTCGTTGCTACTTCATCACTGTCATTTTGCCACTGGTATGAATCGGGCGGCCCCCGTGAAAGGGTCATTCAACCCCCAAAGGAGTCGCAACCCACAGGTTGTGAACCGCTGCTCTAGAGAGTAGTAACAGGGGCTGCAGGGACGGCCAACGCAGGGAGGCTGGGGCCATCTTTGCAGATGAGACTCCAGTATAAATCAAAGTACCAAGACTGGTTAACCTGAACACCGGAGTTATCAAGATACCTGAAGAAGTAGGAGGAGAGGCAAAACCAAGCCAACCCAGCAAAGCTTTATCTCAAGAGTCCCAGAGAAAGGGATATACGTGCAACAGCCAGCTTTGTTTTTATAAAGAGAGACACAGACCCTTTTCGGGAAATGTATTAAAAATTTATAAAGAGCTCAAACACACACTCCTTCGAAGGGCTCGCTTCACTCCTGCGCGCTTTCAGAGCGCCAGGACAGTTGGGGAGCAGCGTGAGCAAGCCACGCTGGCGGCCAGCACTCCTCGGGCTGCCCACCACCACGGAAGCCACTGGCTGGGGGCTCCCCTGTCCAGAGCCCCGAGGGGCGGCCACGCCCACTGCCCTGCGCCCTCGGCGGGTGGGCGCAGCTCAGCCCTTGTGCACCGGAGCCCCTCCAAGTCTGTCTCTGGCAGAGGCCCCCCCGGGCTGGAGAACTCTCCCCACCGGGCAGCTTCCTGCCCCCGCCCCCCGTGTCAGCTCAGAGGTGCCGCTGGGCTGGAAGTCTCCAGGAGGGAATTGCTTTAGGCAGAGGAGTCAGAGCGCCCAAGACGACGTGGAAGGCCGGAAAGAGGTGGCGCCCAGGAGGAGGAGCGCGCAGAGAGGAAGGAGCAGAGCCCGGTGCAGCGGGGCGGGCGGGGACAGCGGCCAGGAGGAGGAGGAGGAGGAGGTCCCGGAGGTGGCGCTGCAGGTGGGACAGACGCTCGGAAGGTTAGAGACGCTTTCTCTCGTTAGGAGACACACACAAAGCAAGGAGAGCGTTAGTGGGAGGCGGCAGGGCCCGGCGGGGCGTGCAGTGGCGCCGTGCCTTCACGTGACCAGGCCCCGGCGGCGGAGAGTCCAGTTGGCTGCGCGGCCGGAGCAGGAGTTAGTAGAGCGAGGACTGACGGACCGACGGACGAACGGTTTAGAAGCGGCGGCGGGCCGGGCCGCGCGGGGGCGTGCCTGGCGGCGGCGGGCTTACCCCGTTGCTCTGGGTGGACTGCACGGACTGCTCGCTGGCCGAGGAGCACGTGCTCATGCGGTCCGTGTCCTTGCTGGGGGCCGCGTGGCGCTGCGCCTGCCGCTGCAGGGAGTCGCTGTCCCCCGGGAAGGTGAAGGAGCCGGGCCGGCTGGCTGGGGAGGCGGGGGTGGCGCTCCAGAAGGAGCCCCCTTTCTGCAGGGGGCTGCTGGGGGGGAAGGGCTCCTTGCCCAGCGGGGAGGGGAACGTGGTGGCCAGCGGCGAGTTCAGGGGCGAGGTGGCTCCCGGCCGGGGCTTGGTCAGGGGCAGGGCGCCCAGGCTGGCCCTCGGGCGTCCGTCCTCCGCTGGCCCCCGCGCCTCTTTGGCCAACCCGTTGGTGGACTTCCGTGGGCTCTCCATCGTCTTCATCTTGGGCACTGGCTCGGCGTCTCGGTCGGGACCCTCGCGCTCTCCACTGGGCGGGGGCCTGCTGGGCGGGCCAGGGGCCGCCTCCGGGAGGGACGTACCTGACATCTTGTCTGCCTCCGCCTGGCTCGAGGCGGCTGAGGAGACCAGCACGGGGGAGTGGTGTCGGACAGGCTGCGGGATCCTGGAGGGCCGCCCTCGGCTCGAGCTGGGCATCGCGCCACAGCCCCCGCTGCCAGGGCCACCTCCGTGGTTGCTGCTCCCGCTGCTGCCGCCCGGACCCCCGCCGCCGCCGCCTCCGCCGCTCCCTCCGCTACCCCCGCCGCTGCCCCCGCTGTGGTTCCTCTGGTACTCGATGGGTGACGTCAAGGCTGCAAGAGAGCAAGAAAGGCCGAAAAGGTCAAGATATGCGAGGAAAGTGACCGCCATCCTCGGGGCTGGAACGCCCACGATGGCAGTGCTGTCAGCTGGGTGCATCCCAAGGCACCAGCACCCACGGTAGGTTGCCTGTGTTGTGAGGGGCAGGAGGCAGCCAGAGGGGCACAGCGAATGGGGACAAGGTTCCCGAGACTTGGATTCCCCCCAGGGTAGGTGGGCCTACCTCCTGCATCCCTATAAAATTCCAAACCACTTTCTCCTTGGCTGAGATGGCACCATCCCCTGGAGCCGCAAAAGCAATGCCTACACTTGATCCTTGATTATGGGCTAGAGTACAAAGGTTTTTAGTTGCTAAGGGGGGACAGGGTAATTTTATTTATTTTTTCCTTCTGAAAAGAAAGTGGTAGGCCAAATAAGTTTGAGAACCTACGGTCTAAACCAGGGATTCCCCGGAAATCATCAATACCAGGTAACCTCGCTCTCCTCACCATCAATACCAGTTAACCTCACTCACCTCACCACCAATTCCACCTCACTGTCAATACCCGCTAACCTCGTTCCAGCCATCACATTAGGGGTGAATGAATGAAGTGTTTGACCAAATATGCCTAGTTAATTTTAAAACTTTTATATGGTCTGCAAATGATATTATAAAAATCCAAATGGCCCTTGGCAGAATAAAGGCAACCGCGCCTCCCCGCCTCTCCCGGTGTAAAAAGACATCAGCAGGGATGGCCCAGCCAGCACCTGCGGGCACTGCCAGGACAAAAGGTGGAAAGATCCAGTCTGGGAAGGACTTTGAACTGGAAGTGCCTGAGGCCACCAAGACTGAGCTGGACAGGCCTCTGGATTTATGACTGCTTCTGCTGGAGGGATGCAACAAAGGCGGCAAGGTAGATAAAGACAAGGACCCTTTGGGGTGGTGAAGTGCTCACACTCACGTGCAGCCTCGTCACCTGCAGGAAAACATGGGGAAATGTGTGAAGTTACTTATACGGCAAAGGTGAATGCCCATTCACGAGGGCTTAAGATGTTGGAGGAATGGGAGGCCTGGGTCTGCGTGTGACAGTATCCCGGGGTCCCTGGCACGTCTCACACACACACTGAGCTCTTTCATCCTGCTCAACAGCTATGTCCCACTTTTCAGAAGTATGTTTTCACGAAAGACCTACCTCCCTGTCTTTGCAAATTAAAGATGAATTTCACTTTACACAAATGTGGGAATCTGAATTAGGGGAACCAGCACTCAGCCATTAACAGAGGCAACATGCACCCTGCATAGAAAAAGTAGCAACCCTAGCTCTTTCTCCGGGAACGACAAGGTACAAGGATTAGCGAGAAAGTTCATGGAAGAATTCCAATTCCATTTTTCTATGAACTTTTGGAAGCCCCTAGTATAGGCAGTATTTGTACCGTATCACTACTGCTTTTACTGTGCTAGGGCTACTTATTGTATGTTGGATGTGCTAGTTGGTAGGTTATTTTTAGGTCTGGGAATATTGGAAGCTTTTCCCCATATAAATTACTGGTACTGGTTTCTTCTATGCAGAAGAATGTGGCAACAGGATCAGAGGGAGACTTGCCAACAACCTACGATATGCAGATGAGCAAATTTGGCTTGCTCAAAGTGAGGAGGACTTGGAGTATTTGCTGACGAAACTAAGGAATGTAGCCTTCAGTATGAATCACAACTTAATATAAAGAAAACCCAACTCCTCACAACTGGAACACTAGGTAACAATAAGTGGAAAAATAGATCGAAGTTGTCAAACATTTAATCTTGCTTGAATCCACAATCAATACTCCTGGCGGCAGCAGTCAAGAAATTAAGCGATGCACTGCACAGGGTAAATCTGCTGCCCAAGATCTCTGTAAAGTGTCGAAGAGCAAGGATGTCACTTTGAGGCTGAGGACACACCCGGTGCAAACCAGGGTGTTTTCCATTGCTCGTATGCATGTGAAAGTTGGACAATGAACAGGGACGAGTGGAGGAGAATTGATGCATTTGAATTACGGTGCTGGTGCAGAATGTTGAACGTTCCATGGACTGCCAAAAGCACAAACATCTGTCTTGGAAGACGTGCAGCCAGAATGCTGCTTACAGGCAAGGATGGCGAGACTCTGTATTGCACTTTGGACATGTTATCAGGAGGGACCAGTTCCTGGAGAAGGACATCATGCTTGGTCAAGTAGAGGGGCATGGGAAAAGATGAAGAGCCCAGATGAGATGGATTGAAACACTGACTACACAGTGAGGTCAAACATAACAATTGGGAGGATGGCACAGACATGGGCAGTGTTTCGTTCTGTTGTGCCTGAGGTCACCATGAGCAGGAAGAGACTCATGGCATCTAACAACAACAACAACATCAACGATAGTTCGTTTGATTTACATCGTTGTGGCTCGTGAAAGTTTTCAGTAGAACATTCTATTTTGGATAGTAGGGGGAAGCTGCATGCTTCCACATCCTGGCTGAATCAAATTTGCATAATTTGGTGTTAGTTCACTCTTTATTTTGAAAGAAAATGTTATATTTCCCAGTAGTCAAAAAGTTGAGAAACATTTCCCAATTTTCCCAGAGTTCCATGTTTGGGCAGGAGACTGGGTGGTGCATGAGGTTTGCGGTCACTGCCAACTGACAGGCTGGTGGGTTTGAACCCAGCTAGCAGCTCCGTGAAAGGAAGCCCTGGAGACCTGCTTCCATCGACCTGATGGCCAAGGAAGCCCTATGGGGCAGGGGTGACTCTGAGACACGGGGGCCGCTATGTGCCAGGAGCTGACTTGGGGGCAGCTAACAGCAATAACAATATGTGGTAGAGTGTTAACAAACCCAGGGACAAGGGAACAAGTGATCCAAATTGGTGGTTAGGAGGGTGTAGGAGGCCTGGTAGGGCATGACCAAGGGTAAAGTAACCAAGAGGAATTACTGAAACCCTAATGAAGGCTGAACATGATAGTGGGACAAGAAGAAAGTGAAAGGAAATAGAGGAAAGAGCTAGGAGGTAAAGGGCATTTATAGAAGTCTAAATAAAGCCATGTACATATGTGAATATATTTATATATGAGGATGTGGAAATAGATCTAAGTACATATATGTATAAATTTAGTATTAAGGTAGCACATGGACACTGGGCCTCCACTCAAGGACTCCCTCAATGCAAGACACTTTGTTCTGTTAAACTGGCATTCCATGATGCTCACCTTCCCGACATGATTGCTGAAGACAAAGTG